>NC_136814.1:6379782-6739782 GCF_951394365.1 Tetrao urogallus
CATTGGGAAGGAGATTGCATAGGAGAATTTAAAAGATTGGGAGTTTCTGGCTTTATTTCTGCACTGCTGATAAGCAGTAATTTTTGCAGAAGGGGAAGAAGTAATCCTCTGCAATAAAACCATTTTCATAATACCATGGGAATGAGTTATTGCTTGAGGTAAGGCACAGTTTCTAATGGCTGCCTAAGCTTTCATCTCCATCTTTCATGGGCTAGTCAGACATTTTTATAGTGCTGACACAAAAAGAGAGCATTTATGTTGCTTCTATTCTCCATCTGTCAACAGTTAGGTTAAAATGCCACTACAGGAATACTTCTGATCTGATTTCCATTCCAATGTGGTTCATCAATATACAGTATTTGAGCCATACAAACTCTCAGGGTCCTAATCACGTATTTTTTTTTAAACGCACCGCTAATGGTTGGCAAATAGGAAACCGAAGTCTGTCTTTATTCAAAAGACAGAGTAGTTAGCATGGCATTTCTCTGCTGTGCCTGCTTAAGGTTTTCTGACCTGTTGTGAATTGTTTCAGAGTGAATAGTGGGAAAAGTCCAAACGTGTTAAGCCAGGTCAGAAGCAGATTTTTTTTTTTGTTTTGCTTGTATGAGATACAGCCCCAAACACCAATAATCCGTTCCAATTTGTGTATCAGGTAGGAGCAAAGGGTAAAGAGACAAGCGTTGTAATAAACCTTCACATTCCTCTTCTAATCATGATTTCTTTCAGCTGATGACCCTTAATGGCACAACCACAAAAAGGTTATTCTGCAGAGAAATTTTCAGACCTCCTGGAACAAAACAAGTTGTTCAGTGCTTAGTTCAGTCCTAAGGCTGGGCAGGGTGGACACCTATGTGTGCAGGCTGCTAAAGATGACTGTGAGGCACAGGGATTCCTTATTCCTGCCCAGTGACACTGTGGAAACTCTGGTTTTGTGAATGCAACAGAGAAGGAAAATATGATGGAAAGAAATTGTACCTGCCTTTTTGAGGCATGATTTTTTGGGCTCATTTCTAGGATCGTTCTTTTACATTCTTTTTTTTTTTTTTTTTCTTGATTGATCTTTGCCTTTCTTGTAGCATAGCACCCAAAATCAGATACCCCAAACTCAACTTCTTTCACTGATGACAGGTAGGAAAGAAAAATCATACCTGACTACTTCAGTGTATCCTGTATGCAAGGTGGAGTGTGGCAAGAAATCCCCACTTTGTGATGGGAACCAGTGAGAACAAGGAGGATGGGGGACAGCAAAGTGTTTTTTTGTTTTTTGTTTTGTTTTGTTAAAATAAAACAGCAACACCCTGAGCTCTGAAGAGGGGGAAAACAATCTGTTTTTAAAGAGATTTTCTGCCAAGTACCCCTGTCCCTTGGGTATGCAATATTCACTTAGTGTAAATTTCTTTCAGCTTTCTCTCAGATTTCTAGTGCCTCATTTTTCTCTAGTTAATACAGTGCAGTTCATATACTGTGTTTTATGGGTGAGTGGCTTCCAGGGGAAGGTAGGTGTGAAAGACCATGCGACCATGAAACTGAGTTATATGGAGTAATCACTACAGCAGAGAAGGAACGTTTAGTCCCTTTCCTGTCGCAGTCAGATGAGGCTTTCACACCATGGGAGCGATTGTGAAGATTCAAAGGAAATATTACTTGATTTGTTTCAAGTTGTTTTGAGCTCGTTGGCTGAGTTTCCTGGCTTCTGGAAACTTTATATTATGTTTCCTAGCAATGCTGAGGATGCTGCTGGCCGCTGGAGCAAGCATTGTAACGCTCTCACTGTGCGCCTGGCTCGAGCTGCGTGATTGACTTGTTAGCTGTGGTCTTGTAGTCCATGTGATACAGATGTAAAGTACCATATCTTGACTTCACATAAACAAAAGGCTTTCTTGTCTCAACAAAGTGTGTTGTGTTGCACTTCTTGCTGTCAGAGTCTCTGTATTTGTATAAAGAGGACTGTCCAGCTGGTGCATGTGATTGCATTTCTAAGCTCTTACACGCTTGAGATCTGTCTGAAATTTCACAGAATTAAGAGGTCAAACCCACGTACAGAATTCCCTGGAATTTGTTTAAATCCAGTTCTTTGGCTTTGTTTGTACAATGATAGGGCGATACAGAGGATCGGTCTCTAAAAAGTGCACCTATTTGAAGATGGAAGCTGTTGAAGTCCCGAATGCTTCTGCACGTCTGATCCTACAGCTTTTTTGCAGCTGGGAGCCTTCTGTTCCCCTAGCCAATCTTTCACTATTCCCATTAAGCAGGGACCTGAATGCTATTAGAAATAGCAGTGAAAAATTTGAATATTACACCCATTTTATTCATATCTACTGCTTTCTGTGTCTTAGTTGTGCTTCTTCAGTCGCCTTCTCATATTGTTGTCCACCCTCTGTTACCTCCCACAATGATGATTAATGGAATGCTCTACACTTTTTTTGAACTCTTGGTTTTTCCTCTTAGTTCCTGATTATTTTAATTCTGCCAGACCTTTTTTCATAGCCTTCCCTCGTCTGCCTCTAATTTACAGTATATCATTTCTCCTGCTCCAGCCCCTCATTTCCATTCCTGTAACGTTCCATGTTCTTTCTTGGAGCCTGGGCTGAGCACACAGACCAGTTAAAATGAAAATATACTTTTCAGATTTTAGTAGCCTAATTATTTTATTTTAAATGAAGCCGAGACATCAATCAGACTGTTCTCTAAATCCCAGTCACATCAGCAGCTAAATGAAAATATCAGTTATTCTCTCCCATTCCCAACCCACTTGCCTTTAAATGGTATTATCACAGCAAATATTAGGAGTTTAGACATGTCCGTAGTCTTTTGTTGAAAATCTCTTGCAAACGAGGCAAGGGAGATGCATCTGAAATCCTAATATCTCATGAAATAATATTAACAATGGGTCTGGCACATGTGAGTGTTCAGACAGGAGGCCGTCAGATCCCTTGAGGCTGAAAATGAGAAATATCTGAAAGACAGAGAGCAAATCACAGAAATGGCAAGTTGAGAAAAAAGGGTTTTGCAGGCGGGGTGGTTCGAGCTCCCGGGGCTGGTTCCCAGCTCTGCTGTGGGCTTGCTTCTCCTCTTTAGCCAGGGATTCCTGAAGTGTCTCGTAGGGCTTGAGCATGTCCAGTAATCAGATCCTGTCCTCTCCGATGTCCTCAGCCTTTTTCAAAGCCCAGAGCAGCAAGGGACTTTAATTAGAGCTGCAGACGCTCAGCTCTTCTGAAAACTGAATCCGAAGTGCCTCAGGTTACTTACTCAAAAATCTGTGGATGCATTGAATGTATTTGCCTTTTGGGCTTCTAAAAAATCCTTCCCCATGCCTTTTTATTTTTCCTTCTTGTTAATCAGGAGATTTAGAAGCCGAGGGTTATATGTGTGAAAATGCTGTGTTAAGGAGGTGGATGTTTGTCATCTGCGTAGAGATTTCACCTGAGCTCGGAGGTCCTTTTGTTTAGATTTGCTGCATAGGCGTATAATGGATAATCATAAACCTCTTAGTTTCAGGCTTCTCATTTAGCACAAGTGTGCTGGAGATTCCTCTGTGGCCAGTGCGGAGGGATGGGCTTACAGGGAACGATTTGGTGGCTTTTAAGTTAGGATCTCCACCTCGTTCTCCTCCTTTCTGATCATTTTCACTGCACCTAAATCTTTCGTATCTTTTCTTGGTCTATCTGAAGTTTATAGTATTTTATTTCTCCTACTCAGATCTTTTTTTTTTTTTCTACAACAAGGACCACAGAGGAAGTTGTGAAAGCAAATACAGGCAGCGGAGTTGCACCCTTCATGGAGTGAGAGTCAGGTTAATCTAGATAGGTGAAATAGCAGGACAGTGGGAGTGTATGAGTTAATTTATCTCATCGTGGCCTCCTGGTTCTTGAGAGAAGCAGGAGGTAGACTAACTTTTTACAAGTGGGAATAATGGTAGAACAAGGAGGAATGGCTTTAAACTTAAAGAAAGGAAGTTTAGATGCTAGGAGGTAATTATTTACTCAGAGGGTGGTGAGGCCCTGGCACTGCTGCCCAGAGCTGTGGTGCCCCATCCCTGGAGGAGCCCAAGGCCAGGTTGGATGGGCCCTGGGCAGCCTGAGCTGGTGGGGGGCAGCCAGCCCATGGCAGGGGTTGGGGCTGTCAGTTCTGTTCCAACCAAAGCTCTTCTGTGATTCTATGAATTTATGGTCAGTCAGCTGCAGAGTTAGGAATATGATTATTTTACCAGGCCAAATCCAGTGCTTTTTTTCCAGTAAATGGTGTGTCCTCTCCTTTTAGCTATATCTCTTATTGACAGTGTGTACAAGTAGCCATTTTTGCATTAGGGGTGACTTCCTATTTTTTCTGGAGCAGGCTGTACTTTTTAACTCATAGTGAAAATAAAACAAAGAGATCTGGAGTTTTTATTGCTTCTGTTTTCCCTTCAGTGTTTTATAATTAGTTTTTATTTTTTCCCCTTCTTTCTTGTGCTATACTCCAAAGGGATGAAGACATGAGAGGCGATGTTAGCAGCTTTATCAAAGTTCTGTCTAATAATAATAATCAGATTTGCAATGAGCTTCTAAAGGACAGAGATCACAACCACTTACCGTAATGGCACTACAGAGTAATGAAGATTCAAGTGGTTCTTGTTAGATGTGAAGCTATCAGAAAATGGGAACTCGTCTGATATCGCAATGCTGGGGAAAAGTCGGTCATTGATGCTGGAAAAGTTTTACTTCTAATTTTTGTTTCAGATCCGGGCGAAGCAGCTTGACATCTGTGTTGTTTAGATTTGTGGGAGTCCAGGTGTGCGTGCTGGAGCTCTCCTTCCCATTAAATCTTTAAATAAAGGTTCTAATAAATTCCCATTAAAATAAGTAGTAACCACATTTAATGACCAGTTTGTTTGAGTGTTAACAGCCTGTTAGCTAACAAACTCGTCATTAACTGGTGCTAACTTCTCCCGGCTTGTTTAAATAATCCTTTAACATCGTGTTTGTATTAGGGTGCTCATGTAGAATCTTCCAGTGCTTCTCTTTTCTCTTTCAGAGTACATTGTTACCCTGTTTGGTCCTTTATTTTTTGTCTTACTGTTCCATTTTCCTCTACTGGTGTTCACTCTTTGTGGACTGGGAGAACATTTATTTTCTGTTGTGTTTTTCTCCAAACTTATCTTAAAATCTCTGCTTGTTCAGTGAATTAGGTGACAAACCCCTAGAGGTAATTCAACTATGGAACATAAAACTCACAAATCAGTGAAGCTGTGGGCTAAATTCTGATTATGTACAGAATTCAGATGAGCCTTGGAAGCCCATTTGTATGCTGCTAGAGGAAGCAGAAATCCTGTCTGTAATTGTGCAACAATACAAATACCTTTCTGCAAGTCCAACAGCATGACTTATGTGTAAAGTTGCATCACATTTGCAGAACTAGATCCTGTATGTTGTAAACCTCGTTTGGCTGCAGCATTTGTTTTATACTGCCAGCTGTCTTGGTTTCATCCTGTGGAAAGGAGAAGAGTCAGTTCAGTTCAAGTAAAATCTTAAACTCTGGCTGACATTCAAATAAAAGTTGCAGTCATCTACTCTTTAAATGGCAAGTTGTGGTGGGAGGCAAAAGAAGAATGAAGAAGGGGAAAGGTTTCAAACATATTTACTGTGTTCTTTGATTCAGTACTAAAACTGGTGAATGGGTGGGCAAGACCTCTAGAATTTATATATATTTCTCATAGCTCAAAGCAGGATCAGCTAAACCCGTATCGCACCTGATGTGTCTGTCTGAACTCCCTGAAAGATCCCCAGGAGCTGCTGCCCTACACATTTCTTGGGCTTCTGCTGTTGTGCTTTGCTGTGCTTATTACTGTAAATACCAATGTAGGCCCACTGGTTGTTATTGTTTACCAAAGGCATAGCAACAAATGATTCTTTCTTCTCTGCAGCAATGTGCTGCAGACTTGAAGATGTTATCATATCTCTCCTGAGTATTCTGCTCTTTAGTTAAAAATAATTCCAAATCTGGCTCCTTCCCAGTTGATCTGTATCTTAAGATACAGGTCATAGTTCTTAATGAAGAACTAAGCAGAGATATAACAGAAAGATTACTCTAGATATGTTAGGACTTAGATTTCTGCTTATTAATCCCAGTACAAAGTTTTTGTTTTTCCAGGAGCAATAGCACATCCTGGTTAGGATCAGCTCCGGCCCTCTGATGCTTCTTTGAAATCTGCTATCCAACAGTTGATCACCACCTTGTATTTTTGTAGTTAGTTATTCCAGCCTATCTTACACTTGACCTATTGAGTGTCATTTATTTTCAGTTGCTGAGTGGGTATAATAAGGCCTATACTCATGGAATTCCCACTGCAGCTTTGCACAAGCAAAAAATCTGGGTTACTCAGATGTATGCATAAATATGTGTGCTTCCTATAACAAACAGTTTTTAACCGGTTTAGTGTCATTCATTGCAAGTTTTACAGCTTAGTTACTGCCTCCCTCAATAGCTAATAAAATAGACTGTAAAACTTCACATTCTCTAGACCGAAATAGAGGATACTCCTGTTGTTTTCTTTCATTATGAAAATGAGGTTTGTGATTGAGTTGTCCCCCCATCTGTTTGTATGCAAATCCCTCCCTGGTAACTTAATAACCCTATTAATTTATGGTGGAGGCAGAGGCCTCACAGGGAGAAGCTTCCAGGAGATAGGGGAAAGTGTATGAACGGATGAAGAAAGGGGAAGCAGCACAGTGCTACCCAGCAGACACCAGCTACATTGCATGTGGTGCCTTGTGCCTGCCTGACACACGGTCTGCTTGGAGGGGGGCATGGAGTGATGCTGGGGTTGTAGAAAGTCGTCATGAGTGCTGGGGGTCAGGGCTGTTGTCCATTGAAACAGAGCGCCGATGCTGAATGAACCGTTTGTTTTGTCACAGGTTGTTTTGACGCACCAAAACTCAAAGCCAGGATTGTTCATAATGCTTTTTTTTTCTTTTTGCTGTTGTTGTTGAAGCATTGAAAGGACCTCATGAGGCGTTGGCCAAATAATTGGGTTTTGTGTCATCCCTACACATCCCAAGTGGGCATTCATTGAAGTACCCGTGTAATGGATAGAAATGGTTGGTTAAAAATGACCACGTCTAAAATGATACTGTGATCTTTACAGTCAAAACTTCTGATTTCATTCAGGTCTTTCTGCACATTATCAGGCCACGAAGAAGAGAGGACTGAGCAGCTCTTGTAGTGCTTTACTGCTTGTTAATTCTTAACCGTGGGCCAATTTGTGCACGTTTATGAAACATATCTGTGTATGCTTTACAATAGTAACATCCAGCAGTTGAAGCAGATGCTGTTTGAGTTTCCTGGTCGTAGGATGTCATCTCATTTTTCCATTTGCATCCTGTTACACGTAAGGAGAAGTGCACTGGAAGGAGTTCAGCAGTTGGATGATTTACTGCTGTACTTGAGCACTGTCTGTTCAGCCACGTACCATCTAAAGCTCTCCTTCAGCAGCAGACTCTGTTGTAAATAAACTGTCCAGCTTAACTGAGATGTCGTTTGAAAATAAACACAGTGCTTAAAGGGCTGCATATGCTTTTCACAAAGAAGCGATGGTTTTGAAACCGACGCTGCAGATTGTCAAATTCATCTTTAGATAGGGATGACGCATTTCAGCCATTGGATGACTGTGGGCTCTAAAAACTGTCTTGTAAAAACACTTAAGAAGACTGTGACTCTCTGGGATGGAGAGGCTGGTGTTTTGACTCTATCTTTTGTGAACTTTCCATAAAGTAACAACTTCCAAACTGCTGCTTCTTTCAGCAGAGTTAGAAGTGTATGTTCTCAGGACAGGCTGAAGGTCTGAGTCCAGCTGTTCCACAAAACCCTGCATGTAAATAATAACGTGCTGCTCCTGTACATTCAGGCAGGTCAACCAGAGTTTGCAATTCAATGAGACTCTTAATCACCCTGCTTCCCACACCCCAAGAATGTAGAATGGAAAGACTTTAAAGATTCACCTCTTGAGAAAAGCCTTGTGACCCATCTGAAAATGAAGCTGCAGCAGAGCTGTGTCATTTGATAAATTAGTTTCTTCCCTTCTCATCTGGGTACTGATCTGGCTTTACATTACATACCCAAGAGGTAGAAAGGTGTTACTTCTGTTACACAGCTGGGAGTAGAAGGTTTGAAATCCTGCTTCAGCAAGCTATGAGATGATACCTCAGCAGTCTCAGTGGAACATGCTTGCACTGAGATGCAAGCTGAATTGAGACTTAAGGACCAGTCTTTTAGAGATACCTGTAGAGATACCAAAGCACATCAGGTGCAGGGATGGGTGAACATCAATGCCTGGTTTGCACTGTGCTGCTCTTTGTGCTGGCTTACCCCAAGCAGTGAGTTACAGGTGTTGCTCTCGTAGTTTACAAGAAGTGACTCTGTGTCTTCGTCATTGGAAGCAGAGGTGCACATGCAGTTACAACAGAGAGAATAAGTCTTTAATTTCTTGTTTTTTTTCCTTGACTAGCAATCCATCAGCAAGTGATTTCCTCATGCCAAGCCATCATCAGCGGTTCCTCTCGTTTTACACAGGGCATGGGAATGGTAAAAGCTGTAACCTGTGCAACTTAGGTGAGGAGGAAAACATGAAAGAAATAGCTTCCTGTGTAGCTGGTGAGCAGTGGTGGGATATCTGTATGTGATGTGCCCTTCTGCAGAGATCCGTGCTGGCGGCTTGGATTGAGCAGATGTTTGGGCTATTGTGGTCACTCTTCACCTTTGTCTGCAAGGTGCATCAATCACTGTAATTATAATGGGACATGGAGCCAGCAACTGAAGGAGAAAAATCAACCCAATCCTAGGAACAATCTTTCTTGATGAATTCTCTCCCTTAAATCGAAACAATTCGCTGGGTAACCCAGCTGGGGTTCATATGCTTTTGATTACTGTGGGCTATTTAGCTTTACAAAATGACATGCTGCTTAATGGACTTTTAATGGTTATAGGTTTCTCTCTCTCTCTCTTTTTTTTTTTTTTAATGAGCTTCACCAGTTTGTTACTAATGCCCTGTAGAAATCTGGCAAAGAGCCAGGCTTGATGTTACAAATTTTCTGGTTTTCATGTGGGATAAGTACAACCAATGCAGCCAGTGGGGATGTCTGTGTTACCAATCACGCTGTAATGCCATTAAATAAAAAGGAAGAGAGAGCTAATTGAGTACCCTGCAGTCCTAATAATGGCATACTCTAGGATGATATAATTAACACTTTGCAGCTGAAGTCTCACAAGAAGTCCGGTCTGTTCACCGTCTGACAGAAGGAACTTCTTAAAGCTTGCTGTGCTTCCCTTGGCTGCTGTCAGGTTGGCGTGTCAAGTGAAGGTTGTGCCTGCTGTCATGCTGCAGATAAGGCTGTGTCCTTCTTAACATGGAAGTCAGCACTCTTCTGATGTTTGTCCAGATAGAAAGCTTTTCAGCACTGACTTTTCCAGCTTTCACATGGTCCTCGGTAAAGGCTCTTGTTTATTTTCTGAGTGTGAATACTTGGTACTTTAAAAAAAAAAAAAAAAAAAGGCTTTTTTTAAATTGAAGGGGATTCCCTTTCTACACTTGCTAGTTGATGCCATTCCAGAGCAAGCTGGGAGCATGGAGCATCTTAGTGGATAGTTCTTAGTGACTTACGGTTCTGCCTAAACTCCCTCTTTAGCCTGGACTGTTACAATGGCTTTAGAAGGAGCCCTGGCTCAGGTACAGGTTTGAGGTGACTCCTTGGCTGAGGTGTCAGTCTCTGCCTCCCTATTGCATGGGTGTGCTGCGTTTGCAAATAGGCCAAGCAGGTGGTGGCTGTGCCGAGATCTGCATTATGTCCTAGGAAGTGGTGCTGAGGCTGCAGAGGAGACTTGTTCACTCACCTTGCAGGCTGTGTGATGTGCAATGAGGTACTGCAGTAGTTCTGAGAAATTGTGGCCTGCTGGAAAGGTCAAGAATCACACAAAGCTTTGACTTCTCTTCTGCCTAGCTGTAGGGAGCTCCTCTGCTCTCGATAACTGGGCAGTCCTGTGTTACGCTGCAGTCACTGTCAATTGGCAGCACTCCTGCAGAACTGGTGCTCTGGCTTCACCCAGTGAATAGCTTAGTTACCTGTCTGGGGGGCTGCTGATGAAGAGTAGAGCTGCTCCACGTAGGAAGCCAACTTCTGGGTGATATGGTTAAAGAACCAAATCATCTTATTTTGAGAGGTGTTGTTATGTTTTGCTGAGATTAGGAAGCTGTTTTTCTCTTAATTAGGAAGTGTTGGATGTTTATCCATTTTCTAAGTACTATTCCAGGACAAATACAAAGGAAGCATAACAAATATTTCAGCACTTTGGAAAGGAGTAGAAAGTCATAAAAGGGTGGGCTTGCAGCTTCATGCTGAGAGCCCAGAACGGATCCATCACTTTCAGGACTGAGAAAACTCAGCTGACTACAAGCGTGCTCCTGCTGGAGCTGATTTTCTTCTTAGGCCTTAAGACAGGCTGAGATCACGTGTGAAGAGATTGTGGTGCTTATGTAGCCAGAGCTTAGGCAGAATTTCTGACCACAGTTAACAAAAGCAGCATCACAGAGTATTTGTGGACCTTCCCTGGGGGCCCTGGTTTAAGATGCTCTCGGCAGCGTGGCTGATTCCTGATAGTATAATAATTTCTTCATATGAAAATCTAAGCATGTGAAATTCTGGAATGCCAAAAGTACCCTGTCAGTTTGCTCTCAGCTCTTGGTTACCAGGGACAAGGTGCAGGAAAGAGCTGGAATAACCTGCAAACTGCACGCAACGTGAGATATGTGTAAGTTCAGAACACGTAGCAGTGATGTAGCTGAGAAAAGGAACATCCTTGAGATAAACTGTAGAAGTCCAGTATTGACCTGAGCTGATAAGTGTGCATAGCTAAAGCACACTGACCTATGTGATCAGAGTGCTTCCAGGCTTATTTTGGCTCATGAGGAGTCAACTACTGCACGTCTACTCTCACAGCTCAGTTAATTCCCTGTATGGATATTTCATCCAGGGATAACCAAGAGCTGATAGCACTTCTGTTTCTCCTATACACAACTGCAGTTTATTTTCAGTTGGTATTGTGAAAACCAAAGGAGAAAACCCCAGCATTGTAGACAAGATAGCATTGAGCCTGCTAACTATACTGAATGCTCTGAGGTTGCTGCGTGTATTTTATTCCCTATTTTCTTTTGCTCTGAGATTGCAGGACTTCTTTACGACCAAATCAGGACAAAAAATAACGTTCCATAGATAACAACATAAACTCTTACAATCTACACCTTAATTTGAATTAAAACAAACAAATAAACCACGTTTGTTTGTCCCTCTTACATTCACTTCAGTAGAACACTACTACCAGGTGATGAATTTGGCAAACGTGCTTGGAAAAAGCAAACATAAATAAATATTGGGGGTTATCCAAAGGGAGGAAATTTCAGCTCCTCAATCTGAGTATCTGTGTCTATTCAAAACCATTCAGACTTCCAACGTCAAACATTTCCAAAGATGTGCTACTTACCAGCTGCGGTCGGGGATCTTGATGGAAATTGTTTGAATTACTGTGATATAAATAACAGCGATGTTGAGTGATGTCTGTGTAATCCATCTGTGGGCAAATAAAAGAGAGGCGTAATTCATGGACAAAACAGTTTTAATTTCAGGTTGAATTCTACCGGAGAACAAATAGTGACTCTGTGATGTACAGGTCTGAAAGCTGGGCATCTGTGGATTTAGCAGGAGTGTTTTTCCAGGGTTGCATCTCCTGCCTTGGTTGTCTTCATGCTTTTTGGAGTGGGTAGAATGGGGGGTGTTTAATACCACTTCAGCAGCCTCAGCCTGCAGCCTTGTGCTCTGGCACAAGTCCCTTTTCCTTCAGGGTTCAAGCTGCCAGGACAGGCAGTGGCATGGAGCAGCTGAGGCTCCAACACACACCCTGGTCTGCCACCTGCACAGCATGAGCATTTTCTGTGGATCTGGGGCAGAAATGTCTGATGCTGCTGCCCTGAGGCCTGCTGGAGCCTGGCTGCCAGGCACCTGAGTGACATGTGGGGCAAGCAGCTCCTTCTTAGTAAGCAGCAGGAATTGTGATGACCCTGTGTGGTCGCTGATGTGATGCACTAATTGCCCTGATGCGTGGCTCCCGTTCAGAAGTAAAAGCCCACTGAATCCAGGAGTTTCAAACACAGCACAAGTATTTATCCTGGGCTGTTTGGAGCCGCTGCAATCTGCTTTTTGTCATCCGTGTGTGGCTTAAACTGTGCAGCCTTTCAGCAGCTCTGGGACTGAAGCACATGTAAACGCGTGTTCTTTTTTCCTCTTTCTTCTCTCTAGGCTGTCCTTCAAGGTTTCCCATAATTTACATACAAATAATTTATTCCACATTTTAATAATTTCCTGTCTAAGAAGGAAGAGCGTGGGGCTTTTCTGTTGTGCAACAAATGTATCTGCCAATATATCTCCGTTACATACAGGGTTAAACTTGGCCTACTCAGGCTGGGATTTCTCAAAAGAGCCTATGCTTGTCAGTATAAGGAGTGTATCAACTTGATAGTGTTTTCAATTTTTTTTTTCAATTAGCTTTGAAAACCACCAGTGTATTCTTCAGGGATGCTAAGGTGGAGGAGTCACTCAGATGTCACAGGTCCTTGAACCAGTGTATATTTCTTAAGGAAGTGAGGAAGTCTTGTAATTAGACTGGCCTGCACTTTATCTCTTAATTAGCACTTTCTTTTAGGTTGCAAGAGGTACTGAAACTAACATGGGTGTTTCTGTTAGATGGCAGTAGAGTTGGGGTCTCTGATTCCAAGTGTCCTGACTTTCCCAGACAGTCCATCCAGTTTTAGAGTTATGATATTTTTGAATAACTACTCAGGTGTCACCTCGAGCTCTGATTCTTCATTTAATTTGGCCCTCTACCTTCCTGACAAGGTTTGATTCTCACAAGTACCTTATTGCTGCATTTGAACCAGCTGAAAGACATACAGAGAGATGGCTTTCCCTTTCAGATGAAAGTTTCTGGAAGGAGACGCTCTACACAACCCAATTTGGGCTTCATGGATGGGTAGTCTTGTGGAGCCAGAAATTGGACTTGATGATCCTTACGGGTCCCTTCCAACTTGGGACATTCTATGAGGAGCACTGCTTAGTTGTCCCACTGTGTGCAACTTGGCTTCTTCTGAGATGTGCCAGTAAGCCTGTGCATGGGGGGCTGGATGGTGCTGGCCAGATGGTTGCATTTGGGGTTCCAGTGCATTATCAGGAAGATGTTTGAAGGGATGGCTTCAGCTGCTGGCTTTTCTGCCCCCCGTGGGAGAAGAAGGTGGCAATCCTGCCACGGGTCTGAGTAGGAGAGCCCATGGGTTGTATTAGGCAGCCTTTCCAAAGATCTGCTTAAAAGCAGAAACCAGAGCTCTGGATGAAAACTGACTTTTTGAAGATCTCTTTTACTTGCTGAATATTTTTTCCCTTTAAAGCTCTGTGCGTGACTTTCTCTGTCAGGAAAAGAAATAATCTGTCACTAAATTGTTGCTGTGACTAATATTCTGTGACTAAACGTTGCGAGTCCTTCAGCTCAGGAAAGTGCTTTGGAAGCCTTGAACCAAGGGATCCTCTTTAACAGGAAAAAAAAGAAGGGCAGGGAAGATCCTTCCTGACCACAAGCAAGGCTGCTACCAGTGTGAGCATTTCCAACGCTCAGTATTGCCCATGGAGGGATGTCTGTATGTCCCTGTGGGGAAGTAATTCTGCATCACCAATACTAACGTTGGTAACTGGTGCACAGTGTGGTAGCCCCTGGAAGTATTCCTTTAGGAAAGATGTTTGTCCTTTTTTTTTTTTCCCCCCTGAAAATGATCTGTTGTGTCATTTTAGAGGTGCTGAGTAAGTGTGACTCTTGTCCTAAAGCTGGGGTTGTCCTGTATAAAACAAGGCCCATACTTACCCGGCTGAATTTTAAATCTCCTCACAAAAGGCTTCCTGTTGCTACCGAGCACTTTACCAAACATGAATGAGATTAATCTCAAGTGGCTTTGAGGTTTGCTGTGAACACTGCAGTGCTGTCAGCTGGTGTTGTTCTCCCATAGGAGCCAAGGAGGTCGTAGAGCTTTGTCAATAACTGCGTATAACCTAAATGCAGACAGGGGCCCTCCATCCTACACGCTGATGTTGTTTTCTCTAAGTAAAACTTATTCTTAACCCTTCCTGCAAACAGTATTTCTAGGAGATTGACGAAAGCAAGCCTTGGTGGCCTATACCAGGGCTCTGTCCTTTTTCTGTACCCATTTGCGGTTTAAACGTGAGACCCTAAGGTGGAACGTATGTCTGGTGGGCACAGAAATCCTGCTGACTTACTGCCACTTCTGGCAGCAGAGGCTCATGTTGTACCTTCTGCAGTGGCTCAGTCCTCATGCAGTTAAAGCCTGGCTCTCTGGGATCTTGGATCCAAATCACTCTGCGCTGAATTCTGCCTCAGGACTGGGGTGGTGTCATTGGGATAAATCATATGCATCAAAAGCCCTTATATGTGAAAGTTTGTTTCCATATCTGGCCAGTTTTTCTATTCAGTCCCTTTTATCATCTTGCAGTAAAAATGTTTATTTTTCCAATAGCACTCTAGTTACCATACAGGATCCACTTCCCTGTATAGAACAGCTCTTTTCTAAGGAGCTTTCTTTGACGGAGTTTTGACTGACCCCTCCCAGCTGCCAGTGGACTTTGGATCCTGTTTGCATTAAAACAGTAGCAGCAGCTTCATAAATAAACAGGGACACGCGTGCCTGTCTGGTTCTGTCTTGTAATGGAAAAGTTCGTTTTCTCCTGCTCCGCTTCTTCTATTTTATCTACCTCCTTGTGTTTTTGAATTTCATGTCAGATGAAAATTCTCTTTCTGCACGATGCCAAGGTCATCTGCTATTGATGTATTCTACAGTGAAAGTTCTGAATGAAGACAGTGAGGTTCTGCTGGGTCAGTATGGAAGAACCAGTAGATAATTGCTCACACAAACTGTTTCTCTCAAGCTGTGGAGGTGTGACAACCTGTCAGCATCTGTGAGTAAATAAAAGTCTGAGATGGAGCAACCTTTTGTCCGCACATGAGCTGTTGCTACCTTTCCATTTACTCTGCAGCTTGTCCTGGCTGCAAATGCCAGGTGATGGAATTAAGTAGCTGATAGAGAGATTTAATGTCTCTGGCTGCTTAAGAAGTTACTTGTCAGGGGTCTTTTACATCTCTAGTATCTGAGGATCAAATTTGGCCACTGGGCACAATAGTGAAATTTCTTGTAGTTCAGTTTAAGTCCTTCGACATTTTCTTGGGTTAAATAAAGCCCCTTTTTATTGTTTTCAGCAGCTTACATACAATCTGTATGATGAGAAATAGGATGCAAAAGCAGCTAAGTCACTCAGCAGTTTAAAGAAGCCTGGGTAATACACAAATCAAAATTCAGCTCCTCTGCTCAGACTTAGTCCATCAGAGAGGTAAGAAGCTGCCCTTGGATGAGGCCGCAGGTGAGACAGGTGGTTGGTACCAAGTTAGGTATCAGGAGCAAACCTTGCAGCAGTGACCTGATATATGCAGAGCTTTTCACAGATAGACCCCACTCTAGAAAAGCTGCTTGTTGGACCAGGACCTTAAGCTGTCAATTCGCTGGCCATGGGCTTCCCAGCATCATGGCCTGTTGGCCACGCAGAGCTGTGGGAGTAATAAGTACCTCTAGATGGAATGCTGTGCTTTACATTTCCTTCTGGAAAAAATTTGCCTGTAATTTGTAGGAAACTTCTGTAATCAAAGGAAACAGAGTCCAAGTTGCACTGCTAATAGTCAAGCTTCCAGCCTCAGAAACTTGATAAAATGCTTTTAGCCTGGACTATTTATATTTTTCCTCGGTGCAAGTGAAACAACGGCATCTCTAGCTGGCCTGACATTCTTCCTAGAGCGTCCAAAGGAGCAGAGGGCTGGGAAAATGGCTCAGTGGTTGGTTTGTTAAGAGAGGGGTTTGGAAACATTTCCACAGCTCTAATTTGATCTCTGGGAAACTGAAAGGTTAATTGCACAATGTACAGGGGCAAAATAGATTTCCAAGAACATCTGGCACTATATTATTGAGTCTGAAATGAGATTAAAGCCATTCTTCTGGGACACAAGCTCTTGCCAGTCACCACGGGGAAGGTGTACAAACTTTAACTGAGTTAAATAAAGACATGGTGTGTGTATTTATATGCATATACAAACACACACGTGTTGTGTGTGTATATATATGTATTTTCTTTTATCTGTAGCCTGTGATATCTGGGCTTGGTTTTACAGTTTTACTTCTCGCTTCATTTCCATGAGTCCCCATTATAGGACACTTTGCTTCCTGCAGTAAGGTTGTGTTGGAGGATGTGTGGCCTTATCCATTCTGTTTAGAAATGAAAAACTGTAAGGCATCTTTCCATTCTTATCTGCCCACTCCTCTCTGCCAGCCAGCACTAACCTGATGCCACAGCATGAGGCAATATCAGGGGACATAGCAGTAGCTTTTGAAAGTCACCAACGTGAAAGGCCAGTGCAAGCATTCGGCACCTGTTAAACACAAACTTCAACCTGAAGATGTTTGGGAGAGTAGTTAACAATGGGAGAAATACTTGCCAGAAAAGTGCTAGCTGTGTGTGTGTGAGTTGGAGGGGTGGGGAAAAGGATTTGCCCTTTTGTTTGGGGTGGGAGTGGGTGAGGAGATGAGTCGCTGCTTCTCAGGGAGCTCTGCCTTGTCGAGGTTGGCTGTGATCTGCACTCTCTTTTCCAACCTTTCTAAGGACGAAGGAGGAATCAGTCAGCAGAAGATACAGTAATGAATAATGATTGCAGGATCATCTCTTGTACTGGAGAAGTCCAAGTGGAGAGACCCTCTCTGAGCCATCCGTTTCCCCAAGCGGATGGCTCGCTATTACTGGCTTATCTGCCTGATATGTGACACTCCGGTATCTTCAATATGTCACAAGTTGTGACAGATTTGGCAGGTCTTTAGCTTGGGGATCAGTGCCGAGCTGGTCGGGTGAGGAAACTGTAGAGGGCAGTCTGAGACCGGCAGTGAAGGGATGCTGCGCCTGCTGGAGGTGCGCGGGTCTAATATCTGCCACCTGTGGGAAGGGAGTTCCAGGGGGAGAAAGAAAAAAATATATGGGAAAGCTGCTCTATTGGATTTACAGTAAAAGTCTATTTGGCTTCGCCTAAAAGAAATTCTTTATAAGAGTCTTTTTTTTTTCCTAAATTCCCCCCCAGCTCCCACTGTTTGAAAACAGCTAAGGCTACTACTGGCTGAACAGCATGTTTTCTCCCTGCAGTCACTCTTCAAGGGGGAGCAGCAAGTTGTGTAAATCCCTCTGCTGACAGTTGAGGTGATTTTCAGTCCGTCCACAACGGGTTTGACTTCACTGTGCAGTGAATGAATGCGACAGCAATTTGGGGTGGCTTCTCTAAGCGCTGCTTTGCTGCTTGCCAGTGCCTCAAGGTAGGCAGAGGAATCCAGGTACCCAAGGCGGGGTGCTGCCAAAGTAATCAGCCATCATGGGTGCAGATCCCCTGTGAGGAGGAGGCAGGGCACAATGTGCAAAACAGAGCAGCACAGAATCTAGGCAAGTGATTCTTTGCTTATATCAGAGGTGGAAAGCTAACTTGTGGCTGGACATCATTTTTTTTGTGCTCTTGGCGATCTGCAAAGCATGGGAGTTTGGTGCTCAATCCTAGCTCCTTACAAAAGAACATCAGCTGGGGGAAAGCACTGATCCTTTCCAATTCTGAAATTTACATCAGTAAAGTTTTTAGCTGCTCTTTGCTTCCTGCAATAACCAGAGGAACAAAAGCTGCCATTAAACGCACTACTAGCCAGTTCTCTTCCCAGGATCTGATGCTACCAGCTTAATTTCTGTAATTACTCTTCTATGTTGTTAGGATCAGTCGTGTAAAACCTGCCCCTGCAAACACCATGAATATTTTTATCCATCTTAATAAGGGACAGTTTGTGCTTGTAGAGATACCTGTACTTTTCAGAGTCTGCAGAATTTGGTCCAGAACTTAATTTGATTTTAAACACCTGTCCTTTCTAGTAAGAGTTTGTATTTACGAGTCTCTGCAAGGCAGCTGCCCTGGTTTTGAGGTAGTCCCTTTGCTAACAGTCTGCATGGTATTTCTTACCTGTCTTCTGAAGGACTCGATAGTTGCCATTTTAATTAAACTTCACAGCACTCCTGTGAAGGAGGTGAGTAGCTTAGAGCCTGTGTAAACTGAGGCAGAACAAAACCACGAGATTGTTTTCCCTTAGGTCTCACGGCAAGCCTCTAGCAGAGCTGGGAATGCAACTCAGCTTTCCTCATCCCCAGCTCCCTTCTGTAACCATAGGCAAGCTGGAGCCAATTAAACCCAGGCAAAGGCGGGTACGACTCCTGTAGCAAGCGGGGAGAATTGTGCCCATTGCACGAGCTCTGCGTTTGGCCCACTGCCTGCATGCTCCTAGAATAACAGACATATGGAACATGTTGCCAAGTTAGGTCCTTAAATCAAGCTTTTATAAATGAGTTCAGGAGGAAAGGAGACATATTTTATTTCTACAGAGAGGGAGTGGGATTGAAGGAGGTGGTGTTCAGCTAACCCCAAAGGGGGAAAGTTTATTAGGCCAAGTGGCCTTTTCCTTCCCTGTAATGCTTTTGGTTCATAACTAAGAATTCACTTTGCAAAAAGATAACAAAATACCAGCCCTGCTTCCAAGTACATGTTAACACTTTCACTTCAGGTGATCAAATTCTGGTAGGGACCCTGTGCTGTGTCCCAGCTGTTCAAGCAGCTAAGCAAGAGTCTGTGGTACGGCCTGTGCAGGAGGAGGGAGGAGAGCTCCATTTTTAGGCTGGAGAGCACATATTCCACGCGGACCTCTTTTGCAACAGAGTAGGGGTCCAAGAATCCACTTAAGGCAAAAGAATGCTGCCATGTTAAACCCTTGGCTGTAAGCCTCAGTCAATTGCCAGCATCAACAATTGCTTTTCCCATGAAAAAGGACATTTTCTGCTCTGGTAATGTGAACGTTTTATATCGGAGTGAAACACATGTCTGCTTTTAAATTGGGGCAGACGGTGCCGATGCAGGGCACGGCTTTGCAGTACCAACCTACAGTGAGTTAAAGCATCTGCAAACCTTCTTCATTCCCCCTTCATTTCTGAACTCTGACAAGGTCTACTCTATTTCCTTTTTCCTTCCTTTGCTAAGTGTAGACTTCTGAAGTGTCTGCCTGTAACGCAGCAAGTTGCTCCGATGTGGCCCGTCTTCATCTCCTCTTATTAAAAGTGAGCTTCAGTTGAGGGAGAATTTAAGCATACACACTGCTGGCTTAAAAGACTTCCCAGCCCACTGTTGTACCTGCATCTCCCATGTGCTTTGGTAAAGTGACAGTGAGTGAGAGAGAGAGAGACAAGCTGATTTACGGCAGGAATGAGATAGATTGGCTGATTGTCTCTTAAACTAAAAAAAGGAGAGGAAAGAATCTAATTTGTGTGCATTAGGATCTCTTAGAGCCCTCAGAAACATGCAATAAAGAGCAACATATTAATGTCGGTGCTTCTGGCTAGAACTAGCAAAGGCTTGTACGCTCAGTCAATCTCTGTTGGGTCCTTTGAAGCAGTTGCAGTTGCCTTTCCTCTTCATTAGTTGCAGGCATCTTTGGTCATGCTTAGTAGGCAGAGGGTCAGTGCTGTCCCCCTAAGTAGATGCATCTTCGCATAAACGTGAGGCTTCCTACTTGGCTGTTTGGTCAGAAATTTAAGGTAAACCCCTCAAACAGAGTGATGTCATTTATACAGCATCTACATTCTGACCCATGTGAGTACAGTGCGCCGGTCAGACTTCACGGATCTTGAATATGGGCTCTTCAAAATGAGCAACTCATAAGCATTATGTTGACTGGGTTACCTTCACATCTGTCCATTGGTCAACAAACTGTGTTTTAACCCTGTGTTGTTGGGAAAAGAGAAAACTTTCATGCAGTTTATTCACAACAAAGAACGCTGTCAGCTCAGTTCCTAATAGCTTCTGCACACTCCTCCTTATCTCCATATGCAAAAGGAGAGCCTGCACGGTGAGGATAGGTTGCTGAGAAGAATCAAGCTGCATCAAGGTGTCAGCAGAGACATCTAAAACCCGATTGAACTATTTACCTCATTCATTAATTTAGCAAGTGGAAGATATTTCTTAATAAAGGGAACAACGGCAGTTTTTATTTATGCTGATATCTTGATCAGGGAATCCCCATAGAAATCTCCATATGCTAAAGAGACATATCTCATCCCTCTCCTCATTCCAGTTGAACAATCATTATTATAACCACTGTATGGATGGCTGTGTATGCAAAGGCCTAGTGGCTTAGGAGAGGTAAGAAATCAGTCAGTGAGTGAATTTCACTTTCCAGACTTTGCCTGCCTCTTTTCCAACTATTAGAACTAAAACAGTATTTATTCAGGGTTTAAAACTCAATTCCACCTGAAGACAGGCAAAGGTCGTCTTTGGTGTTTTTAGAGCTGGTAAATCAATTATTTTTTCAGTGAATCCTTTGATTTAGCGACCTATTCTTATTTCTTAGCTAGTTCTGACAGTTGCAAACGTGTTCTTTGTTTACAAATACCTGCCCAGTAATTTAGAAAAGTGAATCCTGAGCCATATGAAGAATACACACTCTGGTGAGCAGCTTTTTGTGGCTTGTGTTTGGATATGGCTGTCTAGGTCGTGTGCTGCTTAATGTGCACTGACTGGGTGACAGAACTAACTAACATCAAGTCTGCAGCAAGCACAATGGAGCATTGACACTGGAATAGGCTGTCCAGTGAGAGTGTGGATGCCCCCTCCCTGGAAGCATTCATGGCCAGGCTGAATGGGGGCTGTGAGCAACCTGATCTAGAGGGAGGTGTCCCTGCCTATAGCAGGGGGTTGGAACTACATCATCTTAAAGGTCCCTTCCAACCCAAACCATTCTGTGATTGACTACACTTATTTGCATGTGAATGTGGATATTCACATGAAAAACTGCTGTTTCTTGATGTTAGTTTCATCCTAGTGAAGAAAACACCCCAACTCACTGCAGTTCTTTGGTTTTAGGCAGTCTGCTGAATTAACGCTCTGCAATTACAGCGAAGTGGAGGCTGCGTATTTCAGTTACCCTGCATCTGCAAATGAAAAATACCCTTAGCAGTGCATTTTTGTGCTATCGTTTAGGGAGGTTATCGGGCATATCAAAATGCTCGACCATCTTAGCTGGCTGCAGAGCAGTTTGTTTTGGCATTGTCACGAAAATCCTCGGTTAGCGTTGCTTTCAGTGCTGATTGAAGCTAGCTGAGGGCTGCTCTGCTGCTTCCCTCTGCGTTTCAGTCTTCCTCTGAGCCAATGTCAAAACTAAGACTAAGTAGCATACGCTTAAAACCACGTTTCTTCTCTGTTACTGGAGAAGTCTCCTGTTTATTGATAGCTGGGTTTTCTGTATTTGAGGGAGGAATAAGCTAACACCAGGACTTGGAGAAATCAGTTCCTCTTTCCAGTATGCCCCAGTGAGACCATACATCTGTGAAGAATCTGTCTTCATGGGGCTAATTCTTATTCTTTTTATATTTATGTATGCTATGGCCCTTTATATAAGTGGTGACATAAAAAGGGCTCATGGTGTAAATTACATATAGTCCTTTTGTTAAAGCTTTTCTCTACTGTTGATCTCTTGCATGCGGGGATCAATCCTTTCATTTGTACAATTAACAATCAGCTAACTTAACCCCAGCCTGTGGATATAGATTTTTAAATAACAGGACGCAGAAATATTTCATGCTAATTAAATAGGAAAAGTAGCATATGGGCTCTAGTATAAGAGCACATGGGGGGAAAGACATCCAGCACAGAGTGCTGGGTGTACTTAAGTTGCAGGCACAAAGCTTATAACGCATAGTCTGACTGACAGTCTGTACACATCCTCAGCTGGTGATTGATAACGCAACTGAGAACATTTTAAATTAACAAAAGTGCACATAGTTGTTTTTGGCCTCCTTTTGAAGTGCTTTTAGAGCAACGCAGAGCCGAAAAGCCACTCCCTGCAGCTGCAGTGGGGACATGAAGAAAGCAGCTGTAAAGGGTTTGTTTTCACATTTCATAGCTTGTGCCTTGAAAACCAGCGTGCTGGAGGGGAGCTGGTGTGTGGTCATTCACCTATAGGGGTACAGACTAAGCCTGCAGTCCTTGCTCAGGTGAAAGTCCCATTGGTAGGCTTCAAGTCTCGGCCTCCAGGACCAGTATGATCATGTCAAAGACAGGGGCTGAAATACCATGCAGCTTATTTCCCCATAATCATTTAGCAGAATGCCACCGGGAAGGGGAGACCTATCTTCAGCTGTATCAGAAGCAGAGGTACAGTAAAGACTGTTGATTATTTTTAGTTCTTCGTTTCCCAGTGCATACAGGGAGTTATGATATGGCAGGCTCACTCTGCCTTTGAGTGCAAAGTCTCACCTTCACTGTTCTGGAATTTCCTTAGTGCAACACTTTAGTTTGTATCTGAGCTCATGTCCATTCCCATGGACCCTCCGTGCTGCCCTCAGCTTTACTTACAGGTGCTTCATAACCACTTTGCATATCCTCTGCAGAAACTGACACTTCTAGACTGCTATGTATTCAATCTACCCACAGTAGGTGCTTCTTTGCATTGGCTGCAGACAGGCTCTTGGACTGGTAACATGAATTTTCAGATCTCTATATTAGGCGAAAGGAGCTATTAACATCAGCACCATATGTCTACAGAAAGGATGATCCCAGACTTCAAGAATTTGCAGCAATAAGTACTCCTAATACCATATGAGGATACTTAAGATGAGGCTTTCGTATAATTAACCAGCCCAATATTTTATTAATAAAAATGGAAGGTAAGAAATAGCAGACTGTTGGCAGCATTTCATTTTTTTTTTTCTGGGAATCTGTAACCTTTGCCTTCAAGGGGAAGGATGATAGGATGATTGTAGTCCTTCTGGTGGGAGTATGATGTTTTAATCAGTCTAGAGCTAAGCAAACACTGCTTACTCTGGGTGGCTGTTTGTATGGGCTTCATGCTCTCCCCATGATCTGTCTCCAATGTTAGCTGAGTGAAGTGGGTGCAGCCATGGTATCTACCATCTTTTCTGACCAGTTTGTCTGGCTCAGGGTAGCCTTCAGGAAGACTTTCCAGAAGTGCTAGAAGTTTTATTCTTAACACTGCTTTAGTCCTGGCTTGGAGAACTAAGATGGAGCAATCCTGTTTTTTTCAGAGAGTGTATCGTCTGTCCTTCTGCTAACAACCTAGGACACAATTGCAATGAAATATGGCAGAAAGAGGTCTCAAAGAAATATTATTCCCATCTGCCTTGTCGAATAGAGGTAGCAACGTAGGACACTGTTAATATCTACAGTGGGAAAAAGGCTGTGCTTGAGCTCATGCTGTCATAAGTCCCAGAGTGTGTACACAAAAGACCATCCGAGAGTGACTCAAGCTGGAAGAAGCTGTTATCAGAGCATACAACTTCCTGAGCAAGAGAGAACCTTACCATGAGGAACAAACCCTTAGGAAACCAGGGAAATCTCACCCACTCTGGCTCACAGAAATTATTATTATTGTTGTTATTATTATTACTTTGAGTTTGAGGAATAAAATAGCTGATGCTAATAATGGGAAAGCCACAGATGGACCCCTGTAGACTTCAGCATTTAAATCTGTATTGGATCTAGGCTTCCTGGAACAGACCCATTTATAAGTAATGTTTTACTGATAGCAGCATGTTTCAGATAAGAAAAAGATAACGCAATTCTGAAAGAGTCCAGTGCTCCGTGTTGAGCCCTCGGAAAGTCGTATGCTCACTGCTCAGCTGCAGCTGGGATGAATGGGTCGGAAGGCAGACTTCCCAGCCTCTGTTAAGGCACAGGAGCAATTTCCTTCATAGCACCCTGTTCACACAGCTTGCACTAAGAGAGTTTTCCTGCTCCAGCTCACCTAATTAATTTTTACCTGAACCGCATCCAGGCTATCTGAACTTCTGCTTTCACAACTGCTCTCAAAAACCTCAGACTTTTTTTTATGAAATTTCCTTTTCCTTATGTGTCTGCCTGGACCAGTAACACCTCAACAGCCTTTCTTATGTGAGTTTGTATTTCTGCTGCTTAGTAATTAGTGTGTGAGCTCTTTAAGATAATGATTCAGAAAGAGTCACAAAGATATTTTTAAATCTCCGTGAAGTTCTTTCCAAGTCAGAATCTTCAATGTGAAAACTTGAAAAGCCATTAAAGGGAGTGGGGGTCTTTCTGCTTCTCATGGGGAGCTTTGGAGGGGACTTTGAGACTAAACATAGCCAGTCTTCGTGGTATTCCAGTTCTCCATCTAGACACAAATGTTGAGTTTTGAGCTTAGAAACATGAACGGACAGATGCAGAGAATGGAAAGCTCTCTTGCTTGTCATAGAGCTGCCTTTTGAAAATCAGGCTGGTGACACCAGCTTCCTTTCAAGCCTTTGCACTGAACAAGTCAACCCGTGAAACAGGAACCAGAGACCTGATTCCCCCTGTGGTGCACAGGGTAGGGCTACAGGGACTCCACTGGTGATTACACAACAGTTCTATGAAAGTTTTGTAAGCAACTAGTTGTAGGTATCGTGTTATCCAGAAAAGAAAATACGGCTCATTTCCTCCCCGGCATAAATAAATAAAGTCAGAAGAATGAGAGCCAAAGTTCTGAAGTGGATACAAAAACACACAGTGACAAATATCTTTGTGAAAGATCTTCCATTTATTGTCAAAACTATCTGAGAGCTGCAGAGAGGTGGCAGCTGACTCACGCTGCAACTCCCCATCGCAGCCCACACCAAGGGGAAGAAAAGTGGGATGTTACAAAAGAAACAAATGTTTGAACTTGGGTTCATACTGTTAGGATTAATGATGGGAGGTAGAGGAAAACTGGAGCAGCATCCCTAAGCCAACATGTTTGAATGATAAATTGCATTAAGGCACTGAAAGAACAACAGCTGCAGTCCATGAGAAGCCAAATTTATCTAAATTTCTCCAGCTGATTGGTCAAAATCATCAGTGAGACTTCTAATCATAATTGTATTTTTGCAAAAAATCAGAGCAAGCAGAGAAGAAAAAAAAATCCTGACAGTAGAGATGACTACATTTGTTTTGCCAGGTTTGTATAGCTAGTAAACTCTGACATTATGGAATTCCTTATAGCTGCTAGTACTGGGGATTTTCAGTGGAACTTTTTTGGGATATACATCCTTTTCCCAGGAAGGTGCAGTGAGGGCCCAGTTTAACTAAGCAACAGTTGTTGCATTTGGAAGATCAGTATCTAGAGGATTTGGGGGGCAAGCTCTGCCAGAGTCTCATTGGGAAAATAGTTTACTGTGTGGACACGAGGCAAGACACGCAGACTGGGCTGTCTGGGCTTTATTATAGCAGCATTTCTGAGTCTCTATTGAGATCAGATATAGAAAGGATTGTTATTTCCATGTAACAGCAGAGTGGCTGAGATGGGGTTTCATTAGAAGACTTTTCTAAAGTGTGTTTTGGTCAGCTGTAGCAATACAGGGATTTGAACCCAGTATCCTTGTGAGTACTGTCCAAGAATGCCTTTTTCCTCCTCTTGAAACACAGAAATGAGACTTCCTGCCCTTCTGTGGTCTCTCAAACCATATATGAGCTAATACTAAATCAGTCCTTTGCTGTGCATATGCCTCTCCTAGAATCTGTGATGTCTATTAAGAGCATTCCATTACGGTTTGCTGTATGCCCATTTGCCTCTATTCCACAGCAACAAAAGAAGGGGAGAGGAGACGTGGATACTAAAGAAATGGGCAATTTCTAGAGATGGGATATACTAGCTTGAATAGATAAACACAGATTTTGACCTGAGCAAGGTCTGCAGCAGGTGATGCAGCTTTCCAGAGGATGGTGAGAAGTGTCTGAAGTTCTGCAGTGCTCCAGCAGCAGAAAGGCGCTGCTTAGTTTTCTCATCAATATCTTCTGTGAACAGACAGAGCCTGTCAGGAGGAGGAGCTGCACACACGTAAGTAGGCAAAATCCCATCACCTTTCAGATGTGATCAGTGTTATCAGCTCAGCTCAGTGGGGCCCATCAGCTCTTCTGCCTTGTGCCAGACAGGGCCATGATGGGGCCAGGGTGTGAGTGAGGCTCTGATGCTAATGTATGCAGGGACCTGATCCATCTGTGCACATTTTGCTGCTTGCCTCCGCTGTTGTGCAGCTCCGCTAAACTGTTGTATTAGGCAGCTGGGCAGCACACCATCTCCTCCTGCTTTTGGGATGGGCTGCATGAATCCGATGGAGAGGAGAGGAGAGATTGGCTCCTTGTCTTCCCAAAAGAGAGGGCAGCATTAGGGTGCATGAAAGGAGAGGAGAAAAGGCTGGCGTTCCTTTTCTTCCCAGTACATGCCTCTGAGGCAAGAGACAAGCCCAAGGTGATCTCAAAGCAAATGAAGGAAGTCCAAACCAGGAATTATTCTCATCATCCTGGGGGCTCAAAGACAATGGCTTTGGGGTATCTGGTAGAAGTCTGGCACGAAATGGGTGGATTCATCTTCTACAGTTGCCACAGCCCTCTCCCTGCATTACAGATGGCGTACCACTGCTGCAAAGCCAGCAGCGTGGCTGGCACTGAGAATGGATCTGGAAATGATGCAAGCTCATTGCAGCCCCAAAAGTGAGGCTGTGCTGGATTTTGTGTGGGAACCTGTTGAGGCAGCCGAAGGAAAATCTTTGCCTGCCTGAGCAGGAGGGAATCGTGGTGCCTGCACTGCGTGGCTCTGATTTTCCAGAACCAACTTGCTGACAGCTGTCTGTCCTATTCAGTCCCACTGTGGGATCAAGGCCAAGGAAATGACTAAAATAAGTGAACTTGTGTGTCTGAGTCTCTGGTCAGCAGGTGTGCGAGGTGCAGCGTAACTGCATTTCATATTTCTTCCAGTCATTTTCATTATGATGTGACATTTCTCATATTCTTACTGGAATGACTTTATCCTAGATAAGGATATGTTTATTCATCTTTTTAGGGCATTAAGTATGTTTTGTTTAGGGGTGTATATGTATCCATAAGTGCATTTTTCTGTGGTTGGCTCATGACTTTCCTGGAAGCTTCTCATTTTTGACTTTGAATACATGCAGTTTAAAAAAAAAAAAAAAAAAGAAGGAATATAAGGAGGTAATTTTCCATCACTGTGATATTTTTCTACAAAATACAGCTGTGGATCACCCTAAGAAGAAACGTTCTTGTGGTATTTTTTCTAGTTGTTCTTTAGGAAGTGCTGTTTTCTCCTGTGTTTCCATCCATTACCAGCCACTTACCCAGCATCCGGAGCCAGGTCAGTGATACAAGGTTCTGGTTTCCCAGTGCCAAGGGAGAGGAAGCCACCCCAAACCTTGACCCCCTTCCCTGTACATTCACCACTTCAAATTCCTACGGCAATGGTTTCATTTCCTGACCAGCTCAGTAATGCCATGAGCTGAGGAGTGAGTGTTTAACTGCCTTTTGTTTCAGCCCAGGTTGTGTTTATTTTCTTCTTTTTTAGTTGCCTTATGCAGAGGTAACGAGGGCATATTGAAGCAGCATCTCAATAGCTACTCTGAAAGGTTAAAAATGGCCACTTAGGAGTTGCAAAGTCAGTGAGAATTTCAGCTCAGCCTCCAGTGCTGATGAATTTGTGAGATTTTCTGCTGAAGAAAATAATATTCTGTTTTGTTGGACCGCATTTACTTAACGTGATCAAAGGGAGGAAATACTTGTTCTCTTCAGAGCAACTGAATTTAAAAAAGCATATTTTGATTTGCTTGTGTTCATGTGTGATTTGATCTTGAGGGCAGATTTTAATCTAGTCTAAATGTGTGTAACTCCATAAACTTCACTGAAGTTCTGCTGGCTTATAGCGGCCAAAAATCTGCCTTTTTCAGCACACATTCCACCAGCATTGGAATGACTGCGTATTATTCGCAGGACTATTCACGAAGGACAGAATTAACGCTATGTACATTGATTTGTATTATTTGAGATGGTAGTTGGATTACGTAGGTCCTGCAATCAGATATTACAAAGGTCGCGAGACGGCACCGTGTGAAGAAATAGTCTTTAAAGTGGAATTTGTCCTTTCTTTTTTTCCAAGGAAACTGACATGTCTTCTTCAATGAAAAATGCTTTTCATCAAATCGGTGGTGAAAAACAAAAACCCGAGTGAAAAATAATTCAACATGTGGGTTGTTGCTTTTTCATGGAAAATTAAAAAGGGAAGAAAGAAAAAAGCGGGCTGGAACAACAAAAAAAAAATATTTCCTGACCAGTCCTAATTAGAAATTCTTCTTCTTAGCGTGTCAGGGCTATTCCTCCTTTGCAGGAATGCTAGAATAGCTTCTGGCTTCATAGCAGTTTTTATGCGGTTCTAATATGGGTGCCATGTGATCCAGGACACTGGCTGATGCACCACGACATCCAGTTCAAGTGCTGGACATTCACAAAGATCCCTTTGTTAGCTATCTAGCAGAAACTCACAAAGGAAATCCAGCTGCAATTAGGATTAAGAAATGCTCTGCAGAAAGTGGTGTCATTCAGACCAGCCCCTTCCCCTGGTCACTTGGGAGCTGTTGTTTCACTCCCTCAGGTTTTGCACTGGAATCCCTAACTCTTTTCATCTAGGAAGCAGCCAGGCCTGAATTAGTGTCCTCTGTATCCCTTTGGGCACTTCTCTGAGGCGATTCCATTTGGTCAGGTGTTGCATTTGTTTTCTTTTTTGTCGTATTTTCCATATGAATATGAGAATCCCTTTTACTTCAAGAAGCTGTAACGATAATTAGTTTCTATCAGACCCTGTTATTTGGAGAATGTTATTTGTAGTGTTTGCGTGCTTCTGGTGTTCATGTCTGTGATTATGTAAAGCAACAGGCACTTGCTTTAATTTTACTTGTGCTTCTTCAGATCGGCATATTGACAGATATTTAAGTGCTTTAATCTGAAGCTCTTCATCTTTTTGTTAGAAAGAAAATGCTTTTGTCCCTGGTATAAGTTTTTCCAGATGTTTTCAGCAGTTGGGATTGTTGTTGCTTCTCTCAAAGTGCACTTAGGTTTGCAGTTAGAAAACAAATCTGTGACTTGCTTAGTTACGCACGGTAAGAAAGGTTGAGGGAAAGTATTGGTCTGACCACAGGTATTAATTAGATGGGCACTAGGAGAGGTGACTGAGTGGGCTGAGCAGTTGCATGTGCTGTGTGTCTGACAAAGGCAGCGTCAGTGCTCATTCCAAAGCCTTCTGACATGGATGCCAAGTACACAGACACGTGGAGGTGCTCATTGCACAGCTGATAGACTTATTTCTGTAGCTTGGGTGCAATCTATTAGTCTCTCAATGTCCAAGACACTACTCTGGAACAAAATAATGACAAGAGCCCAAACTAATCACAAGTAACATAAGCTTTTTGGGCTCATTGTTGCTAAATCTGCAAGAGTGCAAGTGGAGGAAGAAGGAAGATTTATGCTGGGTCTTGCTTAATTCTAGCAAACCTGTGGCACAACAATGCTGTTGACAATGAGGAAGATCTGTCTGGACATTCAGGTTTGTGTTCATCCTCGTTCCTCTGTTCCACTGTGACCTCTTCTGAGCGCTTTCAATAAATGGTGTAAATATTCTTAAGACTATTTTAAGTATGAGAGTTGCTAAATGTATCTCTCCTGCTCTGTGTTTTGTTTATGTGAGTGTGTTGAAGAATGAGTGATTACTTAAAAACAGATTTGGGCAAGTAGTCCAAAAATTGGGAACCCAAATTTTGCTGCTCATTCAGCAACTTTCTATCCAATACCCCTTCTCCTACTAAGCAATCTTTAGCATGATAAAATCTCCTTAAGCTACTGCCAAAATCCTCAGGTGTGAAAATTAAAAGGCCAGTCCATCTAGGCTACTTGTTTAATGAAATGGGGAGGTCAATTCCAGTGACCTAATGCAGATTTGTGTTTTGATGTTTACCTGCTTATTCAAGCAGAGAGTAGAAGGAGTACCACATGAATTGTGTGATTGCCTCCTGCTAGAAGAAGTGGCAGGAACTAAACACATCCAGACAAATCTTCATTGCTCACCGGTAGAAAGAGCCAGCATTAGAACTTGAGGTAATGTTTGTTATGAATTATTCACTTAGTACTAGAAAATGAATTCTTAGTCTACCTAGTCATAGCCGTTTGTGCATTTCCAAGAACTAATTTTAGATTCAGAGAAAAGAAGGCTTTTTATATGATTCCTTGAACACAAAGAGTGGGATTTTAACAACTCTGCTTATTGGTCTACCTTAGGCCTTTATCATGAAATGAATTCTTGGCTCCCTGATGTCAGTGTCTGTCTAACTGAAGTGGGATCAAGATCTGACCCACAGTGTTTTTGGAGATGACACGTTCTATCAAAATTACATACGCAAATTCCAGCCTAGTCTTTTCCCAAGCTATTTCACAGGGAGTTTTGGAGATCTCCTTTCTGCAAACTCTTTTGACACAAACACTTAAGATGGCAATATCACTCTATCTTGCCCATCTTCCACGCTGGATTCATTTTATTGGTTTCAAACTTTGATCCCTAGTATCCTGTTACCTGATATAATGAGCTACCCAATAGCATCTAAGGAGAAGTGCCTGAAAATGAAGTCTATCTGTCTTATACTGTGTTATATATTATTACTTTATCCAAAATGACATTGAATTTTCATATTGAGCTCCGCCTCCTTATTGACTCACGTTACACATTTTTCAGAAAGCAGCCCCGGTTGAATTAATCCTGCTGTGTGTCATTGCCTTTTTTTTCTTTTTGCTTTTTGGCCTAATTATCCCTAGTTTCACTCCAATCAAGTCAGCAGAACAAGTGACTTTGTCCCAGTAAGTGAAAGGAAGATGAGGTTACCCTGCGATAGATAGGTAGAGCAGAAAGAGGAAACATGAGAGCATGGATGCCTTTTCCATAGCACTGTGTGGGCTGCTCCTTATCAGCTTCACTGGGTACTGGCTCACTTCTCTTTAGGCTGAATAAGAAACTGCAAGAGTGAACCCACTCCATTTTCACTTAAATATTTGCTCTTCTTAGTCTGGCATCCACACAGTTTCTCCAGTTTTTCTGTTTTCAATTTGGATTCATCTCCATAAAGATAAAGCAATAACCTGGTTTCAAGTAGTATAAGCTGGACAAAATTAAATCTTTAACGTGGACTTTGAATACCGATATCCTGGTTTGTTATCTTACGTGGAAACTGAGGGGAAATGAAAGGAGGAAACATATTTATTTGAAACGAGATCTGCCATAATTCCCTGCCTCTGCCCCCCACAAACATATAACTACTGATTTCCAGGCCAGGAGTGCCTAATGTCAGTCCAACCTGCTTGGCCCTGGGGAAGGAGCCGTGTGTGTGGTTGTGGTGGTAGGGGAAGTCTTTGATTTTGCTGACCTGTGAGAGCTGCAGGAGTCTGCATTCAATATTGCCTTTCGTAATGCGTAGCTTCTCCTACGTACTTAATTCTCTGCCACCAGCTGTCAGATCTCCCCCCAAAGACAGTGTCAAGATGTCAAGTCTAACAAATGGAAATCACAATAGTCAGCTCTGCTTCTTTTGTTTTTACTTATATACTTGCAGAAAGTGGCAGTTCCTGCAAGCGCTTCTGTACGGGTGGAGATGTGCTTGTGATGCAGATTGCTTTGATTCTCTGAAGGATTGCACCAGCTCTGAGTCCGTCTGCAGGGAATTCTACTTTTCAACTCTCTCCACTGGGTGTGCAGCTTTCTTTTGATCCACATTTTTGTTTTATTAATTAAGATCTTTGTGTAGGGTATCACAGCTGAGCAGATCCTGCTAGTTCACAAGGACTTGCTCTCAGCACAGAGGAAGTCTAGTTCTCCAGCAGAAGAGTAAAATATTTGCAAATGGACATGGGCATTAGGAAATGACAGATAAGAGCAGGACCAGATGGATCAATAGGAAATTGTATATTAAATTATTTACTGAAGTGTGAATGAGAAGTGATGTCTATAGATCCCCTGTGGCATTTTTGTACAGCAAGTTTAAACTCTGTTAAACCTGACCTATTTCAACAGGTTGAATTCAACGTTTTTCTGGATGAAAAGGAGGCGTGAAATTGAAAGAATAGGTTTTGTTTGTGAAAGACCTAGTTTTTGTAATTTAAGTATACTTGAGGTGAAGTACGTTGAATAAGCATGGACTATTTAGGGACAGAATCACTGAGGATTTTATTAAACAAAACAGCAAGAAGCTTTGTCAGTCCAAGCTGGAAATGATGCCTAGCTGAGCCAATAAAACACACATCAAAGGTGTACATATGGGTTACATTTTAATATTCTTTCAATATTATTATAAAGAACTGTTACTAATTTTAAACTGCATTGGTAAAAACTATTTTTTTTTTCTTTTTTGTCTTTTCTTCTATATTGCTAAATGATGTAAATCACTAATGTCAATTTTATGCTGATTTATGCCAGCTGAGGATCTGGCCATGAGAGCCATTTCCCCTCCATATAATCACCCCAAATAGGGAAGGGAAAAGAGGAGGAAGGAACGGTGTCATCTGGATATGTGAATATTTTGGCTGTAATACAACCCTGGAACAGTCTCTGATACAAAGATGGAAATATGGGGATTATCGTAGAAACTCTTGAGATAATCCTATAAATAGCAGAGGAAATTCTGGCTAGAAGTTGTCTATTGAAACCATTTTGGAATGAGATGGCTGACAGGAAGAGAATTTAAAACCAGAAACCACAAGGCAGATCCTCACCTGGTGTAAATCAGCATAACTACATTAATTTCAGAGGCACTGACTTGAAAGAACTGTAATGATCTACACCAGCTGAGGATCTACAACCATAGGTACTGGGTGCCAAATGCTCTCACTCACACCAGTGTAAATCTGGAGTACCTCAACTGACATGGTGGCGTTACTTTGGATTAACGCTACTGTAAATGAGTGTAGGACACAGTCGTTTGTGTTTGGAGAGTGAAGACAATTGATTCATATGATGTGAAATGTGTGTTTTTAGATCAAGGAATACATTTACTTGAGAGATTGTTTTAGTCTGGTATTACAGATGTAGGCTGTTTAACAACCAGGAATTTCCTCGTTCACCCTGCTGTTACAGAACGGTGTTGACTCCGTACAAGCGTTCATGATGGCCTTGGCCCCATAGCTAGCACATCAATAAATAAGCTAATAAATTCTCCAAAAGGGGAGTGGGGAGCAACATTTCACTCTATATGTTTCCTGCGTTGCACTAGTAATGACAGCAGTATGTGGCCACTGAACTTGATTGAGTACTTTGGTGGTACACCAGCATAGCTGAGGGGAGAGCTTGGTCCTGCAGAATAAAGGAGGTTCTAATGGGTCAGAAATGGGACTCTCTTAAGCATGTGTGTTCACATGTATGTTGTAACGTCAGCCCAAATTCTGCAGACATGAACATGTTGACGTGGGGGGAAGTCTTGGCTCTTTGTTCAAAGCCAAAGGACAGAAGATTTTTAAAGCGTGTTTCCATTTATGAGAATGCATTTATAAACACATCTAAGGGCCTTTGTTTCCTGATCTTTCCCAGTAATGTTGCATCTATTACCTACTATCTACTATCATTTAAGGGCTGGATTGGGCCCTGGAAAAGGTAGTCTGTAAAATGCTTCAAAGCGATCACACAACCTATGTCTTGTGTGGATGCTTTCCTGCCCTACGCAAGGAGGGCTGCGTGTGTAGCTGGGAAGACCTTCTTCAGCTGAGAATGCCCTAGCAGGAGCAGAAGAGCGTACGGCTGTGCATTTGCAGTTGGGAATTCCTAATAGATCTATTATTAACATTACTGCATCATTATCCTCTATGAAGCTACTAACACGAAGCAATTTTCAATCCATGGCTAGTTCTGCTGTGCCTTTAACCGCCCTACTGCGCCTCTCTTTAAGTGCCACATTTTTTATTTTTTTATTTTTTCTGCTTACATACGATAATTGTGTTTCAAGGCTACAGGAGAGTTTACATCAGCTGCTTTCATTACTGTGCCCTAAATAACATCTAAACCAAAGGCTCCTGGTCTGGATTACTGAGTCTATGTGGAAACATGAGAAGAACCAGAGAGATAAGTATTTCATATTGTATCCAGAGCATTTCCTGTAATTGCTCTGTTTCCTGCTCTACTTCCTACAGTACTTCTCTATCCTTAGCTGTCTTTTGCTTCCCGTTTATTCTGTTAACCTTCACCCCCTGTCCTCCAGCATTCCTCTGTTCTGGTGGCATCCTGAACCCTTCATCTCACAGTGCCTCCCCTTTGTTTTATGGATGGCTCTGCTGTCAGCAATGCCCTACGTATCCCAGCTCCTGTACAAAATAATAACAGTAATAATAACAGTAAGTGGCTTCTCTGGATTTAATTTAACTTGTTCTATGAGAAGAGTGGTATCCAGTTTTCATTCCCCAAAACCTTTTGTGTAACTTGTGTTTCCATAGTTGGATCTCTTTACTCTGAGTCATCTGATGGTCAGAAGCAATCTGAAGCTGCACCTTTGAGGCCTCTAAAAGAGGCCTCTTAGAGTTCCCTACCTTTTGAAATTTTGTTACTCTCTTGCCGTTGACCTTAAAGGGACTACAGATTGGATCATTGGAGCCAGAATAATGATTTTTATCACAGAGCCACTGATCTAGGGTTAATGTTATCAGCATTATTTGCTATTAGAACAACTGTATATTTTGGTACTCTTAATCCTGAGATGGCATTTGGTTGTTGTATGTACCTGCCTGTATCTGTGGTGCACATATATGCACGCGTGTTCAGTGTTTCCATAGTTTGGAATTAAAACACCCAGAGTAGTTATGGGAGAAGTCATCCAGCAAGCAGGATTTGGAGGAGGATGAAGAGCGATGATCTGATGGAAAAATCCATGTTTTGGGGTTGGGGAAACTGTTTTATGTTCTATTTCTTTCTCAAACTTTTAGTTCTGTAGACTGCTTTGAGGGGAATTTAGAAAGCAAGACCTGTTTGCTGTTGTCTACGTAAGGACAAGGATGTCCTTGGTTTATGCTGATCTTTCTGTGTGCGTTGTGCAGGGCTGGACCTTGCAGCCACATTGCTGACTACCTCCAGTCGCATCTTTCTCAGTCACACTGAGCTCTGCTATTGCTGAACATCAGTGGGAACCGAGAGTTTAACTCATTTTTTGCTTGTGTGCCGTTGAAAATATCTGCCTGTCCTTTTTCTCTGTTCTGCAAATACAAAGCTAAGATTTCCTGTAGTGATCCAGCTCAGGTTTAGATGCCAAGATACAGTAGCTGGAGGGCTGTGTAAGTGGAAAGCATAGTGATGCTGCCTATTGTATACTGCATATATTGCAAACTCTGCTTATTTGTGTTGTATTTGTGTTGTTACTGTCTTTGGTTGCTAATTGGATTTGACCTTCTCCTCTGTTCAGGCTGGGATTTCTTCCTCCAGCTTTAGCTGTTGAAAAGGTAGGCTACCTAAGCAACTTGTTTAGACTTGCTTTAGTCAGCACAAAGAGAAAAGGCATCGCCAAAAATGGATTAATCCCACTCAAAGTCAAGTATCTAGGATCTGAAGGTTCTGGGAGGAGTTTGTTCATTCATTTATTTATTTCAGGAATTGTTTGTTAAGCATACAAGGAAAATGAGACAGTCTTACATATCTGGACTGGAAAACTCCCTATTCCTTAAAATTAACAATCCTTTCCTTAGCATCATCGTCTCTCCTGCAAACACGTGACATTTTTTGTCACAGAGTGATATCAGAATGCAGACAGGAATATTATTCAATCTGTGTTTTCTCAATTACGTTTTCCAAGTGTTTTAGTATCAAAACAAAGCAATGTTTATTTTGTCTTTTCTGCAAATAGAGAAATATCTGAAAAACTGGTGTAAATAATAAATTAACATGGTTGGGTGATTTTATTTTGCTCTTAAATGCAAAGGGTCTCTTTGAGGACAGGAAATGACTATTTTTTCATATCACTGCACATAATTCTACATCTCAGCTGAGTGAGGTGCAGCTGAAAAAATTTAAAGGAAACCCAGCTGTATGCACAGATAAATGTAGCTCTCATTTAAAACATAATCGTTATCTCTCAATTCTGCTGATTTTTCCAAACAAAACAGTGTTTGTGAGTGTTTTCAGCATCTGAGTTGCTCACTCAGAAGAGTTTAATGAGTGCTTCTTACTGTGGCTACTTGCATGCCTGCTTTCCTTGTTTCCATATTGCATTCAATGTATGTTTATGGCTATGAGCTGGAAGGGGTCTGACCCTTAGGAGTTCAGGTGGGGTTTAAGCAAGAGCAATCTGTACCTGAAGAAAGATGTAACAGTAAACTTAAAGAGATGTTATGGATAAAATAATGAAATATGGATACATTTGTCGTAGGGATTTCGTAAACTAAAATGTTTCAGATTCTCTTTTTTTTGCTTTTCTGTGGAACTTCTTGAAACACCTCTTCCATCTCTCCAGGGCCTTTTCACATCATACAGAAGATGAAAACTTCTGCTCTTCTTCCAGGCAAAAACTGAGCTGATGTTTGTGAAGTCTAAGCTGGAGTTGTGAAGCAAGCGATTGTAAATAATTAAAATTTAATTAATATTGTAAATAAATAATAGAGGTGCTAATATTTTGTTCATTACCTTACCCATTTTTAAGTTTTGCCCTCAGTAATGATAATCACTGATAGAGTTTGCTAGAGCAAATTTTTAGTCCTGGAGATCTTGATTCAGTGATGTCACCAATGAAATAAGATCAGTGTTTTATTTATAGGAGCCTTACAAAAACCTACTGCATCAGCTGCTCCAGGGTCTGTGTGGCAGCAGTTTTCCACAGAAACATTACACAAAAAGTTATGAAGAATATCTTGAAGGGAGGAGGTAGGCAAGAAGCTCTACAAGATTAAGCAAGGCCATAGACAAAAAGCTGTCTTGCTCAAGAGAGAGCAAAGAGAGCCAGAGCAGAGCAATTACAGTCATGATTAGTTCTGCAAAGAGGCTATGCAACAAATATTTATCATTTTCGAATGATGGTGGGGTCTTTCACCTTAGGCTTTATCCTCAAGGTGAGCTCTTAACAGCTGTAGCAAAATGGTGCCAGGTGCTCTTTGGATCTCTGGATATTGATTACCTTTCATGCAGCAAATTAACAGTGTGAGTCCAGAAAAATGTCTGGTGGCTTTTTTCCATGGCTTTCAGAGAGTTTCTGAGCTATTCTGAACGGAGAAGGCCTACACAGGCCCAGGAGCAGAGCTTTAGATACAAGGGGAAACTTTCAGCTCTATTGGGAAGACACCTCGATTTGGAGTCACAGTGCTGTCTTTGTACTTAAATCTTTCACTAGATTTTTCTCTTACATAGCAGTAGTGCTTCATTTAGGAAACTCATTTGTGTGATTGCCAGTTCTTTTCAAGAGCAGGGAGTAAAATTCTGGGTGAAGTATCTGACAACACTGTGCAGTATGAGCACAGCCAATGCTCCTGCACTGGGACAGAGCAGTAACTGAATTTTGGCTGTTTAAGGACAGGTAGCTGATCTGGCTGTACAGTCTCTACCTATCCTCAGTGATAAGAGCCATCTGTAGGTCACCTGTAGTAGACATGCTGGCCCCCTGTCAGAGCCTGTCTCCCTCCCTTCATTTGTGAAGGAGCTCAGCAAGTTAGTGTCGTCTGTAACCAGCAGCTACTGAGGAATTTGGTTTCTGTGTGAGGCAGCCTATGGCATTGCCCACTCTGACCAACTGGCAGGTGGGGAGTGCTTCAGCACAGCCCAAAGTCAGGGCTTGGGAGGGATGGAGCAAATGATATCCTGGAGGAAAACTGAGTTACGTTTGGATGTGCTGCGTCCTGCCTTATGGGTTACAAACAACAGCTGGGCAGGTGTCAGGTCTTGCATATCAATGTGGCAGAGGGTCTGACCAAACAGAGTCTGACTGATCGATGCGTGCGTGGACACAGGCATTAGCCAAACAGTCATGAAGAGTATTTGATTAGAAAGGGACGGCCTGAAAAGTGTCACATTACCAGATGTAAAGGCCAGACCTTTAAGGTTATCTAGTTTGTCTTCTTATACGAAAAGAATTTCCTAATTATTTTTACTGCAAGCCCAAGAATGTTAAATGTAAGCTCTAATGCAAAAAAACAATAGGTAATCCATCACACATACCTTTGTGAAACAGCCATGCAGTTCAAAAGGCTTAAAATAAACAAGTATAAAAGCGTACTATGAGTTGGTTTTCTTTTCTTCATAAAGATTTTTTCAATTTTCTGCTCAGAGGAGCTTTTTACTGCAAGAATACAGTTTCTGATCTGCTCTTGTTTATATATTTTGTGTAGGAAACCGTACGTACTGAAGGAATACAGAATATAGTGCTTGTTGTAAAATGATACTGCAAGTAAGGCTAAATTAAATACTTTAATGTTTCACTGTTCACTGGCTAGTATCCATTTTCTCAGTGTTTTCAGATTGAGGTCTGGATTCATCCTTGTTTGATAAAAGCTTCTTGCCTGAGAAGAGCCAGGAAGAGCTGATAGTCCCTGTTTCTCACACAGCGACTGGGGAGAAATCTGCTCTTAGAAGGTGATTCCTCTCTTATGTGCACTGGATCACTCTGAAACTGCTTGCACCTGTGAGGGGACTGTAGGAGATAGATGAAGCCCTGGACAATTAAACTCGCACTGTAGGTAACGACATAGGATAAATCTGTGATTGGGTGGTTGCATTTAGGATCTTAAAACAACATGCACACTACCTGTATCTTTGAGATGGTCATACCTAGCAGTTGTTTTAAGAAATCATAGAATGATAGAATTCTTACAGTTGGAATGAGCCTTTAAACATCACCTAGCCCATTTTGGAAGCAGGGGTTGGCATGATCAACACACTGTGGCTAAGGAGCATGGTCTGATTTTTTATTTTTATTTTCTCCTTATTTCCCAAGTCAGTCTCTAGCTAAAGAGCTGCCAAAACCTGGAATCATCATCTCAATGGCAGCCCATTAGTGGCAGGGGTGGCTGTTAGGTCCCTTGGAGCTGAGCAAGCCCAAGCCCTGCAGCCTGTCTCTGCAGGACAAGGATCTCAAGCCCTGACCATCTCAGCCCTGCTGAATTTGCTCCCGTTTAGTGATGTCTCTTCCAATAGGAATCCTATTGAGGGAAGAACTGAAGCAGTATCAGGATGCAGCCTACAAAGTGCTAAGCAAAGAGGGATGCACATCACTGTCCCTTGTCCCGTGCTCACACTCACACTGCTGCCTGTGCCTGGGGGCTGCAGCATATGACTAGTGATGCCGTGTAAAGCAATCAGGGAAACTGTTAAAATGCAATAGAAGGAAAAAAAACCCCAGCTTTTTACATCTTTCTTTTCCAGGAGGCTGTGCAGTCTATCTGTTGCATTTAAACATTTTTGTATGGTTTTTCCAAACGTAAGAAAATAAACATTACCAAAGTATTATACAAAGGAAAACACTTACCAGCGTCTAAAGATACCTGTGATAGAGGCAACATGTATAATATTTAAAAGCTCTGTCACTGATAATCTTGCTTTATGTCATTCAAGGCTTTTAAAGCTGCTCTCTGAGTAGGGATCAAATTCGTAAATGATATTCATGTTACAGTCAGTCATATAACTCTGATTGTCACTGTGATTTACAAAGGGAAAAACATAGGCATTCACAGCAACCTAAATAGTGTTTGCTTTTTCTCTTTGTTATAATCAAATGCTCACCTTCAGATTCAAAAAAATCTAATAATGACTAATGGGCAATGATCTTTTGGATTAGCAGCAGTGCATTCAATATCTCTTTGAGCAGTGATTACCATCTTTTTGGGGGGGATATCAATTTAAAGGTCAAGTGCTTTCATAAAAAAGGTGATTATCCACTATTTCATGTGTTGAACAAAAGCTTAGCAGGATTCATTGTGTGTCACTTTCTTTTGTATATAGCACATATGCAGAGAAATGGATCGCTTGATTATATAACTATCTGTCTTCAGGGAAGGTATGTGACCATGAATAGAAGCTGTCAAATAGGTACTTTGCTTTGCTTGTGATATTTAATCAATTACTGTAATGATTGCAGGCTATAAGTTGGCTTTTAAAAATAGGCAAAAATTTAAATTACCTGTGTGCCATCAGCCAGGGATTTGGTTATAAATGGCTGTTTTATTGGGAGCAGAATGTGGAACAAAGGCAAAAAGGAAAAAGGAACAAACAAAACGGGGCCAAACTCATGGCTGATCCCTTTGTCTTTCAATTCTTGTACTGTTCTTTTACAACCTGGAAAAATATTCTGTTTCTCAGATGTAATAAGAATGGCTGGGGTTAAATTCAGAGCTGATCCAAGCAAGGGAACTTGAAGCTGCTTTTAGCCACTTCCCTCTGTTAGTTTTTTCCACCATGGACTTTCATCCATTACATTTCCAGTCTGATATCTCAATTAACGTTTCCAGCAAAACAATCACCTTTCTGTGTTTTCCAACTTGTTCTTTCTTCCCCTTGTAAGACAGCTTTCATCCAGCTGAAGACATTCTCATTTGTCGATGTGAATTACCACATTAGTATGCACTTCCTCCTTGTTTGCAGATTTTGGTTTTTTGGATCATATCCTTATTTCCATCGATGTGCCCACTATTTGCCAAATAATTCATGTCTGTTTGACCTACTGCATTTTAGGAATCACTTTCCATTGCTGGTTTGCTGCTCATTATTTGTGGCACTCTGTTGGTCACCCTAGTTACTTGGCATTTTTACTTCTCCCTTTGTAACACAGAAGCTTTTAAGATGAGATGGTAATAAACGATGCCCTGTGAATAGATTGGCAATTATGAATTCTTAATTCTTATTTTTTCCACAAAAAACTTTGCATATGAGATAAAGCTATTTGTGTGATGCACGGCTACATCTTGGCCTTTTGTACGGAGATCAACGTTGAAAAATCAAAGGTACGTGCCAGAGTGACCACGTGCCAGGGAGATTTTTATCAAATGCTTTTGGTAAATGAAGTGGCTCTTGCCTTTTTTTTTTTTTTTTTAAGTAAAATATCTCTAAAAATGTAATATCCAGATCAGAAATCCAATCCTCTTGTTTTTTATAGGGTACTTAATATATACTTTAAGCATCCCCAGTAGGCTGGAAATTGTAATGGTTCTGCTTTCTACAAAATTACTGAGGAATAACCAGTTTTATCTAGTGAGAGGAGGCAGATGAGAGTGGTAGCTCTATAACATCACAGGCTAATCTGAGAAAAGAAAAAAGCCACAGGTTTTCATTAGTGTTATTGTATATTAGTTCCACTCCACACGAGAGGTTGTTGGTTTTTTTTAGTTATATGAGAGGTGAGTATCAACACAGTTACGATAATTCGCTTGATGAATGCTGCCAAAACCTGTGTTTGGTTTGTGGTCTCTATAGAGCGTTCTTACGTAGTGCCTAGGTGAACATCCACATTTTAAACAATAGGCACCAGCTATTCCTGAGCTTCATTGCTTTTTTTTTTTTCCAAAGGGTTTTTCTTGTGGCTGCACACATGGTAAATCTTTAGCTTCAAGTGTCCTTCTGTGGTGACCAACTAAAATATTAGCAAAATAAATGTTTTATGGGAAAACGTTGGCAGAAACCCCAGCAGAAACAGGTGGTATTGGGTTATTTCAATATAATGTAATGATGCAGCCAGGTTTCCATCTGGACAGCATGTGGTTGTGTCTACTTAGAGAGTATCAAAGAGTGTGAGTATGCACCAGGGATAATGGTGGTGCACAAAAGTGCAGCAGGATGGCTACTTTACAAAATAATAGCCAGGGTTCTAGGTCCTCTGGGTTAAATACTTTTACTGTCAGAATCTGAATTTCTTCATAAAATATTAAAGATGGAGCAAACCTCTGACATGCAATACCAAGCCGTGTAATTATAAGGCAGTTCCTGGAAGCCAAGTATTGTTCATATTATAGCTAGGCGTTTATTATAAAAGAGTTCATTACCCTTGGAAGCTAAGGCATATTTCAAAGAGAGTGCCCTGGAACTGAGGCACTTTCAGCAAGCTTTGCTATAGGAGGAAAAAGAGCCCCAAGGAGGCTGATCAGAGGATAGCTAGGAAGTGGGAGAGGAGTTAGTGGATCTGTGGCTGCGAGGAGCTGAGTCTGTACATAGTGGGCCAGATACTCACCTGGAGTAAATGGCTCCATTTACACTGACTCAAGTGTGGTCATGTGGAATTTTACCAGATAAGGGATTTTCAGCCTCATACCAGAGGTGATTTTCTTTTCGGCTGGCAGATGCTCTCACAAACCAAAGGGCATGCTTTGCAAGGATATGCTAGAAACCACCTTCACTTCTGTATGCTCTCTGTGCAGGAAGGAAGGCCAAATCTGATTACACGGGGCTGGCAAAGGCTCTGCTCTTAGCAGGATTTGGCCCATTGCATGTGAGAGAAGGTTTAGAAGGTTCTTTTGTAAAATATCTTTCAGTGGACAAGAGTGTAAGAAGGCAGTTTGTGGGGAGAGAGAAAAAAGGAGAAACAAACTCCGACTCCTTTGGGGGTGATCAGTAGGAGCAGAGATGACACCGAGCAGTTTCCTGCACTTGGAAGTGTGGAGCAGAGAATCAGCTCTGTCCCAAGCAAAGCACGGCTGTTCATGAATACACAGGGCCTGATTCTTCACTGCCTTTGTATTTTGTGCACGTTTATTCCTGGTTTACAGTATCAATCAGCTTGATAGCGTTTGACACCATGTGTCATTTGCTCAGCACAAGTGTAAATCATAGAAGCTGGGTTGAGGAAAATTAAGACCAGGTCTCGGGCTGCCATGAATCAGGTAGCCTTGTGGTCTGCACTGATGATCCAGTGATTTGCACCAGCTGAGAACTGGCCTAAGCGCCCTTTCTTTGCTGATATATCACTCCTATACATCTATGTGTTAACAGCCTCTGTTTCTCTTTTTCCCTTGTTCATGAATGACCTGATTACACTGGAAACTGTGCTTTTTGCCAGAGGGAAGATACCCCAAAAGTTTAGGGTGCTGGCCAGCAGCGCTTGGCAGCTTGAGAACAACGCTGCTGCCATTAGTGGGTAGTACTACCCAGGGGTGCCAAGAGCCACGGAAAATGAGGTGAAATCCAACAGCTGATGAATGTGATGATTAAAAGATCTGTGAAGTATTTAAGATAATGGGTAGAGGACAGTTTTTTGGAAGGAACAAAACAATCTACACACACCTGACTCTAGGGATAATACCTCTTTGTGTCACACATAGATCCCTTTCCCCTTTCCTGAGCAGATCCTACCTCTAGATCGTGTTTGTAATGCTGGTTTGGAGTGGAAATGTTTAAATACACTGCTAGGCCCAATATACACTGGTTCTCGTGGAGCTGCAGTGTCTTGAGGTAAGCCATGTGATGGTCTGGTCTTAGTTTATAGTTCAGACTAGCCATGTCCTGTAAAGGACCTCCTTCAGGATCTCATGTCTTAGTGTGCTGTATTTCATCCCCATTCATTTTGCCATTTGAGATCCATGGATGATCTGGCTGCACTGTTGAAATTATTTTTTACTGGTGTTGAATTATGTTCTTTCCTTCAAGTGAGATCTTTTCAACAAGTTGAAAAGGGTTGATGGTTTACCACTCTCCTGCAAATTCAAACCTGTTGCTACTCGGGCAGCAAGTTTGTGTCGCATCTTGCCTTCCTGTCCAAAAGTAAAGCCGTACCCAGAGACAGAGCTAACTTATTCCTCCCCTTGTCACAAGGCTGGAGTTGCCCAGGCAGTGAGAGTTTATCCAGAGCCAATTAAGAAGGGTGAAAAAAAAAAGAGCAACAAAATAAGTTGCAAATGGTTCTTTAAGTCTCTGCAGAAGCCTCAAATGAATGACTTGTGACAGCAAACAGGCTGGATGTACAGAGATTTTAGATGTCAATGCACATGGCTGTTCATCTACATCCTGATTAGAAAGCTGATTTAAGGGGTCTGGTTCAAAGCTTTGTGGCTGCATGGGCTGATTGGAATATTACTGTCCTGAGGATGAGAAGAACAATCGTGTCCCTGACCTGAATGTGGTAATGTAGGGTGGGCAAAAAATGGCAAGGAGAGTGTAAATGTTCTGTCCAGCTCCTGCCCCTTTTCTGTTGCAAAAGCAGTGGTTTGCCACATGTCTCTGCAGCCCTCTGTGTGTAAAACTGGCCACAGGTAGACAGATAGTACTGGATGTGGAGAGCTCAGCAGTCCTGAGAAAGCAAAAAGAAGTTAGCTGCATTCACTCCTGCCCTGTCAGAGATGTTTCATTCACAGAATCCTATGTGGGGAGGGAATGTTATTGCTTCAGATCTGGAAACGACCAAGTAAGTTCAGTGGTGACCCCTTTGGGGTCAGAGAGCTCAGAGTCAGCGAGCAACTGCCTGGTGTTGTGAGGAGGAGGGAGATGGAGGAAATCAGCCTTTCTCTGGAGAAGCAAGAACCTTAGCTGTACAAACAGTCCTGGTGATTGCCTTGATGTCCCTTTGACCAAACTTGTATTAACAAGGAGAGCAATTCCTTTGGGTGCTGGTTCAGGCTGAACCAGTCATTGCACTCCAACTGGAGAAGGGAGCAGGTGGTGTCAGCGTGGTTCCACCTGAGTGGGAGATTGCACCATGAAACACACATCAAGGAGGGAGATGAAGGATCTCTGTTTGGTGACATGGGAGTGAATGAGTTGGAAGCAGCACTATATTTTCTGCCTTACACAACCATGGGACAAGGGAGCCTGAAGGTTTTAGAGGAGAAAGATGTGGTTCCTGTTCCTCTTGATGTTGGCTCTCGCATTGGAGATGCGGTAAGCTGGTGGGATTTGTTTGGAAGGTGTAGGGAACAGACAGCCAGAAAATGTGTGAAAGGGAATGGTTTTCCCAGAGCTATAGATTACATCACACCTTCTTCCCATGTTTGGGGAGGTAGCACCAAATTAGTTCTAAGGTTTTGAGAAAGTTCAGATAGAAAGCTTCCATTTTCCATGCTGAAATGAACTCCCATCTCTTTCCATCATCTCAGGAGAACTGGTGGATCTGCAGAGCTTTTGTTTTGACTTCCTAATCTATAGTTTGACCTAAGCAAGTAGTACTCTAAATAGGTTGTAAGGAGAGTGATCTTGCCTGCCTGCTTGTGATTAGGGTCTCTGTAAGGTCCAGAAATACCATTCCTACCCAAAAAGGAGTTGGCTGTCAGGGGAATCCCACCCAGCCCAGGGCTCTTAGCTGCCTGACGTACGACAGATGGACATAAAGGGGTAAGGATGATGTTTTGGCTTCTGTGTGGGAGACTGTCCACCAAAGCCCACTAAGCCCTGGAGCAGGGAGGGAGACTCTCAGCAGGATGATTCTGAACCGCAGATGGCAAAGGAACAGACAGGCTCCTGTGTGGATTTTTCACGTGAACCTGCTGATACTCTTGGCCTTGTTGGCTAATGGGCACATTGCATCTCCTCAGCGTGTCTGATGTTTCTGTTTAAACCTCCATTCCCCAGCTTCCCTAAAAGCATGTTGGGTACAAGGTAGTCTTTTCCTGTTCCCAAGAGGGAACAGCTTCATAGCTGGCTTTGAGTTTGAAGGATCTCTGCTCCTGTTTCAACAAATGTAAAACACCTGCTATTCGCTCAATTGAGTTTGTGCCTCTGCCTGCCACTGTGGCTCAGGGCCTGCATCTCACAGAACCTCTGGTTCATGTTGGGTCTATCTGGAGTGGAGAAAGTCTGGGCAGTTGGACTCGTTCCAAAGCAGTTCATCAATCTGTAATGCTTTCAAGAAAGTTTTATATTGCTGCCACGTCTACTAAGGAGTGGAAGTTGCCCTGGCAGCGGATCAAAACCCGTGTTATTTGGTACTGTTCTGAATTCAGAAGGCTTTGTAGTGTGGACTCAATTAAGTCTGAAAAATCAGGAAGGTGTGTCTTTCTGGTCTTTACAATAAATGCATACCGTATCTCAAGTACTCTGGAGCTGAATGTATGCCATGTTCTGAAGGCCAAAAAAAAAACCAACGCTCTATGATACATCCCATACATCTTCTGGAAACAACATAATTTATATAATTACGTCTTCCGCAGTGAAAGATGTTAACAAGTATTCCCTGGAACATGCATATAAAGGTTAATCCTAAAAGCAAGGGCAAAGATACGTAGCATAATACTATCTGTCATTGAACAACACTGCGAAACTCTCTGTCTTAATTTCATTGGACCGCTGACTGAGTGTTGAAAGACATAATAAAAACAATCAGTATATTCTCATTTTTCTGTGTGAAAAGATGAAGTCATGGCATATGGTCAGCTTACCAGCGCTGTTAATAATAAACCACAGATAATTAAGCACTGATTTATTCTTCTACGTAAGTGAAACAAATTGCTTTAACGGCTTTTGCTGAGGACCATCTAGTCAGATGGATTATGGATAGGAAGTTCAAACTAAAAATTATTAGAGATCATATTTCAGTGTGGTGGAGGTTTATGGTAGAAACAATTAGAAACCTAACAGAATGTGTCCTGTATTCTCTTTGATGGAAAATCAGATATTAATCTGGGGAAAAGTCTAATTCTCAACACAGCTGCTCCCCTTGCTCTAATGCTCCAGCTTTAGGCTGGGAAAAAAATGGAATCATGTTTAAAAAATTGATCATAGCTTATAATAGCAATAATCACCTTGAAATTGGTTGTTACTACAGTTAATGAACAGAGTATTAGAGCATAGAACGCCCTCAGATTCCCTCAGGCTATTAACTAACAAGCTGGTTGTTAACTGCTGGTCAGATAGCATCTTTATTTGGTGACTGTCTTTCAAAGACGAGGAGCCCATCCTGGGTGGCTGCCTGCGGGGCTGCAGTGGCAGGAGCAGAATGGGACCTTGGGCAGATTACCTGCAGCAAAATGACCCTTCCCAGTAGCTGTTGTGCAGCCCCTCTGCTGCATTGCTGTCTGTCGGCGGTGAGCTCCCACCAGTGTGCCTTAGGGAGGTTCTCCCACCTGTGGCAACGGAGTGCATCTTTGCCCCATCCACAAGAGCACATTCCAGCTTTATAACGCTTTTTACTGCCCTTGTGGTTGTACTTGTTTTGTGTATTTTGCCTCCGCCTTTCATCTCCTCCTTAAGCTGAAAAGATCACCAGGTCATGACACGATGCTTTGCAGGTTTTCTTTTGTCTTTCTTTGAGTCAGAAGCTTTATGGGAAGATGTATGATTGCAAAAAAGAGATAGGGACGGCTGAGTTTATCATACTTAGCTTTGTGTAATTGGCGTTCCTTTTCCCTATTGCTCACACAGTTCTTTACAAAATCCTTTCTGCTGTGGAGTTACTCCTTCTGTTTGGATCTTCATTGCTTACTGAGCTATAAAATAGTAAGAGGCTAATAAAATGATATCACAGAAATTACCTCTGCTAACCTAAAGATTCAGTTCTGTCTGCTGGGGTTTTCTGATCTTCATAAATTCATATTTTACTGTGGTGTCTTTGGAAAATGTAACGTCACAGAACGTTTATGACTAACCTGATGTCTTGATCCCAGGAGTCTGAAGTAATAGGAGCAAACTTCACTATTGCACGTGGCTATATTTAGGTATTTTTTCAGCACTGTTGGGGCCCTTCTTCCTAGAGAAATAGCTCTTAACCAGAACGAGTTGAAATTTGTGACAGCAGATTTTTTCCCATGACATGCGACGTGTCCTCGACATTAAAAATGCATGTGGAAAAAAGTGGGTGATTTTGATTAACTTTTGGAGTATTTGATGGGAAAGGTTAAAACAAAACATTTTTTCTTTACTAATACCTGGCTTATAGCACTAGAGAGATTTGTTGTGCAGACCACCACAAGCTTTTTATGGGGCTTAAAAGCAGTTTATATCATGCTACAACTTCAAATATAATTATGCTAGCTCAGAAAACACTTTACAGGCATAAAACTCAATGTGTCCACCCATAGTTTCTCATGTCTTAGGTGCAAAAAAGACTGGCTGCTTCAACAAAGCATTTGTAGCCCTTGCTCTAAATTGACTCATTTCCAGTTTGCAAATGTTGTGTCTTTTGTGACCTTCTAAACTTTTCTAATCAAATTGTAGAGTGGCATCTTGCTGGATATAATCTCTGTAGAGTGGAAGACTTATAATAACTACTTTTTTTCTTTGTTTTCAGTTTCTGGCATAAGACAGCATAACTTAATTTTCCATGATAGTGTCAGCCCCTCTTCTCGCCTCCTTCGTAGGCCACGCTCTCCTGTAGGGTCTATTGAGTTACTTGGAGCTGTTGGGCATGCCCAGGGGCTGTGGGATCACCTTAATAGTGCTGGGCTGAGGGAAAGTCCTGGGGTTGGGATGGCAGACAAAGGCTGCTCCATAAATGTGGGCTGGAGGCAGTGGCCACCTCTGCAGGGTGAATTTCCCAAGTTGGGCCATAAGGTAGCAACAAGGGCTTATGGGGTAACATGGGGCACAAAAATGAGGCAGGGCTAGGGTGAGAGAGACAGTCAGTCCATTAATCCATCTGCTGAAGGCAGGAGGTTCTAAGGGCTCTGAGTCAGGGATAAAGCCCATATCAGGGCACTTCATGCCCATTAGTGCCCTTAGGAGGCTGATGCTGTGATGACAGTTTTCTTTGACCTGAGTCTCTTCTTGGGGGAGTTCCATCTACATTTAAAAAGAAGAAGAAAAAAAGAGCTTCAGCTTCTAGTGTTTTTCAACATCTTTATCAATGACATAGACAGTGGGATTGAGTGCACCCTCACCAAGTTTGTACATAACACCAAGCTGAGTGGTGCAGTTGATAAATCGACGGACAGAAGGAGGGGCTGCCATTCAGAGGGACATGGTCAGGTTTGAGAAGTGTGCCCTCATGAACCTAACGAGGTTCAACAAGGCCAAGTGCAATATGTTGTACTTAGGGCAGGGCAATCCCAGATACGTATGTATAGTGTGGGAGAAACTTGGGGTCCTGGTAGGCAAAAAGTTGGACATGAGGCAGCAGTGAGAGCTTGCAGCCCAGAAGGCCAATTGTATCTTGGGTTGCAAGAGGGAGAGGGAAAGAGTTGTCCCCCTCTACTCTGCCCTTGTGAGGGCCAGCCCTAGTTGAGAGAATTGGGCTTGTTTAGCTTGGAGAAGGGAATGCTCCGGGGAGACACCATTGAGACCCTCCAGTACTTGAAGGGAGCTTATTAGCAGGAGGGGATTGACTTTTTACATATTCTGATCATGATAGGATGAGGGGGAATGGCATTAAAATGAAAGAGAAGAGATTCAGGTTAGATGTTGGGAGGAAATGTTTTACTCAAAGGTTGGTGAGGCCCTGGAACTGCTGTCCAGAACTGTGGGTGCCCCATCCCTGGAGATTCCCAAGGCCAGGCTGGATGGGCCCAGGGCAGCCAGCCCATGGCAGCGGCTGGACCTAGATGGGCTTTAAGGTCCCTTCCAAACTAAGCTGTTCTATGCTTTTATGATTGATCCTCTAAAGAGTGAAGGATATCGCAGAGTGTGGGCACGTAGAAGAGCCTGTTTTTAGGCCCTGCTCTCAGGACTATTTAAATTTTGATGTTGTACCATTGTAATTAATGATGTCATTTGAGGACAGTGAGCTCAATATTTACCACCTGCATGTGTTTTGTTATGATGCAGCCAGAGGAGAAGCAGGAGATCATCTGAAATCTGCATGGATGAAAGTGGGACTGTGCCCTCCAGCCTGGTGACTCCTCTCCACTTGTACTGGGCAGAAAAAGGAAAAGGATCGTCACTGTAAGTCTGGGTTGTCTTTATACCTTGTTTTCATTTCTCCAGTGGAAATGTCTGTCTAAGTGAAATGACGTTGGTTTTTTGGAAGTTTGATTTTGTTGGCTCAATGAGATAAAACTAAAATCCATCAAATTTCATTCAGCCTGAGCTGAAGGTTTTTTTTTTTTTCTTTTGCTTTACTTTTCATTCAGTTGCTAAATAGAAAATAAACGATTCACTCAGCAGCACCTGACAGCTTGTTGGAGAAAAAGTCTTCTGAAAAATGCAAAAGTGTGATTTGTAAAAGATCCGTGGTTTGCTCTGTGTAAGACAAAATACTTCATCCAGAATTGAATGAAAACTCTGGAAGGATTGCAATTACTTTAATAGGTTTTATCCTAAATCCTCTGACATTTTGTCTATAGGTGTAGCTATTCCTATTCCCTGCTTAGCTAACTGTGCTGATCTAAATACCCAGACTGAAATGCTATTGAAAGTATAATTATGTTATTAAAATGTAAACAGGATTCTTTATATAGATTATATGTATAATATAGATTACCCCAAACTTCTAATCTAAATAGGTCATTCAATTTCTGCTGTGTAGTATTTGAAGTAATGCAGTTTGCTGTAATAGCAAATCCTAGTGTGTTCTATATGTCACAGCTAAGCTGTGGGTATGGATTCATTTTTTTTTGTTTGTTTATTTGAAACCATGGTTAATAGTGGGAAAAAAACCCTGTTGTAGTTACAACTTGTTAGAAGAACTAGGTCTGGCAGTCAAAGTGCAGGAAGAAAAGCTGCTTTCTGTTTTAAGGTAAGTTTGGATAATGCTCTAAAACCGGAGTGGAAGCCCTGTTTAGAGTAACTGATCTTCCTGATGATCGTATTTTGATCCATGGAATAAAATGAGAGTGTGACACAACCACGCAAATAAACATACATGAAAATTACATTAAGGACCGAATTCCAGTTTTAATTCCCTTTGCGAGTAGCCTGATTATTTCAGTAGGACTGTAACCGAAATATACCTCAGTGTGAGCAATGCTAGTTGGTCTCACCTCCAAGTAAACTTGGTTTTGGCTTCAGCACCCCCAGCCTTTAGTGTAAATACCACAGAGGGTTTTTTCTGGTAGTGCTGAAAACTTTGTTTCTGTAGACTTTTAATATAGCTCCTAAGAAAAGCATTGCAGTGGTTGGATGCAATATAGCTGTTGCTACATCTTCTCATGTCCTCAAGTAGAATGACCTGGCATTTTGCTGCTTCATTTGGTTTCCTCTGTCTGTAACTGTCTGTAAGGAGAGATTTTGCTCAGACCTGGAGGAGGGGATGGGAAACAGCCAAAATGTTGAGAAACTGAATTTACTGTTTTGTTTCAGCACTATAAAGGTGTTCCTTTTAGTCACTTTATTAAGGAGGCAGCTTTCTGGGAAGAACTGGTAGCGTAAGAAATGACATCATGTGTCAGAGAGGAAATTCAGATATTGGAGTAGAGACACCAGGGACCTCAGCTGGAGGTATGGAGATAATAAAGCTGGGAGAAGCTACAGTCTTTCTGGGCTATGTGGAAAGCTGGGAAAGGAGACAAAAAGCAGCTTAACACGAATGTTATTTCAAGAAAGATCTTTCCCCTGAAAGTTTAAAACTCTGTCTTGATGCTGTGTGGCATGTATCTTAGTTGCAGTGGGTGAATAGTAAGCTGGGGCCAGATCTTTGAAGAGAAACTCCTGGTGAGATGTTAAGCTCAGTTAGCTTGCAAAAAAAAAGAAAAAAAAAAGGAAAGGTGAGGCTTTTATCTGAATTTCAACATGCTGTCTTTTGAGCCTGTTCTTCAAGTTTACTTGTGCAAAACAGAGGTGTCAAGATTTTTCTTTGATTTTCATTGCAATATTTCTGTATTCTGGCTTAGACAAAAACCTAATTCTGCCATCAGGTCTGTTCTGGGAAAACAAGAGATTGAATTAAATCCCAGTGTTGAGTCTTATTACAGTTTTGCTGTTCAAGAACCCTGATGTTAGCAATGCTCTTTTCAAGCTGCTCGGTGAGTATTTTTCTTCCCCGGTCACTTTCTTCTTTTTCTTGGGTCTGTTTCCAGCTGAGTTTCATTGTGTTTTCACTGGAGTTTTTGGCTGAGAACCACTCATGCTTACCCAGCCCTTACAGTAGCATAGTTTCATTAACTCCTGCTTTGTGCTTTGTCCATCATACAGTTTGTGGCCTCTGCATACAACCTCTCAAGAGACCCACCTGCGAGTGAGTGTGAGTCTGTTGTGATTCAGTACATGCTATTGAGTGGTTGTATCTGATGGTAGCAAAAGCAAACCAGCGGTGTGTGTTTGCCTAAATACAGACTTCATTAAAAGTAGCTGCTTTAGAAAAACTGCAGATTCATATTATATTATACTCTTAAAGTAACTGTTCTCCTGGAACTCTACATTTCTTCCTGTCATGGAGTTTAGATTTGTACTTTATATTAAAGCCCTGCTTGTAAATAGTTTGTAAAATGTTAATAATTAAGAAGTGCTACAGGTATAAACAGCCTGGCCTGCAGCAGGGGCTCAGCAGAGATCTCTGAGCACTGAGTAAGCACTTATTTAGGTATGCCTCACTTTTGGATGGCTGCACTTTCATAATGGAAAGATTTTATCAAGGGAGACCCAGCACTGAGGTAACTAGACCTTGCACCCTGCTTGACCTGGGACTGGACATTGATTCCAGCAGTGCTGGTGCAGCTCTTGCACTTGGTGTAATTTTGCATTTGGCCGACAAGTGGCAAAGTTTTGCTGTTCCCTCAGACGCTAATTGTCTTCAATCTCAGTGTTTTAAAGTCTTAACTAATGATCCCTAAGATGGACTTCTCCCCGACCTCATTAAGTAATTAAACAATTCAAAATAAAGACTTATTCAGGCTGCAAAATATTGCTGAGAGGGCTTTTAGTGCAAACATTAGCATTTGCATGGAATCCATAACCATTAGAAAACAGTAGCATGATGCCCCTGACAGTTCTGGCTTTATCATTTCAATATGCTCTGCTATTACACGTTAGCAGATTTTATACAGCACCTCTCCCTAGTGCACAGGTCTCTGTGACCCCGGGACCTCACACATTGTGTTCTTTGTGTCAAATTCTGCAGTGAGGGCTGTGGGAAAGCAGGCAGCAGCGTTGCTGGCTCTGATGCAGTTTTACTGCACCTTGTTGGCAAGCGTGTGCTGCCTCTGGTTTTTCTGCAAATAAGGGCAAGACAAAAAAGCAAGGCATCCAGGCTTATTTCCAAAATGTTGGTCCTATCAACAGCTAGCACCATGCAAAGTACAGTTCCTCAGGCAATCGCCTAAATTTTGAACATCCACAGGTGAGCTTTTTTCATTAGAAAAAGTGCTGTTTATCCAGAGGCCTTGCAGCTGTGTCCCTCTTTTATTTCCAAAATGCTCGTTGTACAACTAAATCAATGTGTGGTGCTAAACTTAAAACTGAGCCCTCCTGGGACTGGTCCTGTAGTCTCTATCCTCCACGTCATTGTGCATCTTTGTGTTGGCATTACAGGACATTGCAAGTAGATGTATGTTTGACATGTCATGTTGGGGCTGATGTTATGGGCAGTATTCACGTCTGATCCTTGCAGTCTGTATAGATGGGGTTGGCACGAGGCCTGCTCGGAAAGACACATCTCCAGGGCTGTAAAACAGAAGCGACAAAAGAGCCTTTGCTGTAGATGATGTCTTCCAGGATGATTGAGCCACCTAGCAGCTCTATAGCCATTGGCAGCCCCTCTCTGCTGCCTCTGTCAGACTGCCAGAGCCAGTGACAGTGTGTCCCATAGGTGGGAGTGGACAGAAGCAATGTCATGGGGAGCGGGACCACAGGGACCTCGTGTCCCATCTGCCAGGTGGCTGTGCTGCTCTTTATTGGCAGGATGGTGCAAATTTTAGCTCTTTCTCTCTGACTTAGCTATTGTGCTCTGTGTGATAAAGTTCAATTTTGCCTTCTCTGAGGATAATTCTTGACTGAAAACCAGCTTGTGTCTCTTCTCCCTTCCATCCTTGTCAGCTTTCTGTGACTTGCCTTTTTACATCGCAGTGCATTAGGAATTTGTTGTATGTTTTATGAGCCAGGAACGCATTAGGCCATTTCTTGATGTGCTGTGGCTTCTAATTAGCAAAAGAATTACATTAACATTATCCTGGGGAATCAACCAGCAGTCTTGAGGAGGAGATGCTGCTGATATTGGACTTACTGTCTGATCATTTTACTGAAAATGTGAACATTAAGTACCTTGCTGGGAAATGTCCTGCAAAAGATGTCATTGCTGATACCTTAATACTTTGATTAGAACAAGTATATGGTGTACTACTTCTCAAAGTATGTCTTGAAAAACAGCATGTTGTCAGATGCTGAAAATCTGCCAGAGGGGAATGGTGAGGAAGCAATAGCACAAGGAGAACTTGTCCATTTTGAGAAGGACAGAAAACTCGAGGGGAAGAAGACAAGAGAAACATCTGCGGGGAGGTTGCCCAGTAGAGCACGCTATATTTCATATCATTTTCTTAGGCTCTACAGAATGTCTGCAAACAGAATGCAGTTGGAGCTGCCAAGTGGTGCACACTGTTTGGACAGCATTTTGGAACGGGCTGCCTGCAGAAGTGGTGGAGTCACCGTCCCTGGAGTTTTTGAGGAAAACAGTAGATGTGGCACTGAGGGATGTGGTTAGTGGGCATGGTGGGGTGGGAGGGCTGCTGGGCTATATGGGCTGGCAGCCCATCCCTGGTGATGTTTTTCAGTTGGTGCCAGGTACATCTGAAGTATAATCTGGAGTGATTTAGATGAGTTTGGAGCAGGTTAGGCCAAAGTTTGAATGACCGGTGTGGACAGATGAACGTGATTTGAGTTGCAGAGTGCAGAATTAAGGGATATGTCGCAATTTGCTTTGCTCATACTGGCTCCATGTTTGGAAAAGTAGTGCCATCATCCCTGTGAAACACAACAAATTTGAGGCAACTTCCAAGCAGAAAATGACAGTTCAAAGCACTGTAACAACTGTATGAGCGTAGGAGGCATGGCAGGACTTGCAGTAACACCTATGGATCTAAGCCAAATTTTGTTAGGGCTGCTGGCAAGCTATGGGCCAGCCCTGCTCCTCACCAGAAAGGAAGTAGAAGATTTTGATTTGGTCAGCAGAGTGAAGGAAAAAATAGAAAATCTACCCCAGCCCCCTGCCTCCATGGGTCTGTGCAGTTCCCAGTACTTTGTTCTCTCCTGCACATCTGAGACTGCCTGCAGATGCTGCAGTCCTGCCTGTGCTGCAGCCCTGCTTACTTACATTTTCCTACTGGCTTTTGTTTTAATGCAGCTTGGCTGAGAATATATATTTTTTTCTATTTATCTGTGAGCTGCAGAGTTGAAACCATAAACTTTAAATAGAAGGTCAGTTTTTATTTACATCCACTTTACAAGCGTGCTGTTGTAGGATGTAATAGCTCTTTTGGATGTTAACTTTTAATCATGGTGAGCTTTGATGTGGCCATATGCAAAACATTGGAAATGCAGCTGGGGAAGCAGAAAGTGTTAGTGAAAAATAGTCATAAGCCTGAGCAAGATGCTTAGTTTTATAAAATGCCATTTTAATCAGCAGTAGCTATTGTAGGTTGTCTCCCTGTTGAAGGGGCTCTAGAAAAATGGTGAGCGACGTTATGCAAAACCTTTGCTATTACTCAGTGATTATAACTAATTCTGATTAAAACAGGAAGTTTTTGGCCTTTAACATGACAAACTGTTTTTTTAGGAAGGAAGATGGATTTAAGGTATATCTTCATTACTTTGGATGATATTTACCAGTCTTTTCCTTGTTGCGAATCTGCATGGGATACAAACCAAAGATTAGACTGGTGCGAGAAGGTGAGCATAACAAAAATGATTGTACTGAATGAGGCCCAAAGGTTTGTGTAATTGTGCATACTGTCAGGCCTTAACAGATTACTGTGGGCAAATGTAAGAATTGGACAGAAATACTGAACTGCACATCCCACAAAAAGTAAAGCAAGCAGCAGAATTAACAGCTTCGTTTCCAGCAGTTAGTATCTATTGTATATGTATATATATTTGCTTATATATACATTTATGTTTTTATTAAGAGAGATAGCAAGAAGTATGTTGAGGATAGCTTTATGTTCAGATCACAAAGGCTGCTACGTGGACAGTATTGGCTCCAGAGCCAGGGTCTGATATTTTTTTCAGTGATACAAATCCTAGTGGTTCCACTGACTGGAGAAAGCTACATTGATCTGTTTAGGTCAAAGATGTAGTCTGTAACTTTTATGCCATTACAACTTATCTACTTTTTCTATTACTCTTCAGAGGGTTTTATGGCAGTGTTTTCATAATTGCAAAGATCCTCAGGGCAAGCTCCGATCTGATAAGCCTTTTTAATGGGTTTTGAGTTCTGTATTCCCCTGTAGCCTTTCTTATGGGGCAGTAAAGTCCATACTTAGTAATAAACGATTGAGACATTCAAAGGGGGCACTAACGCTTTAGAATACTTTATTCTTTCATATTATTCTTTGAATTCTGCCTCAATCTTTGTTTTGAGGAAAGAGTCAGGGAGTTGTTGCTCAGTGAAATGCATCTGCTGCCTTGTGGTCTGTGCCTCTACCTGGGCAACCTGACAGAGAGGTGCAGGTCTTTCAGGCTGCTGGATTGTTTCTTTTTGGGTCTCATGGGGTTCTGGTGCTGCCCCTTCTCTTGCCACAGAGTGCCAAGGAGAACTCATTTCCATCAATGGAGATTTCAGCAAAACAGGGGGCTGTGGAAATTAAAGGCTTACTGAAGTCCATCTTTTCTGGTCTCGGGAGATGTGGGAGTTGACCATGCAGTAATTCTCTTTTTGCATTCCTTGTCTAGGTAGTTTCAGAAAGACTCAATCAATAGGGCTCTGCCATTTCCCATGGGAGATTATTCCACAACCTAATATACCTACTTTTGCTAAATGTTTCCAGATATCCATCTTCCCCATTCCCCTGTCCTCATGCTCAGTTTCATCCCATCACTTCTGGTTAGTTATACTTCCTTGAGCCAGCTGACAGAAAATCTTTTGCATTCACAGAAAAAAAAAACCAACAACCTTTCTTCTTTCGGAGGCAGAATGCAGGGCTTGACTTAAGATGAGGCTTCTCCTTTCCCAAATGTGTAAAGAAATTGCTTTCTTGCCCTCCTCTTTCTGGCAAGAGATGAGAAGTGTCAATAGCTATAGATGCTTCAAGCAAGCATTCTGAGTAATCTGTCTATTGATTGTTACAAGTAGTAGATTCTACTGTAGCATTAGGTAGGTACAGAATAGTAATGAGCACAGCCAGGAAGGTAACCATAATAGATCTTCACAATCTTCTTTTACAGGCTTAATTTATATCTTTATCAATTCTGCAACAGAAGCCCATCAACACCAGCCTAACTTCATTAGTCAGTGATTTTTTTTTTGAGAGCATGCTGCCAAATGCACTCGAGAGTCTGGATGAGGTGAATGGGATTTCAGTTGTACCCCTTCTTCAGCACATGGGATGGATTGCCCTGTCACGAGGCCAAAGACCACTCTGCTAGAGGCTGCTTGTTTTCTCTCACAGGCATTTCAATCTAACTTACCATGGCCATGTCTTAGCCAAGCACAGAAATGCTTCTGATTTTGCCAGGAGGAGAGATTGGGTGCTGTCATTTTTTAATTTTTATTTTTTTTCCAGCCATGAATGAATACAGATCTCCTTGATGTTGAAGGAAGCCCTCTGAGACGGGGCTTTCTGTATGTCTTTGTTGTTGTTTTAAATATAGATGCTTGTTTTTATTTTCAATGCTGGAGAATCTCTATAAGACATCACAGATCTACTGAGTGAGGCATATTTAGCTAATGCTCAAGGTATCTGAGATGGTGGAGGGAAGCTTTGTGTTTTGTTTCATTTTTTCTCCTCCAGAACTTTTATGAACATCAAATACATACAGCTTTAAATGCAGTATTGATGTTGCCTTCAACCGTCATCTGTGGCTGCTTGTGTGAAGCGATGAGCTTCCTGGAGCAGTGCTTTGGAAAAGCTGTGGTGGAGTGATGGAGGAAATCAGATTGGCCAGAGCATTGAGATCTTTCTTTTCTTTTCCTCCAGTTTGGCTCCACTTTCTCCTTTTTGTGCTTCTCCCATATAATGCCAGAGTCAATGGGGAAGAAGGTGTCCTAGGAGATGCACTTCATACACTTAATCATCCTTGGAACTTTTATTTTGCTTAAAGGACTAAGGCGACAGCCTGCAGAGAATAATTATATGAAACACCATGTGTGAGCAAAGTGTGAAATGTCTCCAGTACCAACCAAAGCTATAGATATTTTTATTAAATATTAATGCTGTGCATTTATGAAGGGTTTGCCAAGCAGATGTTAAGCCAGTCTATGTGGTAATTTAATTGAGCAAGGAACATTTCCTGCCGTTTTTATCAATGTCAGACTTTACATGACATTTTAAACTAAAAATATAAAATGGAGAAAGAGAGAGGGGAAAAAAAATAATTAATAATCAGTTTCCATTCATGACTATCTGTTAATATTTCCCCTCAGAGGATTTAATGTTTCTCCTGAATGTTTTTCTTGGAGGCTGATACGAATCTGAGCTAACCTAGACTCTGTGCAAATTCTTCCACAGGGCCTCTATCTGGAGCCTGGCCCATTCCTGGTAATGCAATTCTTACTTTTCTATTTGTAAAAGGATGATGATGATGATAAAAGCAAAGCCTAAATTATTCTGAAGACTCTGAGCTTGTGAGGCTCTGAGAAGACGTGTGGATTGCTCCCTTCTCCCTTGCTCTGAGCGTTGCTTGATGCTTAAATATCACAGTGGGATCTTCCTGCTCAAAGACCTATAGAGTGATTAAACTTACTGATGTTACACTCCTGCAGAGTGAAGCGTCTTAATGAGATTTAGCATCATAAAGCGTTTGATTATACGCAACTCATCAGGCAAAAATAAATAAGAAAAAAAATAAATGAAAATGCCATTGAAATGTCTCTAGGTCAGGTGCAACATAATGAGCCCATTCAGGAAATATCGCCGAGGGCCCCCTCCTCACAAGTATGACATTATTTATATGGAAAAAGCGCGGTCACACTTCTACCTTGTGTGTGTTGTTTTAAATTTACGAAACTGTTTTTCCCCAAACTTAAGTGGGCTTGTCTCAGTTCTTTTCCCTAGGGACAGTGTCCGTGGGTGGGTGATCCCTGTGGTGTAGGTGACCACTTCTAGCTCCACCAGAAGAAGGAAAAAATAGATCGTAATAAATCCAAGTGCAGGAAAGGTGAGATGAAATGAAAAATCACCAGCTTGGTTTGTGGGTTTGACCTGTGTGCTTATAATGGCACTGGCTTCCCATCGGCTCTGGGAACTCCTGGAGGCAGTATTGAAATAGGTTCCATCTGGTTAAAGGACCCTGACAAGCAGTAAGGCTCCAGAACCTTGCTCTTACCTGCTCTATGTTGTGCTGTATCCCTGCCAGGGAGGAGGTATTGCAACCTTTCTTGATACCTTGAGTACATCTGAGAGGGTCCTGCTCAGGGCAGAGAAGGCGTGCGTGCTGGCTGGCTGCTCTAACCAGGTATTGAAGATCTGATCTAGCAGTCATTGTGCTCCCTCCTGACTTTGCTCATTATAAGTCAGGTAAGGGAGGACAATTCATAACAAGTAGTTGTTTCAGTAAATTAAAGGGTAAGGTAATGAACAGCTCATCTTCCTTTGGCTTCTGCAGTTTCTGATGCTGGTTTGTGTGGATGTATGCAGGGTTGCCTATGAGGAGGGGGAAATGGAGGAGAGGATGCAATTTTGCAGACTTCTTCTGTGCCACTACTTACTGCTAATGGGGGAGTGTGGCTTGTACTGACTGCCAATACCTTGCTTAACAAGGCCTCTACCAAACCCAGATGTTGTACAGAAAACCCGGTATGTCATGTACACAGCACAGAAACACGGGCTTTCCCATATTTCCTGTGGAATAAGCTCCAAATTTCATCCTCCTGCAGTATACGTACTCTGAGATCAAAATTGCTAGTTTCTTCTCAGTGCTCTATGCAAGAGGCAGCATATTTTACATGCTCCGAATGGTGTTCTCAGTGAATTGTCCTACTAGATTGGTTCACAATCAATAAGTCTGCTTGACAGGCTGAGAATGAGAAAGCTATTTCTCAGTGTTGGAAGCAGGCCTGAAGCCCGATCAAACTATTTCTTTATTATCCTGAAAGGAGGGAAGGCTTAATACTTATTTGAGGTTGTTGATTGTCCACTTACCTTTTTTTCGCTCATTGACAACAAGTCAGCGGAGTGCTGAGTGGTATGACTAACAAACATGAAAATAATAACAAAGTGCTGCACAAATACCTGGTGTTCTGCTGAGTAGCAATTGACGGAATTATTCCCCAAACTCCGCAAACCAGCGAGGAGTTCTCCACTGTGCCTGGCATCTTTCCAGCTCCCCTCACACTTATTTAACGTGAATACATGAATACTTGACCATATTCATAGTGACGTCTGTAGAAAACACTCTCTGAGAAGCTGTAGTACAATGGGAACACTTTGTTTGCTGTAAAGAATCAGTAGAACAAGGAAGGAGCAGGCAGAGCTCCTGTGTGCTGCAAATACCTGCTGACTTTTTTGGGAAGCCAAGGGCTTATCTGGTAGCTTGCATCTTGAATTCTGGAAGAAAGCAGCAGATGCTTTCCCAGCAAACTTTTTCTCTGTAATCTGAGCATTAAGTTGTGTGGCTAACGCTCAGTCAGCATCCTTGGTTCTGGGATGCTGCTGATAAAATGGGCTTAACTCCCCCCACCCCAAGTTGCTTGAAAGTGATTCATTACAGTCTTTTCCAACCTCCCTGCCTTTATGAGCGCCTAGGAGTAAATGCTATGCTGGCTCTGAAAGATGAGCTCTTCCTTTTACCAGCAGAATAATGTCAGTAGCAGGTGGAACTGCATATCTTTCACTTTGCATGTCGTGTCACATTTATTTTTTCCTTATGGAGTAGAAATGGCTTTGGGGAATATACTGCTTTATGGGTTTTGATGCAAAGCCTCTAGGATTTGGGTTTCTGTTCACAGGGGCAGGATGAAATAAAAATGGAGGGGGGAAAGGAAGTTAAACATCACTTGTATTCCTGTCTCTTTCCAAGTTATAGCAAACTCCTGGAGACTTTTCAGGAAACGTAAGCCATCTGCACCTTGCTTGCTCCTGTCAGTCACTGTACAAAGAAGAGTTCTCGCTGTGTAAGTAGGAGCTCAGGTCCTGGGATCCTGTCAGGGATGGTTTTCAAGAAGGATGGGAGCTAGCATCAATTGTTTGGTAAATGTTGGGAAACATATGGTGCGTTTTGTCATTCAGTTTATGCTCCCCATGCAATAGGCACACAGCTCCCATTAACTTTAACGAGACTTATATGCACAAAGGGGAGGCACGTAGGCCGCATCATGACGTTCTGAGTTTTTACTGTTTTATGTCACAAGCTGTGATAAATTAATATGCATCTGTGCTGCCTACATCAGTCTGCCAGCTCTGATGTACTTTGCCATAGTTATTTTGACTGTATGCTAGGTGTTTTGCTCGGGAAGCTGTCTGCAGGCCAAACTCCTTGGCCAGAGGCTTGTCTGTTGGGCTAGATGATCTTAGAGGGCTTTTCCAACCTTAATGGTTCTGTGACTAAAAAATAAAATGGGTGCTCAAAGAACATTGTATACAGCCAAAATGACTGCATGCATTATGGACACAGGTCAGCGCCTGTTGTTTCTTGCCCAGGTCCATGAATCTAGTGCTTTATTTCTGAGCAAAATGCATTGCTCAGATGATGCTTTTCAGCAGGGCACTGAAGAGTTAACAACAAACCAAGGTATTTGATGAGAACTTTGCTCTCTGGAGCACTTGTCTGTGTTACAGGGGCACCTGGGGATTTGACACCACACTTCTACCTTCCAGTAGGTCCAGCATTTCAAAATAAGGATACTAAACAATGAGCATCTGTGCCAGAGAGGTCAAGCTGACAGTGCTTGAATGTTGCTTGGGTTCAGAGGCTTGACTAAGCGTGGGGAATCCAAATCACGGGACTGGTGGTGCAGGCTGGTGTCTGATTGCACCTGATAGCTCAGCCAGTAAAATAAGCCTTTGCGAACATAACCAAGGAGCTGCTTTAGGTTGCAGGATGCATGTAAATCAGTGGTAAGTGTGTATTACACGTCCCACCTTTGTATTAATGTCACAAAGAATGCATTTGTTCCAGGATCTGTCTGAGAGTTCATGCAAGCAGCAATGCCTTATGCACATCTGCTCTGGACATCTGCAGCTTGGTCCAAGGAAGGAAAGAAAAGCCCCAAGGGGGGCTTGTATCCCTGCTGCTGTTTGTGCTGCAGACACTAGTGGGACTTCTATGTGTAAGGCCTGAATTTGCTTCAAGTATGTTAGGGTAGAATAAATTTGATGGTTTAAAAATGGAGAAGTAGAGACCTAGTAATACAGCTGATAAAATGTTTCAAAGAAACATCAGGTAAAGCCAAGAAGCTACCCTTTATTCCTTAGGGAAACAACTCTGATCATCCTCAGAATTAAAATTGGTCTTGATTTATTTTTGGTAAGAAAATTATAAGAGAGAACATCCCACTTTTAAAATAGCCACGAGATGACCTCGGTGCAAGCTGTGTTTCTTGTCTCTTGTGTTATCTTCTATGCCGACGGCTGTGTATATGTTTGGATAGATCTGTACTTTAGTATGTGTAAACTTCCCTTTCAAGCTGGTGGAAAGGCTAATCGTGGGTTTATGAATCCTGTTTGATAAAAGAAGGTGATGGTTGGTTTTTTTTTTTCTTCCTTTCTTGAGCAGAAGCAGAACTTTAGAATAAGTTCTATTACTCAACTACTGAAGTTTAAACAAGATGTTAAAGCTGGTAATTAGAAGATTAGCCAAACGAACACATGGCTTAATAATGAGGCGTTGTGCAGCTCTGAGCAAAGACTGGTCTTTCAGAGTGGAAAAAATGAGGCTAAGATAAAAGTGGAAGGGGGAAAATGAATTAGGAGAAGATGAAGAAATGATGCCATGACCTGAGGGATGATGATTTCAATAGGTCTGGCATGTTTTCTGTAATGGCCGTGAATATTGCTTGCTCAGTTGCTGAGGGGTTTTGCACCAAGGTCTGGTAGCCCAGCTTCATTTGTAAATGGTATATGTGGAATTTCTTTGCATATACAGTCATACCTGTTTTACACATACAAAAGCAATCAAGTAAACTCTAGGGGTAGAAACTGGTTGTGTATTTACTTTCCTCTTGTCACAGGCCATACTGAAAAAAAAATCTTGGCCACTGCAGTAGCAAGAAAAGAAAAAAAATGCCATGCTTTTTTGTCCTGGTAGAACTGTGAGCTCTAACCTTTGTTCTTCAGTTAAGGACTCCAAAATAATCAGGAACTTGAATCTAAATGAACCACTTAACTCTGATGAGATGATGTGACTGACCCTAATGTTAAGGAAAGAAATAACTGCTTAGTGCTAAATTTGCTCATTTTCAGTTTGCTTCTCATGCTGTTGCTGAATTTTCTGAGTGCCTCAGTTCCAACCCATAGATGGACATCAGACCTTCCAGAACTTGGTGCTCTAGGCTCCCTCCTCCACAGCCCTATTCCAGGGCTCAGTAACCGTACAATTTGAAAGCTGTTGCTCTGGGTAAAAGGATGCTGTTAAGACTGGGAAGGGAATGAGGGAAGCAGCAGCCTGCCTTCTGGTAAGGCTCCTTCTGGCTGCAGTGCACTGGTGTAAGGGGATGTGTAACACCAACATGTCAGTGGGCAGCACAGCTCTGCACTGAGTGGTTAAGCTCTGGTGAGGAAATACCTTTTCTGGATCTGTCTAAAACCTTTGGAGCTCAATTCCGTTTTGACTGAAAGGGAGAAAAGTGGCCTGTGTAAAAAATGTAGCTGATATTCCCCAGTTTCATACAGCCAAAACTCAGAGCTGGCCTGTACCACACCTGTGAACTGGGCAGGAACTCACAGTACTGAAGTCCTGGAGCCACACTTAATGTCATCAAGGTGGGATCATTCATGTCTGGGATACTGCAATGGATGGCTATAAGTATTTCAGAAGGGGAAGGCAAGGAAGTGTTGGGGTGGGGTCTGTGTACTAGGGTGTGTTTTGATGGTGTAGAGCTCAGTGCTGGGAATGGTGAAGTTGAGTCCTTATGGGTAAGAATCAAGGGGAAGACCAACAAGGCTGACATCCTGCTGGGAGTCTGTTTTAGACGGCCCAGCCAGGATGAAGTGGCAGATGAAGCATTCTGTGAGCAGCTGGTAGAAGTCACGCAATTGCTAACGCTTGTTCTCGTGGGGGACTTCAACTTACCTGACATTTGGTGGAAATACAATACTGCGGAAAGAAAGCAGTCTAGGAGGTTCCTAGAGTGCGTGGAAGATAAATTCCTGAAGCAGCTGTTAAGAGAGCCTACTGGGGGAGATGGGCCCACTAAACATGATGTTGATGAACAGAGGAGGACTTGTGGGAGATGTGGGGACTGGAAGCCATCGTGACATAGAGGCCACAAAATGTTAGAGTTCTCAATTTTTGGTGAAGACAGGAGAGGGGTCTCTGTGGGTATCTGCTACCTTGGATATCCAGAGGGAAGACTTTGGACTGTTTAGGACATTGTTTGAAAGACTCCCTTGGGAGATCTGAAAAGTAGAGTCTGGACATTCCTCAAGAATGAAATGTTAAAAGTGCAGGAGCAGGCCATCCCCATGTGCTGTAAGATGAACTGGCAATAAAGGCCCTATAGAGGGATCTGGATAGGATGGGATGGATGGGTTGAGGCCAATTGTGTGAGCTTCAACAAGACAAGAGCCAAATCCTGCATTTTAGTCACAACAACCTTATACAGTGCTACAAGCTTGGGGCAGCGTGGCTGGAAAGCTGCATGGAAGAAAAGGATCTGGAGGTGTTAGTTTACAGCTAGCTGAGCATCAGCCATGGATGGTCTTAGAGGTCTTTTCCAACCTTGATTATACATTGCACTGTGCTTCCACAAAACATCTGCTTCCTTGTGTTCAGCCTTTTCCTTTTGGGGCTGGCAACTGGAAACATGTCTTCTAAAATAACATAAGTTGTAACAGCTTCATTTCGGTCATTCAAAGCTTCAGGAAAATTGCCAAATATTGTAGGCTTCCTTCTTGGTGAGGGATTCTATCAGTTGGCGAATCTGCAAATCTACATCTCATATTCCTCCCCAGTCCTGTCCAGAGAAATTTCTACCTGCCAGAGTCTGTTGCTCAGCATTGTCCCTGTTTTTCGTTTCGGGTGATGATCTTATGTTGTCTTCATTTGCATGAAAACTGTTATATTCCTGGGGAGAGTGCCTTCAGAAGTCAGGAATGGTAAAATCGTGACAGCTGATTGACCTTCTTTGTAGTCTGTCTGACGCCAAATAAATGCAGAAACGTTCAGGCTTTTAAAGTCCCGCGCTTTCTTTGTAGCCACATGTCTTGATTAAATCAGATATTAAAAAAACAAACTAACCACAGCGCGCTTATTTTCTCAAATAAATACATCCAGATAAAGCTAACATCAGGGGCATTTGTCTTCTGTCAGGCAGGGCAGACGTGAGCATTTTGGACTGGCAGAGCTGCTGCCTCATGTGTTGTTGAGTTAATTTGGCTATAGCCCAATTTTAGCAGCCTTGACTGCTTGCTCACTACAAGAGTGACCATTACTGCACCAGCATGCACCAGCAGCAGCTAATGTCTTCTAGACCAATACTCTCCCTCACTCCTATTATTTTTTTAAGGATAAAGGGATTCCTTCAGTATAGTCCTGAGATTTATTTCTGTTCCTCGTCCCCAGGTGCCTTGCAGAGGTGGCTTTGAGGCAAATTCTCAAGCTACTTGAATGCATCTATCTCCAATTAACACCGCCTTGGCTTTCAAGCCCTTGCATTTTTCAGATTGAGTGAAATATTTTTGCTTGCACAGAAATTTCTTTGTGTTTAGTTTTGAGCACTCTCTTAGAGGCAAAACAACGACTTTCCATTTTCCTAGAACTACTCAGCTGCATCCTTTTGACATTATTTATTGAAGGCAGATACATTAACAGTTAACACTGGGTTTGATTTTTCTTCCCCCTCTCACAGCAAATGTTGATTCCAGCTCTTCTGATTTTGATGAAGACTGGCTTTGCTGGCAGCCTGTGGCTGGCACAACTACAAAGCTGATTTCGGGAACCTTAGAGGTTTATTTAGATTCCTTAAATGTTTTGGCTTGATGGTATCATGGGTATTTTGAAACTTTTGAAGCCTTTTCAATTCCTAACAGCACCAGGCAGGCAGACGTAGAAACACTCAGACTAGCAATAGAGTGCCATCTTTGCTTTGTTCTTCAGACTTGTAAGCATCCCCAAGTGGGCAAATCAGGAAGAAATAATGACAGAAACTGGTAGATGGGGACCACGTTTTTCCCCTCTCTCAGGAGATGATGGAGGAAAGATGCTGCACTGTGCGCCCCCCTGGTGCAGCTCACACCGGTGGCAGAGGTTGTGCAGCTGTGAAATTTGGAACCTGTGCATTAAGTGGGGATTCCAGGGAGTTCAGGTATAAGCATGCAAGCTGGCTCCTAGGGCTCAGCCAGCCTTTTGCCCTCAGGTACTCAAGTGCTTTTCCTCTGTCCCTGTGCTGTGTGCTGCTCAGCTTTGTATGCCAAAACACCAGTCTGTCTTCTGCTGCCTCACCATTGCATTTTTTTTTTTCTTTTTGTTTGGCTCCTTTGGGGAAAGTGGAAAAAGTAGTCTTGTAAAGGAATGCTGTAAAGGGGTCTTGTAAAGGGGTCTGCTGTGAGGGAGGAGCATGAGCAGGAAGCACCCCTTGGCAAAATGATGTGACTGTGCATCCATGTTCGGTGCTGGGAAAACATGCTGCTATGTGAGCTGAGAAGAGGTAACAGTTTTCAGTAATAGGGAGGGTTTTTTACCTAATGTTATAAAATTGATCTTCCATGGAATGACTGAGCAGAAGTAGCCACAAATACTTCTGATCTATTTCAAGAGTCTGTGTTTAGCTCCTAAAAATCTTTCAATGCTTTTCTGTTAATGCAGTGAGCAGCACAAACTGCCTGAGCTTCTGTGGAAGAAGTCAGTACAAAGCAATGCTGTTGCCTTGGGTTGCAGTCTGAGGCAGGACTTTCTGCCTACCACATCTTTATATGCTTTCCCTCCTGCCCCACCATTTACTCCAATGCAGTGTTGGGCTAATCCACAGGTCTGACCAACACCACTTCTGTGCATGAGTATGTGAAAAGGGACTAAACGACTGCAGTTGGCCTCCAAAACCTGAGTGTTTGCCCTGCTGGGAGGATGGCTGAAGGATTTTGGCACCAGCTGATATAGCAGGTTTTGATCAGCAGTGTGCTGCACTTGACCAGTGTTCGGTGCATGTCCATCCTCCCTTGGTGCACTTTTTCTTCCCTCTTCTCCCACATCTTTTCCTTGTTCTCCTACCACCTCTGAAGTCCTCATCATCTCAGCAAAACTGTGCAGACAGGTTTGCTGTTGTTGTTGCTCAAAGAGTTAATTAACTCAGCCTTGAGGCCCGTTTGCTTTTTTTCTGGTGCATCAGAGCACATAGGAGACAAAGCTGTGGATGAGAAATGTGATGGAATGCAGCTTTTCTTTTGCTTCCCCTGGAAGGCTGGTGGGAAGAGTTTCATGCACAGCCATGAGACTTGCTCTGATCCTTAAGATGTGCTTTGTGGTGCACCAGGGAAATGAAACCTCCATTTGACTCAAACTGGGAGGGATCTAGTGAACGGATGGAGAATATTCTCTTAATTTTTTAAACTCTCTTGCAGAATCCTCTGGAAAGAATGAGTATGATTAACAATGACAAGAAAGTTCTTTCTTCTGAACCACTTCTGCAGTGTTCACCCCTGCTCTGAAACACACTGTTGGGCTCTTTGGATGAATGCTGCAGGCCAAATTGAGGAAGCTTCTATGTTTGTCATGCTGGGAAGCAGTGCAAATTCGTAACTTTACATACCTTCCCAAACTGTGCAAACTAAATATACAAACCCAGCTGTGGGAAAGTGGCTGTAACCGCTGGGTTTCTTGGGCACTCTGCTGGGTAGCTCTGCCCAACCTGGGAACAGGCTGCTGGCCTCCTGCCTGGGTGGGAAAGTGACGTCTTTGGGAGATGCTGCATGATCAATAAGCAACCACTGGGTTTCCCTGAGCTGGCATGTGTAATACTCACAAATACCTTCTCTTCAGGTATGTGCTGCAAGGCTGTTAAAATCACAATTGATTTTTTTTTTCACCTATGTGAGAGAGTGATTAGAAGCAGAATACATTAGTACTGCAGTTTACAGCAGTTAGAGCTGTCTTCTGTAGTTAAACCAGAACAGCACAGGGATAGGAGAGGCCCTGAGGATAGAGGCAGTGACTGCTGCCTTTTGCATTAAAAGCCCGAACAGCTCCCACCCCCATGACCCCATGTCTCCGCAGATACCAGCCAGGGCCCTGTGTCAATTAGCTCCAGTGACCACTGGATGTAGCTATTGCTTCACAGAAATACAGCCAAGGAGGCACCTTTCTGGCTCTTTTGAGATGACTTGAAATCATAACTATACCCACCTCTTAGGTAAAAACAGAAGTGGTCCAAACTGTCTATCTATAAAGTCCCAGTGTTACAGATGAACAAATTCATCAATTGCAGGCAGTGCCGTAATGGTATGGAAATGAAAATATACTTGACCCTTTTTGTGACAAATATGTTGAGCTAGGTAAGGTGCTGGAGCTCTTATCGAGCTGTTCATACTCAGCTGTTCTCCAGTGTTGAAGATGAGCACTGTATTTCATTGGAAATGTGAGAGAATCTATCTGTTTTGCAGGTATTTTGTGGATCTAGCAGGGCGGAAGCAGAGGTTGAAGCAGAAATGGGAGGAAAAATCCAAACACCCCCCAAAAAGACAATTTGAGAATAATAGGTAAAAGCTAGTGCTATCTAAAGGGCACAATAAGAAGTTTACCTTCTGCAGGCAAAAATACAAAATTAAGGTATGTCTGAACCAGCAAAAATTACCAAATGATTCCTTTGGCTTCGTTGTTTGAAACTTGGCCCGTAGCTTTCCAAATGTGGGACACCACAGGTGTTTAGAGGTGAATACTTACCTACACTTGTGGTTTGCCAATGCATCACAGCTTTCCACTTTATTTGGCAGGGTGTAAAAGTGATTTAAAAACAAAAACATGTGCAAAAAAGAAACTTCAGGAAGTAGTCAGGAATAACTGACTCTTGCAGTGGATACAAGTAGTATATTAAATGTGGTAATTCCAATTTAGCAGTGCTCAGAGGAACTTATGCTGATTTGTGGGCTTGATCAGAATTTTTCCTTCAGCTCAGTGTGGTACCAAGAAGACTGAAGTTTTTTAGCTTTTAGCATTTGTTCTGACGTGTCCTGTTTTGTTACAGCTACCCTTGAACATACAGATAGTGAAAAATATCCCTCTTTGCATAGGAAATCTTCCAAGGGCAGCACCTTTTCTCTCACAGTCTTGCTACTGGGGCCCAAAATTGGAAGCTGGGGAGGAGTGTCAGCAGCCAGCTCTGCACAGAAGTAGGCAGCCTGGTGTTCACAGCCCGCTCATCTCTCACCTGCTGTAGCATCAAGGCTCCTATGGTCTGCCAGGTCAGGATCTGTAGAATATGTTTCTCATTGGTGTGATGCTGAACTTTTTTCTAGATGCAAGGAGTTTAAGTCTGCCCTAGTAGAAATATGTGCTCTTTAAAATTCTACCTAGCTTACTGGTATGAGTCTGGCAAGATGTGTCACTGAACCCTAGCAAATGAGGCTACAAAGGACAATAAGTTATTTAGCCTTGTCTCCTTCCCCAAGGCAGGATCAAGTAGATCTAACCCTCCTTGACAGATATGCAGCAAACCTGTTCTTAAAAACCTCCTGTAACAGAAATTGGACACCCTTCCTCAGGCAATCCTTGCCAAAGCAGAGACTCTTCTTGCTGCTGGAAAACCTGTCCTAAGGAAGTACCTGGATCTCCCTTGCTGTAGCTTAACCCCTTAGTTTCTTGCCTTATCCTCAGAGGACACACAAAAGACTTTATTGTTTTCTTATCTGCAGCAGCCTTTGATTTATCACAAGGCAGTCCCTGCCTGCCCCTACAATTCACATCTCCCCACCACTGCCCAGGATCCTCCTTTCTGGCTCTCTGAAGGCTCTCACAGTCCTCCTGTGGACTCTCTCAGACCAGGGTACTGTGAATCTGTTTTTTCTTTTGCTGGAATGCTCAGAGTCACATCTCTGCCAAGGCACACTCGACTTTCAGCAACTAAACTGTAATTTTGGTTTAGAAGGCTTTAGGGAAACAGTGCATAAATAGTGTCTTGCTACCCCCGTGTACTCACTGAAAGGGGAAAATCTTGGAGAGCTGCCTGGTTGAGTTGTAGAAAGCAGGATTGCTTGGGTTTTTGCTTCCACAACAGACAATGGAGAATAAAGCTCTGCAACAGGAGAAGTGGGCAGTTATATGAGTAGTGTGTTGTGCCCACATGTGACATTAAGCCCTCAGGTGCTAAACATGCAAGAGGCATCTCCAGACAGTGCAATGTTTGAGCCAGAGCACAAGTAGAATATTCCTGGCATCCTAGTGGCTAGGCTCCTCCATTCAGAGCTCTTGCATTAATGAGAGAAAACACCAAATCCATCCAAGAAATAAGGTGAAAAGAACTCAAACACAGCAGCTCTCTGAGCTGCTCCTTTTTAATGCAGCTTTATTTTTATATGACTGTTAGTGTGAATATGAGACACATATTCACATATCTTGCTTTCCCCCCACTGCCTTCCCTCCCCTTTACCATGGTGCATTTTAAATCAAGCTGTCCTCTGTAGCTCTGCGGCAAATCTGCACATTTCAGGTTTTGCTCTTTCAGAGGATAATTTCTCCTGTTTAATGAGATCTGAGAATGAAGTCAGGCATGAGTTGGAGAAAGGTCACAGCATGTGCTCAAAGGTATATTAACTACTGTTGGAGCTGGCATCCGTCGACTTCCACGAGGACAAAATTAAGCAGCAAACAGTAAATACTTCCACTAGCACTTTATTACAAGCAGGACCATTTACAATGAATAAGAATTTGAGAAGCTTCAAGGATGAAATGGGGATGCTCACAAATAAAAAGAAAAATCTTACTGCTTAGATGTAGAATGTGATTCCAGTCAAGGTTAATGGGGAAACAGTTAATGAGGGGTACAGAATCCAAAGGCTGCATAGATGCCATATTGGGTCTTACACAGGTAATTAATGCTACTGACTACTGCTAAATGGCTCTACCTGAGCACATTTTCTCTAACAGGAACTTTAAATCCCCCACACTGTATACACGAGCACTCTCCTGATGCTTTACGACTCCCACTAATGCTGAACAGGCGAAATCGGAACCAATTTCTTCCACTCGTTTCCAGGATGGTGATTTGCATCCATCACCACCACAATACATCCATCACTCAGGGCCCAGTGGTGCAATGGCAAGTTTGGCATCAGCTTTGCAGGGGGCAGGATCAGACCTTGAATGCGTGTAGCAGAAGAATGATGACTTTTTGCCATTTAGGCAGCATCTCCACAGCAGGAAGGACTGTGCAGAGAAGGCAGCTCCCTCTCTGTGAGGTTATTCTCTATTGCCATCTTCCCCTTTTAACTTTTAATTTCTTTTCTGGACCAAGTCACTTTTCTAAAAGGTCCAGGCAAATGCTGCCAGCTCTGTGGGCAGTACAGTAAAAAATGAAAAGCAGTTGAAGGCGGAGGAGGCCTGAGAGCCATCCTAGGCATCTACCTAGGCAGAGAGAAAGGATGCAAAAACCTCACTCCTTCCCCTCTTATCTGCTTCTGGACGCTGACCTGCACTGAGTGCCAGGCATGGGAAGAGGAAGAGCAAAAGGAGATTACTTTGAGGGAAGGATGAAGACTGCATAGGGGAGACTGTCTGGTTTTGTTTTTAAAAATACTTTGTTTTGTCTTCCTCGCACAGAGGGTTTAAAGTAGGGCATTTGTACACACTGTTCTTTCCAGCCAGTGCTCATTGTATTGACAGGAATCACTTCAGCTGAACAGTTTCATCGATGTGCTCAAGCCTGTTTGTAGGTGGCATCCGGAGGGCAGATTCCACTCTTATCCAAGACGCAGGCCTATTCCATTTCAGTCTTTAAAAACATCTCCCAGGTGCACTTAGGCATTGCTTTTCTTCTCCATCCCCTCGCGGCCCTGCTTTTTTTCCTTCTGTTGTTTTGAATGGAATGGTTTGAAAAGCCCGGGCTCTGCATCTTTTGGGCAAGGAGCATCAGCCACTCAGGCTTAAGCCTCCAATTGTACCTGCCCTTGATGTCATACACGCACGAAGCCTTGCAGGAGGGACAGTCTCTCCGGTGCCGAGTTGTTGCACGGTGCTGATGGCTGCCAAATTGCACCTATTGATTGTGGCGTAAGAGAGGGCTCCATCAGCCTCTAATTGGGCCCATTCCTAAATGGAATACAGTCAGAGTGAGCTGTGCTGCTGAGTCTAAACAGCCGTGCTGAGTGGAGCTAAGTATCTCATAAACAGGTCACAATTTGTATCCTTTTTGAATTCCACGGGATCTGGGACTTACGGCCTTTCTGGAAATGTTGTGCTCTGGCTTAGAGGAACAGAAAAGTGATGCAAGGCTTTATGCACAGTTCCAGCATGTGTGCCTTTCCCTGCCTGGAAGTGGTATTTGTTTTGACTTATGATTAAGCACTTCAAAGAGTGCCTGTCTGTGTCCTGGGCAGAGCATACAAAAGGACACCAAGCAGGTAGGTGAAACCCTAGTGAGCCTGGCCCCAGGCAAGCTTCCCACAGTGACTCTCCTGTTACGTTTCTCCTTGCTACAAAGCAGCAGCACAACTGGAGTCGAACCAACCTGCCCAAACTGAAGTCTTTGGGTGGCAGAGGGACATGGAACGACAGTTTCTTTAAGCAGTCTGCTTTTCTAGCTTGCTAGCACTTCAGAACAGTGTGCTTTGGTTAATATATTCCTCTTGTTGCCTTCAGGAGTGACTCGTAGATTCAACGAACAAATACAAATTCTGATGCTCATGGTTTCCTTTTCCTTCCCACCTGTTTCCTAGACTGAATTTGCATTTCTTGATACTTCCTAGTTTTCAGGGAGCAAACTTTATTTTGCAGTCAGGTGAATGTGTTTTGGTTGGAGTTCATGTAATTCCTTTCCTAATGTGGCATTTTTTGTTAACACATCTACTAGCTGTACAGTAGTGGTAGGATAGGAGGCAAATGAGATGATTATGGCAAGCAGAATGAGTATAAGTATACTGAAAACTTGATAAGAGATGGAGTTTGGTTGTACTAATTTTTCTGACCCTCTAAGTTCATAAATGGAAGAGACCTGTGTGTGTTTCCTGCTGCAGCCTCTACAGTGCTTTTCCTGCCAGATTTTAATGCCTCCTTTTAAAGACAGTACCTGTTTTCAATAGCGTTTAGAAGCTATTTCAACTGCATGAACTTAAGTCCTCGGAGGATTTAGGCAGTCAATGGAGTGGAGGATTTGGCCCTCTCTGTTGTAAATGCTGACGATAACAATCCCATTCTGCCTAAACTAGCATGAGGTTAAGGTTAATGCAAAGCTAAATAAATAAATAAAAAGCAACGCGCTCCCCCCTTTGCCCCCCCTTGCACTCCCAACTCGTCTGGCAAGTCTAGGAGGAATGCTTGTGAACCTGTTTGTAGACTGGCTAACGTGAAAACCTTTCTAATCCCGGTGAATTTAACTTGCTCGCATTCCTTTGAAGGTCTCTCTCCTTGGTGGGTATTGAGGCTCTATTGCCATGATGCATTTTTATACCGCATTCCCCAGGAGTTAGCACTTGCCGTGGAGACCTGCACTTTGTCTTTTAAGCAGATAAAAAGAGAGGTCAGTCAGATGTAATTCCACAACTCCTCGTATAAACAATTTAACCGCTGCAGCAACATACTTGCTTGGAATTACTCCCTCAGATTCAATTCCCTTTTCCTGCTCCACTTGTAAAAATGGTTAGTGTCCTCTATAAAGTGCTGCTCAGCCAGGTCCAAGGCTTGCTGTGGAGTTGTAGAATAAATGTTAATCTAATACAGGTTACTGGGTCAAATGCAATCACAGGCTTGTGGGAAAAGCTTAATACTGTTCTGCTTCTTCTAACACAGTAAACCTGGATATTATATGATAGGTTAAATACCACTGAACCATGGCGAGAATTTTCTTGAAAGTAGGATTTAGTACAAAGGAAACTACACTGGAATAGTGACCTAGGATTGACTTTGCTCTCCGAGAGCATTCTAAGAAGCTGAGGTATGCTGTGAAAATTATCTCCCTGAAAACATTAGGTACAAATATCCCTGGGTCAGGGGATGACCAGCTATAGCGAGGCTGATGCAGCTAATAAAATGCTGTGAGTCTTTTTATACTCCTGCCTTCTCGCCGTAGGAAAGAGCATTTTGCTTTTTTTCCCCTTGCAGCAACTGTGAAGCCGGCGTGGTGTCTAGCTCCAACTTCTGATATCTGAGATTGTGTAAATACACACTTAAAAATATATATCTTTATCACTCATACGAGTGCTGACAGTTGCTTATTTCCTACAGGCTGTCTTGTGTTATCCCTTGCTGTCATTTACTTCTCCGTCCCGCAGCGATGTCAGTTTAGTGCAGTATTTCACTGTCTTTAGTGCAGCTTTTGTTTGTCCTCAGCACTGCCCTGAAGGGAAGGACTGAGGTCCCAATCCTGCACCCAGTCCTTCCTTGGTGTGGCGATCCACGCCAGCTGACAGCCCAGCCCAGTCTCCTTCCATGCTGTAAGTTATCCATCCTCTGAGCTGAAGGACTCGTTTTCAGGTCCTGCTGTTTGTTTACAGAATGAGGGCAAACAGGCACAAAAACAAGGGGTGTTGGGGCCTCCATCCCATGTTTGTTATTTTAACCAACCAAAGTGACTTAGCGAGAGGACTCTGGGTGGTGTGTGGGAAAAGGATGCTGCAGCGTGCCAGGGCTGTGAGTGCAGTTGTGGCCTGGATCGATGTGCCCTGTTAACAGAAATGATTACAGCCCAGTGAGACAAGGCATATGAATGTCCATATATATGGATATATGGAATATATATATCCTCATTGGTAAAAAAAAAAAAAAAAAAAAAAAAAAAAAAAAAAAAAAAAAAGGAAAAAATCCCATCCCACTACATTGCAGCGGAGTAGTGTGAAAATGCAACCCCAGCAGTGATGGTTGTATACTCAGAGCAGTGCCAAAGCTTGGTTTGTGTGGGTGGTGAGAGCTGGGGTCAGAGCAGCTTGTGGCAGAGGTAGGAGTATTGCCAATGTTTTGTTTGTTTTTAGATCTCTTGCAATATTTTGTGCTCAAGACTAACTTCCTGCAGCAGACTGTGTGCTGAGTGCCACGTGCAGGAAGCACTGCATACCTTGGCACATCTCAGAATTGTGTTTTTCTGGTCACCAGAGGTGTGCAAGGGAGCTCTAAAAGCAGGTGGGCTGTGGTGGCAAGGGCTTTCCCTCCATTTCGTAAAGGATCCAGGTCACTCCTACTCATGCACAGAGTTCTGAATTGGGGTATGGTAGCCTTGCGTCCCAGTCAGCTGCACATGTCTAGCTGCACTCTTCCAGATCTCCCAAGGGTGATACAGCTTGGGCTGCTGGCATGGCATGAGTTAATGTCACTTGTATCACCTGAGCAAGAGCTGGAATATTATCCCTGTGTATTAGAAATGGATAGGATTGGGGAAAGAGCAAGGACCACACATACCTCATCTGTAGAGAAAAGGTGGCTGAGGGAGAATAAAGAGAGTAGATCTGGAGGGCTCTGAGGTTTTGGGAGACCTTCAAGCATTTCAAGCAGAAGGTTTGAGCTTTCAGCAGATGATGTTGGAGCTTTTACACAAATGTGCCTTTATAATCTTTTTTTTTTTTTTTTTGATGCTGAGGAGTATGACTGTAGATTTTCTCTTGTCTAGGGAAGCAGAGAGTGTGCTGCTCAAAGCTCTGCTGAATGAGAGGAAATGCTATGTCTGTGCTGTTTTCTCTGTGTTAGTCATGAGACCCTCTTAACCTTTGATTCCCAGGCTCCATCCTTCATTTCATCTTCTGTAACCTCTTTTTGCCAGCATTTTATTACATCAGACCATAGAATTATAGAATCATTTGTGTTGGAAGGGACCCGTAAAGGTCATCTAGTCCAACTTCCCGGCAATGAACGGGGACATCAGTTTATGACACGTACTTCTTTGCTCTAAAAGCTGGAACAATATCATAATGGTTCCTAAACACTCACTTTGGGAATGATTGGGGTGTATGGCAGTTTTGATCGATCTTTTCTATGTCTGGATTGGTGGATTAGTTCTGTCCATTAGGATTTCTTTATGGTTCAAGATGGGGGGATGCTTCTGGCACAGCAAGTGGATTTTATCTAGCAAAGGTTCCCAGTGGCAAGATGTGAGCGGCTCTGATTCTTTTCCAACCCCAAAGCCAATGCACAAAAGGCAGAAAGAAGATTGCCCAAAGCAGAGGGCGCTGACACAATTTTCTAGATGCTTGCAGGGGTGTTTCTTTTCCCTTTAAGGAATAATTCAACACAAAAAAAAAGTGACATTTTAGCAGGCCATTTGCTAAGCTCTGCATGTTCTGTGTATTTTAGTGTGTGAACAAATTAGATTATGAAAGGTAATGTATTAGTGATTTGACAGTAATGTGGAATCTTGGAAGCATTAATCGCTAATGCGCGTTTCATAATTTCAGCTAAATGATCTCAGTTGAAATGCAAGAGAGGCAATTGAAAAATTCCTTGAGATTGCAGTGAAACCTTGTGCTGTAACGCAGATTACTTTGATTTACTGCAAAATACTGCAAGGCAATAGGAAATGTTCACAGCAGCTGTGTTTAATAGTTACAGTAGAAATGTGTGATGAAATGGTATATTCATGTGTGTGTTTATCCTATATAACACAAGCTTCATCCATCATATTCATGTTGCGTGTTTTTAAAAAACAACAGTAACACAACAAATTGTGTAGGGTACCACAAATTGCTTTTACTGCTTTCATTTGTATTTAAAAATATCTAGGGACTGTAACTGAGAGCTGGGCCCAGAAATCTGATGGCTGCTCAGGTGTGGGACAAGAGAGTGCTTTGAGAAAGAATACTGGAGGAGCCTAAGCTCACTTCTGGGGTTGAACCTACCTGGGGGGCCATGGACTTGGATGTTAATCCCATTACTGCAGATAGTCACCATCCCTCCAGTGCTAAAGAAGGATGGAACTTGTAAAGGAGCAAAGAACTTAGAATGGAAACCAATGCAGTGAACATGACCTGTAGATCAGCGAGCAGTCTCTGGGAGAAATACCCCCAAAAAGCAGTGGGGTGAGGACATAGTGTGACCTTTGCATTACAAGAACTTGGGTAACTGTAAGGAGTAAGAAATTGCTTTGCTCCTGGGTTACTTCCTGGAGTAGCTGTGAGCTGGTGGGGTGGGTCAGCTTACATATTTTTGAATGGAAGCCTTGGAGTTGTTTTTGTTAGGGGTGTTAATTTTGTATTTCCACGTACATACTAACTCCATGTGAATGCTAACCTGCCTGTGTATGAAGCTGGGAACCTGTGAGGTTGACAGCCAGGACAGCGGCTGCGTTCTGCCAAGTCTTGCTTTGCCTCAGTACCATAACAATCAGCGTCTGGCAGGTTGTGCAAATCTGAGTGGCCTTACATCTTTCCTTCTTGTGGGACTTGATCAGCAGTGAGAGCTGACCGTGATGGCATGTAAACAGACATAATTAGGCTTCAGAGGTAACATGCAGCAGGATGAATTCTCAAAGTCCCCAGAGTACTTATCTGTCCTCTGGGCCCATTCTGTTTGTGAAGTTACTCGTGCATATTCTCAGGCTATGAGTTTGTCTTTGCAGGGGCCAAGAAGCTTTATTTTCTCTGAAGTGGAAGCTGAGATTTTTAGGCTCTGCCCTCTAGTCTCCTGGGCAAAAACACACCTGCTCACTGAGCCATCCCAGTACGTGATGCTCATCTTCAATGTGAAACATTACCAGCTTGCAGGTGGTGAATCCAGCATTGTGCATGGATTAAGTATCTCTTACAGCCTGTTCTGCTGCTAACAGACTCCATAGTTAGTTAAGAATTGCTGTTTGCACAGTGAAGCACTTCCTCAAGTAATCCTCATTCTGCTGAGTAATCCTGGTGACCTGGAGGACTTTACTTCTGCCTCTTCTTTGTAATGCCTGATGCTTGAAGCAGGGCTGCTATAGAAGAATGGAGGTGAGAGCACTGAGCTCTGTTCCAGTGGCAGCAATATTAGCTGGTGAAGATGATGTCTGACTCCCCTTTCATTACAAACCATAGAGTACAGCTATCTAATGCATATTAAGTAGTAGAGAAGCATAAAAAAGAAATTTCCCCATTGAAATGACTTTACTCAGTATGAGGAAAAACAAGGCTAGCCCTCATACAACCTCTTCAAATCAAGAAAATATTGCTTATCATGTTTAAACTACTGTGCTTACCGTGCTATGCTTCTACCACACTGTGAGCTCTCCTGAGGGTCTGCATTTCCCAAGTCAATTCCAAAAGACCAATAAATAAATGGACTGCTACTGTTTGTAGAGAGATTTCAGCAGAGGCAATACGGCATCTAATTTAATTCCAGTGCTAGTAAACTGATGAATTTCTTTGTGTAAAAACCTTTGACAGGGCTCAGTGGACCCTTTAAGTCTGCCCAAAAAGGGCTTTTCAAGCTGGCCGATGAAATTATGGTTGTACTGGTGACTTCCCTAAATGTATCTCTGTATCACCATCCCTTTTGTCTCGTGCTGCTGAGTCTTCAGGGAATGTCAGAATCCCTCATTCTCCTTTCTAAAGTGGATGGCACTTAAAAGAAAAATGACACCTCTGCGTTTGAGCTACAACACAGAACCATCTCAGAGGCTTTCGGAGTGTAAAGAGAGCAGAGATTTGTCTTCTAGTGGAATGTTTTCAACACCTTTCGTACAATTGATTCATTTTTATACTTGATTAGTTTCACAGAACCCAAGGAAGCACCTGGCACTTTTCAGAGTGTGTAGAAAGCATCTTCTTCACCTTGAAGAGTTCTGCTTTTCCCACTGGGCATGTCTACACTGGGTAATGGAAAGCAGCTCAGACTCCTGAGCTAGCAGATAGTTTCCTTTGGTATCAAGGTGTCATTTTCAAATGAAAACACAGAAGGTATTTTCAATTTTGTCACCCTTGCAAAAATAAGATGGAGGAAAGACAAGGAACAGTTATGTGCTTACAAAAATAAAGCAAAAAAAAAACAACTAACAAAACCAAACAAAAAACCCACCCAAACTGGAATAACACAAGGCAGTGTATTTTGTATTAAGAATTCATCTCTTGCCCCTGTGCTCTCTTTTTGTGCTTCATTGAATTCAGAATCAGGTTGAAGGTTTCATTTCTCATACTTAAGCCCCATGGGATATGGGTGTCTGAGATATCACTGTGCCATGACCGTTCTTTGTAGATGTGTTGTAACAAAACAGCAAAATTCCTTAAGCAGTATTAAAGGGCTTCTGATTATGCTCGGAAACGTTTGCTGACATGGAAAATAGGATTTTTCACAGATCAGGGTTACTTTTCCAGGCAGTCTATGGAGCTCACTCACATAAAATTGGAAGAATAGCCAGGTTTCCCAACTGCTGTAATGAAAACATGATTTTTTTTTTTTTTTTAATAAACTGCAAATATAATAGTTAATGATAAGTTTTCATTGTGAGCAATTAGCAAGCAGTATCAGATGATAAAGCAATATCAGATGATAAATTTATACTACAGAAAAAAACCAATGAAAATCTGAAAACGAATTTACCAAAAAATGTGCTTAAGTGCAAAGGGAATGTGACTGCTTTCTTTACTGTACTGCTTAATGGGGATGAGGACAATACCAAAAACCGTGTTGCAGTCAGCAGCTTCCTGCACCTACAGATGTTGTGTGGATGTGGGATTGAACCCTTCTTTCAGAATACTTGGCTTTTGTTTGAAGGTGCCAGGCCTGGGCATGGCTCATCTCTTATGTTGCTGAAACTCACCCCTCACCACCTCGCTGTGCTCACATCCACTGTTTGGTCTCCAGTAATGTTCAGCAAGTGTCGATGGATGTCAACGGATGCCATTGTTTCTGCATGGAGGAATTCAGTGGCACACGTTTGCTTCATAGGCTTCCATGTCTGACGCCATTTTGTCAGACCGCCTCGTACTTACATTCTGGAAAGTCTGGTGTTGGTTGTTTGTGCCAGCTTGTACAGATCGTACTCTTGCCATATAGGAAAAGTGCTCAGAAGTACAGAGGCTCCTCAGCTGCTGTAATCATCAGTCATCTCTGTCACAGGCATGCTGAATCCCAAAATTACAGAAGAGAATTTTGCCTGATGTTTGCAGGATTCCATCTCTTGGGAGCAAGAGCACAAACAGTGAAGTGCCAAATGGTGAAACACAAGGTTAGATTATCTTTACAACTGAGAAAAAAAAACACACACACACACACACACACACACATATATATATATAAGTTAAACCTGTAGAACATGCAGCAAAGGGAAGGGTGAGTAAAGAAATTATAGACTTCAATGGAGAGTTTAGGAATTTACGCATACATATGTAGCAGGAAGCCTATAAGTGGACGCTTTGCACATCATGTTGTGTCCTACCCCAAGGTTACTGATTTATCTGGAAGCAGTATGGGAAGGTCCAAATAGCTGGCTGTATAACATAAATTTAGGGTAAAGAAAAATGCGCATTTTTAGCACTGAAGCTAAATCATCAGTGGAAGAAAATTCCCAAGAGATGTGATAGATTGAATATTCAAATGAAGACTTTCTGAATGAGAGAAGTCCCTGAGGTGGATTCTTTCGTCTACGTTAGAGGGAAGGTCAAATGATTAGCTAGATGATAAATGGTCCTGTCTGGCCTTAAAATTCATGTATTTATTAAAAATAAACAAAACCCAAACAGATTTACAGCCTAATTTACCCTAATACGTTAGCCAAGAGAAGACTGCGCCATCATACGTATATTCTATGTTGGCATAGGGAAGGAGCAGGGCTGCCCTCATCTCTCAGACAGTGGGAGTTTGTGTGCATGCATAAAGGCTTGGCTGGAGGTGGACCTCCTCCTAGAAGCATACTTAATTTAATCAGTTATTAGCAGCTGTTTTTTTTTGGGGGGGGGGCTGGTTAATTTTAGAGGTGGACTGTCATGTGTTATTTTACCAGAGGCTTCCTGGCATTATCAACTTTAATTTTTATTTTTCAAAAGTGTGCATGTTTATGTACATGTATTCATTTGTGATTGTTAGTCCCTTCAAACTGTAGGTTGTTTAGTTGGTGCTCCTTAAGTGAGACTGGTTGCATGACACACAGCGGAATTCATCTATCTTGAAAATATCCCAAGCTGAAGGGTGTGTAAACAGGCACCTGAAATTACTAGTTACACTTAAAAATGTGGACACCACCTTTGAGCAAAATCATAGCATCAAGCAGAGGCTGTTATGTCATCCTCATGGGGATAGCATCCCAGGAATCCAGTCTGTGGTCTGTTTGATGTAGGGAGAATACAGGGCCCTCAGAGGCTGCTGAAAACCTGTAAATAGCACTGGGATCTGAAACATATTTCCAGGCAAAACTTGTTCTGCCTCCCAGTAAGTAGTAATTTTCTCCCACCAGATTTGTGTGAGATCAATCTGTATGAGATCCAGGTGTAGACAAATTCAAAGTTAAACAGTCGCCTCGCTATTGCTGGACTTTAAGCGAGGTGAAGAATAATGCATTAGCTCATCCAAATAGCGTACCTTATAAATGGAAAACACTCCAGAGAGAATCTTTTAGGCCAAGTTTTTAAACTCTCTAGCACTTAATTTCATGAAAGCAACAGGTAGCTGCATGCCATTCCTTTTCTGATAGACTTGAGATGGGTGCTGGCTCTGGTTGCCTGGTTTGTTGCATTAAGGTACCAGCAGTCTGTTTAGTGCTGCCTTCAGATGGTGTCAGTGGAGTGCAGCACTGAAATAAGGGCAGAAAGGAGCTCATTCCTGGGTGACGATGTAATAATATTGTGATGCTTTTTTTATAGCAAATTCTCTTTCCTTAGAGTGGAGGGAATGGTGAAGTTGTTTGCCTTCTTTCTTTTTATCTTCTGAACACGCCATTAACCTGTGACAGAAAGTCTTCTGTCTTAATGTTGAGCAATGATTTTTTTTATCTGCATTAATTACTGTTCTTGTCAGAGAGCTGGCTGTTTGAAGGCCTGATCCAGCATCCCTAGGTGTAAATGGAAAGTCTCCAGTAAACATAGCTAGGCTGCTCTTTGATTGTATTAGACAAGTAGAGTGAGTCCAGGAAGTAGCTCACAGTCATATTCAATGTGATAATTTTTCCTCCTTTTTGCTCTTACTGTATCAGTTTTAACTATCTGTCTTTTAAAAGGAAGTCTGAGATTTTAGTTTATTTACAAAATTAATGTCAGGCTTGAATCATAGTCTTCTCTTAGATCTTCTCATAAGTATATGTCAGGAGTAGTAAGAAAACCACCTGAAGCATCCATTCATATACCTAGAAATAATTTATGGGCACACTGAAAGACACTGATGTTATCTTTTTAATATTGTGAGGAATAATCCTATTAAAGAAGAAACAAGGAAAACTGTTATGCCCACAAGGCAGAATTATCCAAAGTTGATTGGAGCAGATCAAGTTACTCTACAAAGCCCAATCTGTGTGCTGGCCTATCTTTCCATCAAGGCTTGGTGAATGAGCAATAATTTGTGGATTCTGCTCATCTCTCTTTGCTAACTTTGTTCTGTGGAATTAGATACAACTTTGACAAATTAGAAGTGCCCCCTCGCCCCACTGTCTTTGCCACAGCACAGTCTTCCAATTGTGCCTGGTTTTCTGAAGTTTGGCCACGTCAGAGCCATCAATGGCAGCCCTTCCACAAGGCTACACTTTTTAATAAGCGAATCTGTCAGCACTGGCTTCGCCAGGTCTTGCAGCCTTCTCTTAATCCTCAATGGAAACTGCCCTTCCCTTTGCGTTCCCTCTGCCGCGATGTACTTGGACTCTGAAATAAATATCTCCTTTGTTTACAGTGTGCCTGCAACAAAATTAACCTTTGGGATTAATTGCAACACAGAATGGGCTGCGTTTCATCTTTCCTTATGGCACAGGCTTAAGATTAAATAAAACTCAGCCACCTGCCAAACATGTGTCTGTTACTTCTCTCACTGCTTCCTTGGTGTTCCTCATAGTATTTTAAAAGATGGTGCTGGATACTGAGCTGTTTTCTTTTTCAGAAAAGTTAATGGAGGTTTCATGTAGTGGCCTTTGGGAGCGATACGTCTGCAGATGACTTGAGGTAAAAGGAGAGTGGGATTGGGATTGAGCAGCGTTATCTCCTACCTCTGCATAAGATCCATAGTCATAACCAAGCCAGGTGGTTTGTGATTCAGCTCAGGAAAGCAGAGCTCCTGAAAACCACCAGTATATCACTTTGCTCTGCCATTTCTTATCCCCCTTCCTAACATGAAGGAGTTTTGGACACTGCCTGAGGGGAAGCTCATTTCTGGACCTTGTCTGAGTTTAACTGCTAAAATGGGTAATGAAATAATAAAATAATGCAGCATTAGCATTTCTTTGTTTGCATTGTGGAGATGGACACAAGTATTTTAGCTCTGTATGAACAACTGAAATTCCTGTTTGGTCTTTGTAGCAAATTTGTGTCTGTTGCCTTTAGTTCATGATCTTTTCACAGACAGGCGTCTAGCTGCCTTTGGGTCTGGTGTCCCTTGGTCACTCATGAGAGGTTGAAAGATGAACCTGTTCCTCTGTTCAGATAACATCATCGTTGTCTGCTGAGAAGAAATGTTTCCCATATATCCAGTTATCTTAGTGTAGCATTGAAGGAAGATGATCTGCACTGTGTGAGATAGAGTGTGCCCCTATATCTCATTTTATGTAGAACTCTAGTGTTGTTCATTCTTAGACTGAGACTTAAGAAAAGTTTTAAGCTCAAAGGTAACCAAGTTCCCACAGTGTTGGAGAAAGTAAGAGGCTGGATAGGGAAGAGACATGCTATCAGAGCCTTTATTGAAAGCATGGTTTCAGTGTGAGTTCATGTGTTATTTAACACTGGAGAATCCACACAGGAAGGAATCTCATAATACTCCTGCAGCCAGAAAACCTTCAGTCAGACATTTGTGCAGTCTCAGACACAGAAGTCAATCAACCGCAAGAACCAAATAAGAAAGAAACCAGACTTCATTAGTTCCAATCCTCACGGTACTATTTCTTTCATTTATGGTTGTTGGGGAAGCAGAGATGGCTTCCCAGTGATGCATGTGCTCCACGCCTTCATCACCTCGGGGTTAGCGCTCCGTGCTCGGGGCTGCTCTTGCAAAGGACTTCAGCGAGCACAGCCCATGGCAACCTTTCTCTTGAAGGTCACCCACTATTAGCCCATAAATCTCGAGCTTTGTGCTCTGTTCTGGCTACCTGTTTATTTCAGGATATAATTCAAGGTGTTGGTTATGATCTTATTAAGCCCTTAAAGGCCTGGGACAAGGTTAGCTGAGAAAATTGCTTCTCCCTCCCACCCCCACTTCATGCCCTATCATGGGAGTTATGATCTGTTGGGTCCCTGTGATTACTCTCCCTGCAGCTAACAGCATGGCTTTGTGTGCCTCTGCAATGTGCGTCTCCGCCAGCCTGAACAAGTCCAGGTTTAGTGAATGCATTATGAGTTAACAGCTTCAGTTAACGTTTTGAAATTTCTATAGTGTCTTTTTTTTCTTATTTTTTTCCCAGATGTATCTGAGAGTTTTATTCCTTGGTGGCGTGTGCCATCAAATCCTGTGTTTGCTGCTTTTTGCCGTGTTCTTGTTGCGGTGTATGTTTTTGTTGAAAGCATAATGCCTAAAAGCTCATGCAAGTGTTAATGCTTGTTGTTTTGTGATGAAACATGGCAGATGAGATCGCGCCCTGTGACTGCTCATGCTGTAGCTTGGGAAACCTGGAGCAGTGAAGCCTGAGAACTGAGCTCCAGAGACAGCTGGGCGATGCTTGAAAGGTCACTGGAGAGTGCCGGAGGATTGAAGAGCTCCTCGGTGCGGTGGGAGAGGCCGAAGGAGGTATGGTAGGGAAATAGAGCAGGAAGACAGGGAGCAGAGCAGAAATGGGTGCTATCTCCAGGACTCCCCTGGACGTTCCCTTGAGGACCTCGTTAAGAGAAAGTTCACTGCAACTCTTAGCGCACAAAATCATTTTTTTGATTGTGCAAACATCGCTTCCTACGTTAAACCTTACAGGTCCTTTGTGTCAACTCTGTTACACTTCAAAAAAAGGTGCTTAAAAGACCAAACTAAAAGATGTGTTATGTGTTGGATTTTGGTGGCTTTTTTTTCTTTACCTTGCTGTAGCTGGTCTCACTGTACCAGTAGGGCCGCTGTCTGTGGCTTTTCCCCTGCTAAGCTTCGTACCACACCTGCTAGATTTGCTTGTGTTGGGCTGCTATCAAAAAGGAAATGAGCAACAATATTTCACATTATAAGTAAGAAAATGTTATCCTTTGCTCTCCCTTTGTGCACGACGTGATGTTAATGCTCTCACTGAAGCTTGTGTTGCGGATACAGATTTCACATCATTGGGTGGTCTTGCCTTACAGACCGCAAGTTTTGCAATACTCGGTGCTAGCAGACAGAGTCAGCAAGTGCTTTCAGTGTGGGGCCAGCCAGAGAGCGACAACATTTGCAACAGCTTTGGAGGTTTTAAAATGTTTTTCTCCAACATTAGAACAGAGGTGAGGGCTGCTGAGCATTTCACAGGAGAGAATTTTGTGAAGGAGATAGCATTTATGATTTCTTTCCTTCCCAGTGATGGAGCAGTGTAGCCCAGACCTCAGAGATCTTCCTTTTGAAACCTTTGCTGAACCAGATATCTGTGTGAAATGTTCCTGCTTTGACAAAAGCAGCATATTTTGATCAAAAAAATATTTTGCTAAAAATCGTTCCAGCCAGCTCCCCTTTGAGTGACTTTGATCACTCCAGTTAACTGTTTTAATTCAAGTCAGTTTTTCATGCCAGCAAGCTGTCTGTGGAGCAGATTCTGCTCCTGCTGGCAGAACAGTCTTTTCCTTTCTTGAGAGCAACATCAAGAGCTGTCCCTTATTGCGTTTACTGGGAGAAGAATTTATTGTTCCATTATCCCATCAAATTGTATAAATGAAATATTAGTGATAATTCTCGCTCATCAATAGCAATACGTTTACTCATTATCTATGCCAGGCTGAAGGTGTATAATTAAACTATATGAAGGACCTTGAAGTGATGTTAGCATTTTAATACGGACAAGTAGAAAAATTCATGGAAGGCTGAATCTTGATTTGTAATTTTACTGAGGTCACTGCAGAGCCTGTGACCATGTGCTACACTTATGGATATAATAATGAGCCACGCTTAAGTTCAGCTAAAACCCTGCAGGATGCTGGCAGTCAAACCTGCGAGCGCTTGCAAGGATTCTATTAACAACTCAAAAATGAACCAATGCTTAAGCAAAAGCCATGGCATTACTGCTGCTTTCCTAAATACTCTTCTGCTGAAGGAGCTTTGACCCACTTTTGAGGTGCATGAGATCGATTTCAAGTAACTGCAAGCATTACAGTCACCCCAAATTAGGAATTCTGTGTGACACTTTAATGAGAAACTGGTGTGAAACTTGACTATTCTGACCAAAGATTGCTTGGAGAGCTGGGGCTTGTTCTGATGAGAACTGCAAAATAGAAACTCAAGGTTTGCAAATCCATGTGGATGGAAGGAAGCCTTCACACCAAGTTCAAATCAAGTTTCACATGTTTGTTGTGTTGGGTCTGGAGTTTGGCTCTGCCGTGTACTTTCTGGCTCTGAGATTTTTCAGATCCAGAACTTTCATGTCCCTGGAGAAGTAAGTGGCTGCTCAGCCCAGTGAGGTGAACCTGTGGGTGGGAAACCACTTGGCTTGGAACAACCTACTGAGCAAATTTGTTCCAGCACTGGTTTAATGTGTTGTATTAGCTGATGTTGGGGGCTTATGCAGAAACTTGGCTTTGTGCTTGGTTACTAGCTGCACAGTGACTGGGATTGCATTTCAGAAGACCAAACTTGGCCATGTTCTCCTTTGAGATAAATGGGAACTGCGTCACGGACAACACAGCATTGGGTTCTTTTGCGTGCCATATATATTTGCATGTATTTGGATGCAGGTTACTTGCAGCAGTGAGAGTTGGTGATGTTTCTTTCTGTAGATGCACTCTGTGTGGACTCAATTCACATGACAAGAGGGGAAAGTGATGCTTCGTAGTGCCTGTCATGACGAAACCTTCAGATCACACCTGGCTGGCAGTTCCCAGAGATTTTGGCTGTCTCTGACAGTGATGATCTACAGTGTTTTCCTGGTAGCAATAACAGTTTAGATTATATTTAACACAACTGCCAAGGGTGGGGAGTTACTGTTGTTTCTGTTCGCATCTTTATTTTTAACATGCTAAATTCCTTGGCCAGCTCTGTAAGAGCCGTGAAGGAATCTGTTATCTCAGACCAAGGCTACTGCTAGAGCTCACCGAATGTCCAGTCCCTGCACCAAAAGGGATGTAACGTGCACCTAGCCCAGGGAAATCTGTGATTGCATGTTGAGGGATGTAGATGTGTTCCCAAAGATGCTGGCTTGTCTCTGCTCAATGCTGCTCGTGTCTACCCTCAGCCAGTGCTTCTTTCTGAACTGGCTCAGGAAACTGATGCAGCTGGGCAGGCAGGAGAGGAACCCAGAATTCCTTTACAGCTCACTTTATAAGCAGGAGAACTTGTTGTGAATCTCCAGGTTATGGGAGAAAGGACTCGATATACCTGCAGTAGGGTTGGAGGTGTGGAGGGAGAGCAGTGTGGCTTTAGTTGTTGGTGCTGTGGCCTTTATACAGCTGTTAACTTGTTGTTCACAGAGTACACAGAATCCCTTTTCCTCTTGTTTCTTTCCCTTGTGTTTCTGCAATTCAGCCAAAGATTATTTTCCTCTCCCTAATATGCAAAGCAACACGCAGGGACTGCATAAAATGAGGAGCTGTGGAAGATGATGAGTATTTCCTCGTGAAAGCAGCAGCTGTCTTGACGTCCCATTCCATTTCTCTGTCTGGGTGGCACAGAGCTTACTTGAGCCAAGGGCTTGGCAGAGTGGGGTAGAGAGAGAGTGAGAGCAGTGAGCATTGCCCCACAGAAAGGACTGATGATGAGTTCTTTGGGGGAGAAGTCAGGAAGTTCTCAGTGTTGATATCTCTGCCTTTGAACTTTTGATTATTCTTCAGCTACGAAGAAGAAAGCTTGTCTTACTGCTCCATATGTTTTTTTGTATTTGGTGTCTATGATATGCTAAATATGCTGAGCTGTATGTTATGAGAGTTGTGACAACACATACAATCCAAGGATGTGATCTCTTCTCCCATTTTATGGTCTGTGCTTCTGAGGTCTGTGATTCCTCAGGTTAGGAATACTACAGAAAGCTGTGAGGTCTACTCAGTCTCAGCTATACAGAGTTTTTCCCCCTTTTTTATGCCACTGTTTCCTTCTTCACTCCATGTAGTTCTGCAGTCTCAGAACAAGTGCAGGATATCACATTTCTGGCCAGGCAACACAGTTCAGATGTGATCTGAGATGGCATATCTGCAGATACCTGCACTTCTGATTGCCCTACAGCTGCTTGTCAGGTCAGGGTACACCATATGCCAGGGTAGAATCATCTCATCTCTGTGCAGGAGATGTTAAGCCAATCACAGAGCTTTTGCTACATCTTTTGACTGAAGACAGAATTCTCTTGATCAGAACAGACATTCCAGGTATGTGAGCAGGCATATTTAGCAAACGTTCTGATATCTCTATGCAGCACCACAACGTGCCACAGAAAAGAACTTAAAATACTAGTTCTGTAACATCTGGCTGCGCAGTTGCCACTCTAAGTTATTTCCCCAGATGCAAAAAGTGGCAGCAGTCCAAGAAGGATCCTATTTACTTTAACAGCCTCGTGAAATCCTGCTGTACTCTGCTTTTCAACAACCTCAGTGCATCTTCTGGCCATTTGTGTGTTTTATCTTCAAAACACCCCTATGAAGTACAGCAGTGCTAAATGGAGACTTGAGGCATGGGGCAACAGCACAATATGTGGAGGTAGGTGCAGACACGACTGAACTTTGTTCGTGGTCTGGATAGCTGGCAGCTGTCTGTGCCATGCTGTATAGCCACGCTTTAAGAGCACAGAAAACACAGAAACATGGCTCAAATCACAGCGGCCAGCTAAGGGCTTCTCTGGCAGACCATTCCAATTTCTGCTGCCCAGAGATCTTAGGGCAAACGTGCTTCCTAAATGTTGCGTTCAGAAAAGATTCTCTGTTAGGAATTGCAGTCCTGCATCAAACTTCTGCAGGATGTAGCCTGGGATTTCCCACCTTCCCAGTGCTCCTGGATGGAGCATCCTTATGCAGACGGATTACAAGTGATCCTGGGTGTAGTAATTCATCCCTCTGAATTGCCTCAGTGACAGCCAGGGCTAGCGATGACAGCCTGATTTAAAGTTGTCTGTAATATAATGAGCATAACCATAAGTAGAGGGGAATTAGCCAATTACTGTTGCTTAGGGATTGCTTTGTGAGGTTACTTTAAATTAATTGTTTGGGAGCTGAATTAGCGTCAGATGCCACCGAGGGACAAGTGGTTAATTGTAACGAGCCTTTGTGTTACACCACTCCCTAACAATAAGGCTGTTCTTGGGAACAGGGCACTTTGTGTCAGGAGAAGGTGTGCAGTATGAGTAGGGGCTGGAATGAACTCAAGCTCTGGCAGTTTATTATTAGAGGCAGCATAAAGAGAGAACTGAATAAACTTCAGTGTATGTAGCAGATGTGTATTATCCCTGCAACGAAAGTGTTGCGAAAACTTTTAAAGAAGGGAGACTGCCTACCCTCCACCCCCATCTCTGATGGTAGTGCGTATATGTACATAAACCCCAAACATACAAATGTCCCAGTTGATGTGTTGTGTTGTGACAAGTCATCTCAGATTGTGTCAATCATATTGCCTTATGCTATATTAAGTGACATACTGTAATGTGATTGATACAACATGAAATGACACGTCATTGTGCAAAATATCATCTGGAAAATTTAGGAAACTACTGAGGAGCAGAAGCTGATCTTAGACTGTGGCCTTTCAAGTTCTGATCCGGGAAAATCAAAGAAGTATAAGAAACTCCCTGGAATCAGACCTGCTGCTGCCATTGAGATGAGGGTCAAGTGTGCTCTACTACCTGAATCTTTTCATGGGTAATTAGTGGGTCAGTTTTTAAAAATGCTCTCATTCCTTAGGGACTGACAAGTATCTGTGGACCTGAATTGAATTTCTCTGAACCACTTGGCACATCATTAATCATTAGTGTATCTGCACCATACAAACAGGACTGCAAGCTAAATGCCAGTAGTATCGGCTCAGGGGAGGAAAAAAACCCAACAACCTTTCAAAAGAAAACCAAAACAGACCATGCACCCTTTCTCTGTCTAGATCCTGCTTTTCTCCCGCCCTCTCTTTTCTTCTTTTCCTTTTGTTACATTTGGTGACATCTTAAAATACCAAGTTGTGTCTAAGCTCCAGCTCAAAGTGTGGTAGGGGCTGGAGCATCCTACTGGGATGCTTCTGAAATGCAGCGGAGCCAGCAGGAAGTGCCATGGAGCATCTCTTCCTCGCAGGGCCATGTGGGGCTTCTCCATCCATTGGTGCTGTTTGGATGGGCACAAGGTGTATGGCTGCTGGATGAGCGCTGTTCCTTCCTTCCTGCACCTCATGGCTTGCCCTCATTGTGAAGGCACCTAAGCAAGCAGACCTTGGGCACAAATGTTTCTAGGAATGATTGCTGGAGCGGTTACTTAAAGGAAAAAATTCCCTGAAAATGGCATTTCCCTCAAATGCATAAAGCAAAGAGGAACTTTTGTGTTGGGTCAGCTTCTCCAGCAGACTCTTGCTAGTGATGTTTGTGGAGATTGCTGTCTTACTTACTCTTGCTGGGAAAAATATTCTGGGGTCTGAAGTTTAAATCCAGCTTGGAGCTACCAGTGGGTAATAAAAAGTAGAATGAAAGCAAGCATTTTGAACATGAAGACCATCATCTATTTTAGATTTTGGGGAAAAAAAAATAAAATATTAGCTGTCTATCATTTTGTCATATGAAAAAATGCAACAAAAATAATGGGACAAGCTTTCTAGGCTGGATGTGGCTCTGGCCAGCCTGGTCTGGTGGTTAAAGATCCTTCACATGGCAGGGGAGTTGAAACTAGATGATCATTGTGGTCCTTTTCAACCCAGGTCATTCTACAGTTCTATGATTCTATGACAATAGCTAAGCCCTTAGAAAACCAGATATTCAGTACATTTTTTTTTATTGTAATAACCTTTCATCCCCTTCCTTTTAGCCTTGGAGTCTAACATTTTCCCCTGGTGGAGAGATACCAATGATAAGTTGTCCTTTTTGGAGACAGGAGGGCTGTGTTGGGGCTATTATTATTGCTGCTGTCTCATAGCCTAATTCTTTCTCTGCCTGAAGGATAAGACAGGAAAATCAGACAAAGACAAAGAAGGACAATGAAGCTGGGGGAGCTACTTCTGTTTGATGCTGACTCTTGCCTTCAACTTCACGCAAAGGCAAATGGACCACGATCTTACTCCTGATCAGTTTTTACCTGCTTTGGGAATGTGCTTTTTGTTAACTGGTAGAAGCAACTTGGGCAGACGTGTTGGAATTCTTGTTAATTCAAGAAATATAGAATATATACAAATGGCCCAGGTCACATTTGTTTTGTACCTGTGCATCATGATGGGTGACAAGAGGCACTCCGTGTGGAGAAGCAAGGTGTTTAAATGTTCCTCTGTGCAGCATCTGATATGTCCTAGCCAGCTCTGAGCACAGGCCCTTCAAACTGTGCCCTTCAGTACTGTCGCTATAGAAGTATAGTCTCTGGATATAGGCAAAGTTAAAGATTAGTTGAATTGGGTTGTATGCTTGCAGGTTTCAGAGCCATGCCACCAAGGTTGATTCTATGCCTTTTGACCCTTCGTTTCAGCTGCTGATTGTCTGCTCAGCATGCAGCTGTCTGTATGGGGCTGCTGCTGTCATGCACTGCTGCATGGCTGCTCTTTCTGCAGGTCGGACATGCCTGGAGGACATGGCTGGAGGTGTGGGTGTTACAGAACTCATGCCTACAGAATAGTGGTGGGAAGCTCTGCAAAGTGCTAAATTCTTTTTTGGAGCTTACAAAAAGATGTTTTTTTAGTTTACAGTCAGCCTGTAAACATTTATCAGGACAAGACGGCTGCTTCCTGGCTCCAACTGGCTCAGCACTGGGGCCCTTCCTATGGCACATCGCTGCTGCTTTTCCTGTGAGGCAGAAAATGGTTACTAGCATAGCAAAGGATTACAAGAACCGACAGAGTCAGATTTGCAGACAGGTCTGTAAGAGGCTGAATTTAGTTCTTTGCTGCTGGTTGGCTTTGTCCAACACCACGTACCCAAGTACTCATAAAAATGTTTGCAAGTGCAAACGGTTTCACAGTCTTTAATTGGGAGTTCATTGCTAATTCAATACGGAACATTATCATTCCTCTGTGAAAAGTAAAGAGAAAGAAAGAATCAGTCATCTGCTGAAGCAGTGGGAAATATGCTATCTAAGCAGTCCTATGGATGGAACTGTTACCAGCAGCAAGGCGAAATGATGCCTGGGAAGACTGTGCAGATAAATTGTGAGCTTAGAGACTTAAACATACATCCAGTTTAGTTAAATGGATCCAGTTTCACCAGAGACAATGAAAATCCCAAAGCAAGCTGTTTGGCCTTATCCCACAGCACTGTCTTTACATTGATATGTTGCGTGGAACAACTCAATTTGTTAGTCATTCATAAAGAAAGGTAAATGGGTGCAAATGGATATGGGGATCCTTACAGAGCTTGAACTGTTGAGTGCCACAGCCAATTTCTCAGCTGCTCTAAACTGGTAAAACCCAATGAGCTGCAATAGAGCGTTTTAAAAACTTGGCCCAGTTTCTTTCTGTTCTGCTCATGCATGATTTCTAGTGCAGTATAGTTACATCTGTTTGTTCAGTAATCAGATGCCCACGTGAACCAATTTAATACACTGATATAGCCTTTTGCAATTTCTTTTTCCTTCTCTGCATGTCAGTGCTCTTTTTCTGAATGGAGTTCAATTATTATTATAGCATATATTACTTTGGATCATTTTACTGCACAATCAATACACATCTGTATAATAAATATTGACGTTACTTTAATGTTATACGTTGTTCAGTATATCAAGACTACTTCAGTCAGATGCCACACATTAATGCTTGTTTCTAACCTTTCCTGTCCATTCAAAGTGAAAAAAAATGCTGCTCAAGCTTATCTTCTGCCCTGGTTTCAAAAGATAAATGGAGGCATGCACAGTGCCCTCAGATTAATGCACTGTGTGGGATGAATTGGGCTCCTTTCCTCTAATTCTGGCATTTATTACTTGGCCCCATCTGTACTTCTTCTTTCTCCTTTCCACTATTTTTTATGTCATCTGTTAGAATCACTCGTTACTTGGGACTGTTTCTTTAAGTGCCATTTCTACAGAACCCAGCACAATGGGGCTGAGATTTTCCTTATAACTCACTTAAAACTGCAGGAACAGGGACCAATGCATGCAAGAGGCAGCAACAGCATGTGTAGGCACGTGAAAGAGGAGAGGTGAGAACAGCACGGTTTTGTTGCTTCTCTCTTCTTATGTCTCATGCTGTTTTCAAGAGTAGAGGAATTACGAGGGGGAGATGTGCCATAAAAGAGCGTTAGATGTTGTACTCCCAACAGCACAAACTATCACTTTAAGAACACGGCAGCATCTATCTCAGTAAACAGAGGCAGAGTCTTCTCTTCTTTCGCTCTGATGCAGTCGTATGGATTTCAGTGGGCACTGGAGGTGGTATCTGGCTCAGTGTGTTCGGTGAAACACATATGGCTAATCATTCCAGTCTGAAAACACCGCATCCCGATGCTGTCAGTGTTGTGAAAGGCACGGCAAGACTATGATGACTGCATTCAAGTTGGAAAAAAAACTGCCACTTCTGGTGTTTCCCATCTGGGAGAATGCTGCCTGATTCATAAGATTTGTCTGACATATGTACCATGTTAACACAAACATGTACATATATCTGCCTATATATAATGAAATATCTACATTATTCTGCTGTCTCTATTGTACAGCATGGCAGCGTGACAATAGCAAGTATGAAAAATCAGTGTGTTTACATACAAACACGTAATATTTATGCCTCTGAAAAGAAAAAAGCATTCAGATTGCTTGATCTTCCAGCTTGCCAGATCCTGGCTCCCTCTGCAGCCTGCACACTGAAGCAGTTGTGATGGAGCTGCAGTAATGCAGTAATGGACTTAGCGCAGCCCAGAAACACTGAGCCTGAAAAGGTGACAGGAAGTCCCTCATCTGAATTCTGACCTCCTGCAATTTCAGAATAATGCTTTACACAAAAGTCATGAGTTTTTTTTTTTTGTTGTTTTTTTTTTTTTGGTTTTTTTTTTTTTTTTTGGTACCCTCTTGCAAAATACTGGGAAGCCAGCCAAAGAACTGTACTGGAAAATGCTAGGATGTCACTGGTGACTGTACTCAGGTGTTTACAGTAGTATGCTGGCAGTGGAAGCCACAAGAGATTCCTTGCTGAGCTGAGGATTTAGGGGCAAGCAATCTCACCTCCATGGCTTCCTCAAGTCTTTCATGTCCCGTGCCAGTGCTTAAGATGCTGTGCACCCTGGACAGCTGTTGTTCCTCTGCTGCCTAGAGCTGCTGCATTTTCGTTGTTGTAGCTTGGATTTGCCACTATTTTCATGCAGACCATATTTAACTGTGAAGTTGATTTCTAGATGGCAGTGAACCCTATTTTGTATGATTGTCATTCATTCTCCTTGCACTTTTCATATGCAAAATAGCAGTAAACTACCAATTAATTGTTCCTCCTGATGAAAAGATTGTTAGTAAGTTCTGTAGGGAGCAAAAAGGTGGTTGTTAATAATGTTTATGTAGTAAAGCACTTGACACTGAAGACAAAAAACCAAATGTTAAGTCAATTTTTCAAAGCTGAAACCTCTGATTTCACAGTGTCCTATTGATGATAACTTTAACTGAAATATGGAACTGGAGCGAGCAGCTAGCCAAACCAATTTCAGTTAAATATGATGAGTTCAAATGGACGTGCATTTGCATCGCTGTGTCCCTCATAAAACCCACGCTCTGTTCTTTTAATATGGCTTGGATGAAAGACTACAAAGGTTGCTGGGGATTCTTGAGTTCACCAGGAAATGCCTCCTTAAAGCACCTTGTTGATCTCATCCCTTGATCTGACATTCAGCTCGCAGCATCTGTCTCTAGCCTCCACTCTAGTGCTTAGTTAACTTTATTTGGCATTTTGACTGCCCCCAGCTTTTGTGATATCTAGTTCAAAGGGTTTGAACATTATTACAGTATTTATTGCTAAGCCAGCATTAGCATTACCTTTTGCCCAAGTGACAAGCTGATACGAACTATCAAAGACAACGTCAGGAAGTACATTTATTCGGTGTGCCACAGAGAAGCCCCAGGTCCCTTTTTTTCTCCTTTTAATTTTATGATACTCCACTCTGAGGACGATGGGGTTATTCTCCTCTCATAGAAAGATATTTTGAACTCAATCCTCTTGAGTTGTAGCATTATCTCTTTTTTTTTCTAGGCAGTGCTGATCCAGTACTTCCTTTTATTGAACTTTGCTGACATTGGTGCTCATAATCGGGGAAGGCGTTTCTGTTTTTCCAAGGCAAATGAAATTCCATGGGCTATTTCTTCCTTCCTAAAAGCGAAGGCCAGCGGAGTTAATGTCACTTCTCAGCACCAGAAAAAGTGCTGACCCAGCTAGGGGCACTGGGATTCCTACTGGGTCTTCAGGAGCAGATGGTTTAACAGACCAGCCCATTAATCAACTCCACTTCCCCAAGCAGTACGTTGTACTTTTTTTTTTTTTTTTTTTTAAGCTATCAAGTGCTGGGTAAGAGAAATGTAACTCAATTTTTCCTTTCCAAGAGATGACATCCAACACACTGATGCCATTGTATTTCTATTATTTACACTTACTGAGCTGAGATGCAACTGATGTATATGAGCGCTTACGACTAAAGTCTTGAGTAAATACGTGGAATTGAATTCCATACATCTCAAAATGCTTTGAATGCTTCTCAGTGTGAAAAGAGAGTTTCTTTCAGGTGAGCAGAATGGTTCAGCCCTGGGATTTACTGATAGTTACCAGAGGTTTAAAAAAAACCCAAAACTTAGCTAACAAAATCTTTAGCGCAGTCAGACAGGTAGAGGAGTCCCAGAGCCTCTTAATACACATAACCTAAAATGAATTTCTTTCATTTCTGGTTAAGCCCCTGAATACTTGTATAAATGCTTGAAAAGGAATGGGAAGATATTGGAAGAAAAGAACATTTCTATTGCTCCCTGTGAAGGATCTTTAACTGAATTGAAATGCTTTCCTGCCAGGCTGCCTGTAGAAGTAAGCTCACGTGTGATAATTCCTTTACATTCACAGCCAATAGCTCGTGGACCCAAGGGATGAAATGATATTTTGATCTGACTTTGTTCTCTAACCTCCCTGCATAGTAACGCCGTGTCTGAATGCCTACAAGTGTGCAATTCCAGGGCCAAGTGGGGTCATGCTGTGGAAGCCTGTGTGACGACACTAGTGTGAAACAGTATTAAAAAGGCATTTATTTTGTATGCATATTATATATTTATTTATTCATTTATTTTTTTAAAGGCTTAAGGGTTTGGAGATTATTTTCGGAGGTGGTGACTCCTTCTCTCAGCTGGCATGTGCTGCCTTTCCAGTCCTCCGTAAGTTCTTGGAATAGGGGTATGTTTCATGTTTCAGTGAGTGAGAAGAGTCTTAAGGATATCCCCATCTTTGCCCCTCTGCAAAGAGTGCCCTGTGTTGCATGAAGTGAGGCCGTTCCAGTTAGCTCTGCCTGGCATTATTTTTATCTGCTTGGAGGAGATTAAGATTTCCCAGCAAACAGCAGTTATAAAAGTTTTTAAATCACTGGCGATGTAGGCTGGACTGAGTAAAGTGACCATGCAAACCTGTGCCACATTTATTATTTGCTGAACCCACATTTTGCTAAGTTTTTTTTTCTACTTAAATCAGCATGCAGTGCAATGACGTATGTCAGTGTTCGCATGAAAATTCACGTCCCCTGTCTGTCAAATGATACAAACAAACGCTCGTATCTTTCTGTGTTCCATAGAGTTGCAAGGTGGACAAGAGAAATCTGTGCCACAGTTGGATTATGCTTCTCCTTCAACATTATGAACAAAGAGAGAAGTGGCTTTTTGCTGAAGGATCAACTTGGCTGTGTAACCTCCTGTAGTGAACGTGCTTTAGCAGACAGGGTTGGACTGATCTCCAGTGTCCCTTCCAACCCCTACAATTCTGTGATTCTGTGAATCCCTCAGGAGTCCTGCCTGTCTCGTTGAGCATGAGTTGATCTCAGCTCCTAACTTAGGTACCTCAAGTTAATCAGATGGTAAATCTGATTCCTTGTTAAAGCCAGGTACCTCACACAGATCTCCTGAGTTACAGTACGTTAGTGTCCGGCCACTCTCATCCAACTTACCCTAGGTTGAAGTGAGTAGTTACCTGTATGAATAGCTGCAGTTCCAGTTTCAGAGTAACCTGCTGCTACTGGATGGAAACTTTGTCCTACATTTTCAGTCCGCTGGACTAAAAAATGCCTGAAGTTTCATATGTAGCTCTTCATGACTGACTGACTACTTGGGTCACTTGGGTTTTTAAAGTGAACAGGAAGTATAAGTTGTACACAGTTTCCTCATCACTGCAAGACTGAGATAAGGTACTCTAGGCTTCAGATAATAATCTTAATTCAGACCTTGTTGTGAGCCAAATTTACCTTGAGGAGCCTAGGTTGTGAAAACCTGACAGTGAAGATACAGCCCTTGTATCAAATGTCAGTTTGACCCAGAATGTGTTTGTGATTGTTTTGATCTGTTTTCATTTCATTTTGTTTCCATTTTTTCCCAGTCTCTCTCTGTGGTTTTACAGAGCAGAGCTGTAAAAAACTGCTAAATCTTAGGCCTCCCAGGTGCTCAGGAGAAAAGAGATTAAGCAGATATGGGGATTTTGGAAGGATGGTGAAGTTTGGTTGGGGGGGAAAAGAAGAAGGAGAAAGTGTCTGTTAGGGATCTGAATGCTTCTTGATGCATGGGGACATTGATGCTGCTGGGGTTTTCCCCCATCATTTGTTACTTACATGCTTCTTGACCCTTTTATCTAAATATATGAATAAAACTGACATAATTTTCATCTGAGTGGATTAGGAGGGAGAGTCATTCTTTAGCATGCTCAGCACAAGCAGTACACAGCGTAGCTGTAGGCTTGGAAGCTCAGATTGCAGCAGAACCTCAAGCCTCCTGTGAGGAAACACATGAAATAAATTGTGATCTTCCTGAAGAAGAGCTCTTCGCAAGGAGCAGATTTGCGTGACCTCCACATGTCTTATGTCCTTCTACGAGGTTTCCTTTGTTGCTCTGAAAATAAGTCCAAGCCTACATGAAAGAATGCTTTCAAATAAGATGCTGAACACCAATCATGGCTTGCACGTGCAGGTTTTTCCTTGGAGACTGCTTGGGAAAGCATCTCATGTGAACGTCAATCCAGTAACCCAGGTGACAGTTGTTGATCTTCAATTGTGTGTCAAATATGACAGATTCAAGATGTTCAAGACTGATCTTAGAAGTCAAGGGGGACTTGTTCGTTGGCTCAAATTGCATCAGGCTCTTGCTCTCAGTCTTTAGGTGGCTTGAAGCCTCTGCCAATAATATCCTGAAACACCATTCCCACTTCATTAATGGAGTGGGCTTTAGGGCACTGTGATGCCATGGTGGAGACTGCTTCCTCTCACAGTCCCCTGGAAGACAAGGTTGTGAAGAAACTAGGCAGAAATCTCAATTTGGGTCAAATGACCTGTGTAATTTTAATATTTACAATAGATTGTAGAAAACCATACACTAATGACTTTATATTTCCTTGACTCAGAGACGGCCGAAGAGTGTTTGTATTTGAAATATGGCATGAAATATTCCCAATCGCTGTCCTAAGTAAACACAAGAGTGTTTGCATTACCTTTTCACCTGTAGCAGATTAAAGTACTCCTTAGCCATTGGCCGTGAGTGAAACCAAGATCAATCTCTATAATTCTACAAGCCTTCATATAAATATGTTCTGACTGTGTTTTTATACATTAATCACAGAAGATTATGAGGCACATGCCATATTGTGCATATTTCTTGCAAGCAAAATAGAACTGTCTGCAGTTCTCATTGCAAAATTATGGAATGGACTGAATCATAAAGAAAACATACAGGAAAATCTGCTATTTCAGGACAGCTGTTCAGTATTTTTGGACAGCTGACATTTTTTACAAAAATAAAGCATGGGTAAATTTTTTTTTTATACTAGAAATAGTGAGCCAAATTCATTAAGGGGATAATTTCAATTCACAAAATAGATCATTTCCTTTCTTCCTGAATCTTGCTGAGCAAACAACATTCCTTATTGCTATTCCCCAGACTTCTTTCTAGTTTCTGTATCCAGGCCCAGCAATAATATCCCATTTTCGGACATAAATGACAAGGAAGACAAAAATGGCTTGCTGCAATTGTAACACCACAGTCTGTGCCTCTGTGCCCTCTCCATCTATCACTCCAGGCACTGGCACTCTGAGTGGACAGTGAGCAGTGTACTGAAGGGAGCCTTGCTGGTAATGCCAGCATGTTGTGTAATGCCATCAAATGTATGAAGATCCATAGTAGATATCACAGTGAATATAATATGTTGTGCTTCAGGTTAGAATTTAACCTCTAAAAACTGCATGTATTTTAATAAACAAATTAATCTTTAAGGATAGTTTCTTGGAGGAGTTATTTTGAAGGAGTCAGTGTGGATGTGGTCCTGAGGGACTTAATGGGCTCTGACCTGCTTTGACAGTTTCTGCTGCTGTTCTGATGAAAATATTGGGAAAGTTATCATCTCACCTGCTTTCCTCCCATCCTGTGTTATGTGTAGTTTATCAGTTTGGACTGATGTAATCCTGGGCCATGGAATAAACCCTTGGCTGAAAAATGAGGATACAAGTCCTGTCGTGAGAGGGGAGGCAAGGAAAGAGAAGGATAGCATCTGAAAAGTGGAAGTGTGTAGAGTGAAAAGCCTGAGGATGAAAGCTCTGCCAGGAGAACAACGAGGTGTGGCAATTTACCTCCACTGGCCACTAGCTCTGTCTCACTCTCCCTTCTTTTCCTCTGTCACATGCCACCTGGTCATTACCTTAACCACCAGGCAGTTACTCTACATTGCACTGCCGTGCTGTCAACGGTCTCTGGGATATTAAGTTTACCACAATGCTTTTATGAAATAAATCTTGGAAACCACAGTACATCTCCATTACTGGAATGTGCTTTGCACAGCTTCTAGCGAAATGCTTTCAAAATCAGATTATTAAGCAATATGGAAATGCATGTTTAAAAAGCAAACTGTATGCAAAGCTGTTGAGTTAGTGTGGTTTTACTCACTGCCCTGTTCTGCGTGATGCTGGATGTGTCCACGTACCTCCTGCGCCTGTTCAGGTAATGGGAAGTTGAGAGTACTTGATGCCAGTGATGGGGACGTTTGTACAGAAGCGACAGCTTGCTTTTGATCCTTAGAAAAGCACACTGAAAGTTCACAGTTTCTTTCATGTAGACTACCTCAATGGCAAAAATGCTTATCAAAATAGTTGGAAGATGACTCCTTCCAAGTACCTGTTTTTTGCATTAAATTTTATTATGAAACCCTCTCAGAAAAGTGAGCCCCTCTTTAGGTCTGGGCTCTTGCATCTCATCTAAGGCCTCCCTGTTCTTTCCAGATTTTGTATACAGAGCAAGAGTGTGGATAAGAGGTGACAGAGGGGTGTTTGTTAGTGCTGATAGAGATCTAGGAGCCTTTCCTTCCCCACTCATTCTACCATTTGTTGCTGCCTCCATAGCAGAGCCACAATGTGGTGGAGTTGAACATGTCTTTGCAGGTGTCATGTGATGACATTCTTCACTCATGAGACTATATCAAGCTTGGGTGCAAACTAGAGTTACAAGAGAAGGAAATTGCATGAATAAATCTAAAGCCTAGTGAGAATAAAGGGCTTTCCCAGTGGAGGTTTTGTGGTGTTGGCATCAGTCCTAGCAGTAACACTGTATGATACTGCCGTTTCCTTGCCTCTGTACTAAGGTCCCATTTTTATGCAGCTCAACAGATGATATAGACATGTTGTAAATATGTCTGAAAGGTGTCCTCAAGGCAGCTGAGCACAGCTGCCTTGAAGAGGAGGTGTGTTCAAGATAAGTGGCCACGTTGGTGTGCAATTCGCTATCTGTTACAGTAGATTTACCGTCTATCACAACACAGTTGAATTACAGTCCTAAGCTCCTCTAAGCTATTCAGATACGGTTTCTTAATAGGAACCATGGGTGAAAGTTATTTTAAAATGAAGTTTAAAAAAACAAATTACATCATTTTTTTATTTTTATTTTTTTATCAACAAAGTTCCATTCACAGCCAACCATTCGGTATGTCTGACATACTGTCGTACATTGCTGTAGCATGCCAGGATGCTTTGCCTTCGAGGGATTTTATCAGAGAATGATGTGGTTATGGCCTGGGTTAGGTTCAACACTGAGTAGATGTTTACCACCTTTCCATCAGAAGGTTGGTAGGAGTGGAAGGAGCCTGTTCTAAAAGCCATCTAAACTAAAGATGCCTTTTTGGCCTTAAAATCTGATAATGTATCTCAGTACTTTATCCGTGTGAAATGAGCCCTTCAACAAAAATGTTTTTCTCTTGTAAAATCACTTTTCCCACCTGGACGTCCTTGGGAAAGGCTTTAAAGCCCAGGGCTGCCATGTCAAATGAGAGCTGTGTGTTGCATCACTGGCCTATCCCGGATGCTTTTTGTGTCCGGCTCTGACTTGTCTCGAGCACAACATCCATCATGTTGCCGAAGATTCCCGGCTTCAGCATGTCAGACAGTGCCAGCTATAATTATAGCCAATAAGGTCCACACCAAAGAGGTTAAAAGGAGATGCTGTAAACTTAGACAACCTTGCTACTGTTTCTCAGGGCTAGATTTATTCTCTGGACTACTTCAGTCTCCCTCCAGAGAGTTCATTGTGTAAGTCAGGATGACAGATTTATCCATGCTCACAGAGACGGTGGCTGTTTTCTCACTAGGCAGGTGGAAGGAGAAAGCAGCATAAAGACAGCTGCCAGCTGAGAGGTCACAGTTGAACTCATGCCATGGAGCGATCATAAATTATAAATCTTCCAAAGAGTTACAGCTTCTGCTCTTATTTCTGTCTTGTCCTAAATTTCTCAGCTGCGCTTCTATTTATTTTAGGCATGTCATTATCGTCTGCAAAGGTTGCTGAGTGATTGCTGGGCAGAGTTTCACCCAAAGAGCAGAGCCCCTAGCCACTGATCACGGAGGTTTCACACTGGCTCTCTGAATTCTCCCCATTGTCCTCCCCACACCTGCACTGCGTATGTCCAATGCATCCGATTGCGCTTGGCAACAACCCATTTTACTTTTACAGCTTCGGTTTGTGCTGACTGGGAGTGCTATTAAAGCTTTCCTCAGAGGAGTAATGCTGGTTAACTGGACTAGAAACCCTCATCTGAAGTCCAGTCTCAACCCTTGGGCTTGTTTAAAAGTCTGCCCTGGCTGCTGGTAGGATTAGCCCCTGTGCATCTAACCCTGCACCATGACAAATGCTCCTGCGTGATGCAGAGCTGCTGACTCTCACTGCTAGGAAGGGAAGCACAGAGGGGCTGCATTTCAGCCAGTGTAGATCAGCATAGCTCCTTTGAGGAACTGGCACTCAGCACCTCGACTGGCCGTGCTCTTCAGTCAGCTTTTTTTTTTTTTCCTGGTAGCATCTGTGCATATCCTTCAGTATTTACCACCTTTGACTACTTGCACACTAAGTTTAGAACAGCCATTCTAAAGTTCTACGAATAGCAGCTGCCCCATGGCTGCTCCAAGTACTGTCTATTCTTAGTATGACAAAATTCCCCAGAAATTCTTTTAAGGCCTGACTCTGTCTTTGCTTAAGTGCACGTCTTTGACACCATCTCCTTCAAATGCTAGTACTTTTACTGCTCTGTTTGCTGTTCCCATCTATATGGTACACATGCTGTAGGCCCAATTTAATTGCTGCATCTTCATTTTGTCAGTAGCATATGTACTCAAATGTTTGTTTGTGGGAAATTCTGTTGGAGTCTATGTACTTCAAGCCAAGTCCTTTAGGGTCCGTAGCTTTTATGGACCAAGTTCACAGAGTTTTGCAATTTGATGTAAATTCTCTGCATGTTTGGTATGTCTTCTGTTTTCTGGAATTGTTAAAGACCACAACTTAAAGGCAGAAAAGCACATCAGGAGTGCTACGAAGTCCTGTAGCCACCGTGGGGGATCTGAGAGATGCTGGTGGGAAGCAGAGTGGCCACACAGCTTCTTGGGAATATTCTCCATCAGGCACCCTTTCTTTTTTGTCATAACTTTGCACAAAGCAGGTGGTGGAAGGGAAACTGGGCAAGCAAGAAGGAAGCAAAGACGACTGGCCTTTTTATTGCTAGTAAAATTTCCTTTGCTGCCAAAAAGTCTTTGAAGCAAAAATACCAGCTTGCTGGGTGGCATCCATAACCTGAATTTAGCTTTAACCATATGGTAGCGCAGTGTCAGGTTTCTGCCGGCGCATACAGCTTCCCGCCAAGTGCTTTCCAGGTTCTCAGCATCTCCACAGTATTTCTTCCCCTCTTCCTCAGATTTTGGGATACATCACGTTTGTTCCTGCCGTTTTTTTCTGGGGGGGAGAGGGGGTTCAGTTTCCCAACATTCTTGATCACTACCACTGGCATGATCTTGATTTCCTTAAACATTTTTCTTTCTCCTGTGGGAAACTTATGTCTCTTTCTGGCTTCTGTCCCCTATCCTCTCTGCGCACACAGGCAAAGAATTCGTTTCATTCGTTTTTCTTAAACAATGCCCTTACTACTTGTGTCAATAAATTACCCTTGCCATTTTTAAGAGGCCCTTCTGCCTCCTTCACTGCGCTCTCCTTCCGTATGTGCTTAAAAAATGTCATATTTATCTTAACCCCTGCTGGGATCTTTCTCTGTTCAATTCCTCATTTTGGCCTTTGTTATTGTGTTTAGCACCAACTCTACCCTCTGATCTTTACTATCTATTGCTGGACTCCATATTTTATGCAGAATTATGTTCATTTTGTAATTATAATTAATCCCATCCAATCATGTGATACATTGCAAGTACACTTGTGCTGAAAAAGGTGCTTATTTAAGAATAAGAGTGCAGATTCATCTTTTACTGTCTACTCCTCTTTCGTTCTTCTGCCTTTCAGTCAAGCAAAATGCGAGATATTTTGTCTATGATTTTCTGAAGTTTTGCAGGCATAGTTGTTTTTTTTTTTGTTTTTTTTTTGTTTTTTTTTTTTTTTTTGCTTAGTTATTAACTGTAAGCCTCATGGCATTACAGATACTGCTGCTTAGGAGCCTTCCCATTCAGGCCTGAGTCTGCAAGTCATTCGAGCAGTGCTCTAACATGCAAAGTGTGCGATATCGTGTTATCTTCATCTGTGTTTCAGACACCGAGAAAGTTTTTTTAAGGCTAGAAAATGCCCTTTCCCCACTATGCAGAGCCTAGAATAGTAGGACTCTGACTCCCCGGGGAAGCGTGAAAATGCAACTGGAGTGCAAAAAGTTGTCAGGGACTTGCTACCACAGGCTTGCTCTCCATGTAAGGTAGCCAGTAGCTTTAAAATAGAGTACATATGATAATTGGCCCATATGATCCCTTAAAAAAGGACAAGGTATTCATTGGAGCAAGGAGAGGAGAAAGTGATCTGCCCAAGGCTGAGCAGACGTGGCACTACACTGTAGGTCTGTGCAGACAAGCTCAGTGGTTCAGCCTTTTGAACTGGGCAGTGGAAGAGCAAACCCTGCTCCAGCTTTCGAATCCTCTCCTCAATCAAGCCTGCCATTTTCACTCTATAAGATAAGCCAACGCCACTGGCCAACTTGCACAATTTTACCTAGACTGTGTGTGTTTGTACATATTCCCCAAGACCAATGTTGCCTTTCTGCTGAGCCTTCACAGGAAGAGCATTGGAGCATCCCATACAAAATCCTGGTGACAGACCTTTGTAGATGTCATTTTGAGCTTGCTCCTAGAAAGTCTTGCTCTACCAGTTGAACCTGCTTGTACATTAGCTTCTGTGACTTCAGGTGGATCTCATTCACAGAGCAAGAAGGTTACTATAATAGATGAAGTACTGGTATCTCTGAAGATGTCGATTTGATACAGTTGTCATGTACCTGCCTTCACAGACTCATCGTACCTTCTCCTCTGATTCGCTTCTAAAACTGGGAGTGCATTTCCCCTCCTTAGAAGAAAGCACATGTAGCAAGTAATTGAGTGGCTTGGATCCTGAGATAAGGCAAAAAGCAACTAAAATGCATTTCCCAAATTTTCTCTGATTTTACAGGTCTTATGCAACATATTGCGGTGCCCAGCAGACCCAATAGCTAGCCCATGGGTCAGGGAAATCCACGGCAATTTTTGCAAGTTTTAAGTGCTACAGTCCCCTTGCAGAGAGCTTAGTATTTGTTAAGTCCCTTAATTCATAATCAGAAAAGAAATGGCATCCAGAATAAACCCACATGTTTTACCCTTCACATTTGAAGGCAACGTGACAGTAGATTCTGCAGTCTAATTTTAACTAGACGCTTGGTTTCAACATGAGTCTCTCCTGATGCCTTCCAGCCGTGAGTTTTCCTGTGATGTAATAGCTGTTATGCTGCAGCCATGGAGTCCAGACCCGTGGCTAGACGTACATCAATGGCCATACCAGGCAATTGGCAGCTGCGCTTGCTGTCAAAAGGTGTAGTGGGCAATTGAAAGCAGTGTGGGATGGAAGAGAGTAAGAGCAGTTTTTCCCTGCAAAATTTCCTTCAAATTGTGCTTCATCCAAGTGAGACATTTTATGTGCATCCATCAGGTGAAAACAACTTTGAAGTATGGTTGGATCACTGTTGCTTTCCTACTGAAAATTGGTCACACTTCCTGATTGATCAGACAGGTGTTCTGCTGTGTTGTATATAAGAAGGTGCTGTGTTTTTTTCCTCCTGACAGTAATGACAAGGGAAACTTCCTACTCTTGTCCTGTGCATCCTGCCTTAGATTTTTTTTAACATCCCTTCAATTTCCATATGGTTGGAGAAATGCCAAAACTGAATTCAACTTCTCAGAAATCTTTTTATCCTCTTTTTTTCATCTGCTTTGTGTTACTCTCCAGCCCCTTCCCCACTCCTCCACATTAGGTAATTATAGAACAGACTCCATGGTGGGCATCCAGAGGATCATTTTAGATTAAATAAATCTTTTTTTTTTTCCCCACAAGGGAGTTTTAGGATTGCCAAACAGATAAAAATCTACAAAGACCTTGTTTCCCTTCCCCGAAATATAATTATTTACCTATTCAATTCACAATCAACAGACTGATGTGGATTTGCAGCTAAGCTGGAAGTAGCCGTAGTTGCTATTTTGTTGGAATAATATCAAATTTCCTTCTATGCTTTGCATAGCTGTCACCCAGTGATATGATAGGTCCATGATTTATTGACCTACTAAAAGCACTTTCACTGACTTGTCATAATAAACTTTACTTAAAACATTAAAACATAAAACATCAACCAGCAGCTCAAACAGAGATGCCATACAAATACTTTCTAATTTAGTTAAGCTCTGGTGCAGAGCCTGAAAACGAAGATCCCAGCATAACAGTTTCTAGGATTTGTCATGCCAGGATCTGTTGTGTTAAGTAACAGGAATTATAAATACAAATGCCTTGAAGTATGAAGCGCTGACAAGAAGCTTGGCTCAATCTCAAACCCTCGTCGTTTTTGAAGGTCTTGCTGAGACCATGAAGCTGAACCCAGCTGTAGCAATCACGATAGACTTGAATTGCCAAAAGTCGCTGGGACTTCAGCCTGTACAAATTGCTGCTGGAAGATATGGCTATTGGGTATGTCCCAGTGGCTGTTTGGCTTATCATCTGGTTTTGTAAAGCTGTGCTGGCTCAGAGGCAGGCCATGGTTGTGACCTAGACCACAGCCCATATTTTACAGCGGCGCATTACCTGGTTGGAGATGAGTACCTTTAGCTTCTTCTGATGCAGCTGAACGGTCTTATTGCCTGGGTTCTTTAGTAAGTAATAAACATTTAATCTTAAGTCGATGTCTGTGGTGGCCGAGGGTTTTAACAGGGCACACTGAAGTCAGATGGGATATGCTGATTCCAGGTCTCCCTGAGGTCAGCCTCACCTAGCACAGCAATAGCAGAGGTGACACACTGTGGCAGTAGGATGCTAGAGCTGGTTGGTGTTTGCTGCTTGCCCACCACATGGTGTGGGTTACACAGATCATGTGGTGCTGCACTGCTTCTCATCAGCTCCCTTGCATGCCCACCCAAGCATTACCAGGAAAGCTGAAGAACTTGGATATTCTTATTTAGAAAATCTCTTTTGCTCCAGTTCAATGAGTTTCAGAATGAAACTCATTAAACTATGTCAAAACTAAAGATGTCACCCCTCCAAGAACTAATTTATTAGAATCATAGAATCATTTGAGTTGAAAGGAACCCTTAAAGACCATGTCGTTCAACTCTCCTGCACTGAACAGGGACACCGACAGCTCCAACAGTGCTCAGAGCCCCTACAGCCTGACCCTGAATGTCTCCAGGGATGGGGCACCACCACTTCTCTGGGCAACCTCTTCCAGTGCCTCACGGCCCTTATTGTAAAAAACTTCTTCCTTATATCCAATCTAATTTTTCCCACATTTTTTTTTCCCCCAATTCCCCTTGTCCTATCACAGCAGACTCTGCTAACGAGTCTGTTCCCTTCTTTCTTATACTCCCTCCTTAGGTACTGAAAGGCTAGACCTCAATATAGCTGAGGTAGATATTAAATAATAGAGTGGCAAAGTATTCTTCAACTTTGTTTCCTTCTCTTCAATCTTTATTATTTTGTTTCTTTCTCAGTGTATTACATTAGATCATGCCATAACAGTCTCCAATACAAAGCATGCAGCTTTATAGATGGTTCAGAAGATGCCTAGAGATTACTATTTTATTTGCAGTAGTCCACAATTCAACATGTGTCAGTGTTACAGACCCTTTCATGTTATCTGATCCACAGAAACCCATGGGGATTTCCTGAGCACATCCTAAAACTGGTGAGAAAATGCTACAGAGAAGTATGCAGGTAACAAATCAGGGAGTCACAAATACTTTTGTCATCGTGTGACTACTTGAGGCTGGTCATACACATGTAAAACACTGGTGATGAAAAAAGTGCAGATGGAGTACGTAGCTGGAAATATCAGGAAATAATAGCAGCAGCCTTCTCTTCCAAAAGAAAGGGTGTTAAGACTGGATGTTTGCCATAATAGGAAAAAGAAAAATGCAGCAGAAGTATGTACCAGCTCTCACGCGTGCAAGTGCATAATGAAACAGCAATAATTGTTTATATCTGCAATTCTTTTGTATTAGTCAGATGGAAAATAGATGGCTCACTTGAAGTGTGTTTGCTGTATTTTTAGTTATGACATTACAGAGCAAAGTAATACGTTCTGTTTTAGTTTTCTGAGACTCTTTTCATTGTTTACAAACAACAATGATCAACCAACTGTTGCATAAGGATGCTGTGGCTAGAGCCAATTTGCAGTCCTGCATGAATAACATCAATGACATCTTCATTTTGGACAGTTGCCCAAACAGATGCTGGGAAGAAGGTGATGGGGGTAAGTGTGTACAGAGCCTGATGGCAGGCATTGCTACCCAGAACCTGATAGTTTTTCTCTCAGTCTCTATGACCACTTGAAGGGCTAGTGGGCATCTATCTCAGGTGCCCTGTCTAGGAGTCAAACTTCTTGTATTGTTTCTGGAGAAAAATGTCTCCCTGGAGAGAGGAGAAGGGCTTAATCCCATGTTAAATACCCAGGGTTAGATGGTGTGACTCTTCTCTCACCTCACCCTCCGTGACCATTACCCTTGCCATGCTGCATTCCAGTGCATCAGATGCTCTCAAACCTGAAACTTGCTTCTTAATTAGGGACAGCTCTGTCTCTCTTAATTCAGCCTCTCTGTCTCTCAGGGCTCAGATCATCCCTAACTTAATGATGTAAAATCTGAAATTACCACCCAGGAATTTGCAGTACAGAGAGCCTCATCCTGCAAGCTTTCCATAGGCAGCGCTTGTGCTGACTGCAGTAGTGGTTCCTTATGTGGAAGGGGACAGGACAGAAAGTTGAACATTTTAATTTTCTTAATACCAAATAAATGGAGATATTAATAGGTTTTTGTGATCCCCTTGAATTCACTTTTGGTCAACTGAAAACAGTTCTTAAATAGCCAAATCAGGCCAACTTTTTTCATCCAGGCTTTTTGTGCTCTAAATTCATGAGGAAAGTTGAGATGATAGTCCACAAGTTGTTCTACCTGAGCAGTAGAAATCATATGGCTTGGCTTAATGTCATACTTTGCATTTGTAATTCTAACACATGGGAAGACAAAAATGAAGCCCAGCAGCCTACATTCAGAAAAATAATGTTATTGGATGAATTCGATTGTGATATCAGTGGATGAAAATGGATTTATACATAGAGAATCAGAAGAACAGCTAGGCAAAATCTTGTCCTCTAGAATGAAGATTTTATGTGGTGCTGGCTCCTTTGCCAAGGTTTCAGGATCTTACACTTGCTCTGCTCCTTGTTCAGCTGTGTTTGGTGAAACTGTAATTGTCACATGCTGATGGAGAGGGGGATGTTGGTTCATTTCCTTCCTTGCCTGGTTTTTGTATTAGGAGGATACATTGATTTTATAAAATGTAATTGCATTGACTGCTCTTGTTATCAGGATTGATTGTATTGACTGGAGTTGCATGTTGTTATTTTTTCACGCTCTTGCTTTGAAATATAGTTTTGCTACTGTGTTTTTTTTCTTCCATTTTGAGATTATTTATAACACATTTGGAGTTAAGGTTCTTCTGCATTTGATTTATCAACTGCTAGGATTGCTCTGAAATGCCATGAGAAGTATTCATAGTATCTACGTGACAGTAACCAGTAGAACCAATTGCTGTTGACCCCAGCCATGTCAACCATCATAACCTTCCCTCAGGTTAGGAGGTTGAAGCTGGGAAATACATTTCTGCTTCTTATTCCTGTGTGTCACGTCCTTATTGCAATCCATTTCAATTGTTCATTAGGGAATTGGGATAGTTGAGAATACCACGGTGAATAAATAATAGCAACTAGATGTCTGTGGAGAATGATGCTAGTAGCAAAATGCAGGGTCTGTGCCACTGAACTCCCGAGGTGAAAGAAATTACAAAGATTTCATTCTAGATGCGGTGGTGATGCCTAAGTTCTTTGTGGAATTTGCTTGGATATGCATGAGAAATGGCAAGGGGTTTAAGGCTGATGTTTTTCAAAACCTGGGCACTCCAAATTAGGTACTTAAGACGACATACAGATACTTCAAAGCAGGTAGTCTGGTTTTAAGAGCTGATGAATACTGAAATTATTGAAGTCTGGAAGTACTCAGCATCTCTGAAAATTAGGCCATTTCTATTCGGCCGCTCAAGCATTGTTTTAGTATGTGATTTTAAATACATTTTGGAATGTGTGACTAAGTTGGTTTTTTTTTTTTTTTTAAATCTTCCACTTGAAGCATCTGATTTTCAGGTGGAACTTGAAAAATTATACAAACAAATCTAACTTTTCTCCTGTTCAAATCAATGGGAAAATTACCACTGATTTTTGTGGGAACTGTATTACTCTGATGCACATATAACTATCTTCTAAATTTAGCCTAAATCTTAAAAGCCATGTCCTCCCTTCATTTGTGAACTTAGCTGACACTGACTTCCAGGAACTCAGCTTCCCTGCAATAGGAATATATAAAGACTTTTTGGATATAATACATTAATGCAGTGTCCAATCAAATGATGCCTTTGCAGCAATAATGAAATTAAAACTTAACTTTCGTAGGGTTTTTGCTGTTCCTTTCTTTAGACTAAATTTATACTCTTTTCCACTTTATGTTCTATAACATTTTGAATTCCTTCTTTACACTGACGTATTTGCAAAGACTTTGAGGAAGAGATCTAAAATGCTTTGGAAGGAGCTGCTAATCGCCTCAATGACCAGATTAGAGGACATATACATACCATCTGTGTCATATTAGGTCTCAAGTAAAGTCTTGTTTAAAGTAAAATACCAACTGTCTTTTGAAATGCCATCATTCCCCAAAGTCCTGTTACAGAGCCCTAAATCCCGAATACAGTATCTCTACATCTACAGACAAAGGACAAAGGGTCAAAGACATAGTTTCTCCTTATTTAAGATTCCTCTTTCATTTTATTACAGGACCCTGGGGTAGACTCTCTCTTCAAGTCCAGTCTTCACCAATCACATGCTAATAACTTCAGCTGAAAGAGGGCTCTACCCTAATGTCATTATACTCCCCAGCAATGATTGATTGTGTTATAGTATGTTTTTGAAACCTAATTACTGTCTCAGTTTGTATTTGAACTCATTAATCTTCTAGCCTGTAAATAAGTAAAATTGACTAAATAACTGAATTTCTTTAATGACGGGTTCAAGTTATCCTTATACGTACTGTTTTTTGTTAACCTTTTTATTGCCAGAAATGATTTTCTGTTGTTGTCAGTGTTTTCTTTAGCTTGTGTGGCTGGCAGTGCACCTGTTTTAAGCTCTCATCTTACCAAATGTATCTGTGGTAGCGAACAGACAGACCCAGTTTGGCTTATGGCCTCCCAGTCCTCCTCAAGGCAGGGAGCTGTTTTAGGGTCCAGCAAGAAGCAGACTTGCAGAAATTAACTGGGAAAACTGAGAGGAACATACAGAGCCAGCTCACCATTTGTCTTAGGAATTGAAGAGGAAGAGGAGAGGTATTCTTCCTGAAACATGTTTATTCTGTATCTTCTGTACTGAAAGTACTACCCTTTGGATTGACCATCATTGATACTTTAGCAATTCTGGTTGTCCATAGCTATGATGGGCAGAGACTGCAGTCTGCCCCTGGGAGCAGCAGCAGAACTATGGGAGCCCACTGCCTAATCCTCTAAGCAGTAACTCTCGGATCTTAGTTGTGTGTTATGCCAAAAAACATCACCAAATGTTCTTAGCAATATATATCTTTATACTATGCCTTCTGAGCACACAGCTTTCAGCTGAATGCCTCCACGTCAGTATCCAAGCCTTTGGTAGGTTCAACCATAGTTGCTGGAGAGGTCAGCGCTCCCTGCGGTCCTTTTTCCTTACGAGAGCCTCATCTGCTGGATCCTTGCCTCTGCTGACAAATAAATGAAGGCTCTGGCAGGAGCCAGGCTAAGGTTGTGGAACAAATTTCCAGGAAAAACAAGCATGACCACTAGCTTCAGCACAAACAGAAACATATGGCAATTTCATCTCCTTGCTTTGGTTCCCTCAGTAAACTGATTTAATTCACAGATACACGCACCTACTCAAAGCCTCTTTCTACACGCCAGCCAGGAAGCGAGGAGGCTGTGATTGATTATTTTCATTTACTGGGAGTCACTCAGATAGTTTGGATAATGGGGACTCTGTGAGTGCCCAGGTGGACGGGACATCTCAAACACTGTCACCCTTGCCAGATGTGTTAGCTGTGAGTCCAGGCCCTGATGAGAGACTTCAATTTGATCTGCGTCTTGCTGGAGCACTTAAGCATATGCTTATCTCCAGATATATGAATAGTCCCTTGAGAATGCCCATGTGCTTAAAGTTCGGCATGCATTTAAGTGCTTTCCTGGAGCAGGCTCCTAAGTCTTTCTGGGGATAATTAAGTCATGCCGAAAGCTATTTTACTGCCACATTTTCTTTCTGGTTCACAGGATGAGAAAATCCATTCTCATCAAAATACCTAGTGGATCATTTTTAACCTGATTATTTGTTAAAGGATTCATGTCATTACAGTGGACTTCTGCGCTTCTTCCTTCCATGCCATTCCATTCAGGGGGTGCCTGTGTTTTTAATACATCCTCGTCTGCCGGTCAGCAAAGAGGTATGCTGTAATAGAGCCAAACTCCACTTACATACCTGGCAGTGCTAATGCTAGGTGGTGACCTTTGGCCACTCCTCCCGTAATGAACCCCTCTACAGTAGGACCAGATGGTGCTTTCACTTCCAAGAGTGCGACATTACTGAGGTTATGCAGGTGCAAGTGTATTTCTGGAAAGGTTTGCTGGCTGGGGGAGTGATGCAGTGGGATCAGTAGTCAGAGCAGAAAATAGCCTTTGGGGGACAAATATAAAAGAAATGTACTCAGAAAATGGAAAATAACGTTCGTACAATTGGCATTATGGAGTGCAGTTTTGGTGGTTACTGAGGCAATACTTTCCTTCGCTACGTGCTGTTGGTAGGAACTTGCATACCTTTATGGTTCATGGGCAGATGGAGTTCCTCGTCCGCTGCTTTGAGAGGTAGAAATACAAAACCTCACCAAGCCAGCGTGGCGGCCCTTTGCATACCATTCCTGTAGCATGTCAGGAATTTCAGTGCAACCTCAACAAAGTGAAGGAACACGGACAATCCCTGGTTGGGAATTTGATAAGGAGCGATGACCCAACTGGGACCAGACAGTGTGCTTTCCACAGACGTAGCCAAAGGCACTCAAGGCAGTGCCTCAGGAGTGAAGCAGGGTGACCACAGGAGGGGAGCGGGCATCTCGCCCCATCCAGGACCCGATGGCTCAGCCTCCAGCCCAGGGATAAAAACAAGTCTGTTCCGCTTCGTTTCCTGCCTTGGAAAGCAGGGGGTTGAATGCTAAAAGGCTAATTGCACATTGTTTTTAAAAATTAGTTTGATAATTCATCATATAGTAATTAAACTAATTAGAACACTATTCATTTCCAACCACCTTAATTAGGCCTCAACTTGGCAGGGAGCCCATGAGACCAAAATGTTGCAATTCGTTAAACAATCAAAAGACTTTGATAACAAATGACTGTATTCAACTACATTTTAGTTAATAAGATTTATATATTAATCTAGTTATACTTTGTTCCCCCAGAATTTGGCAACGCTTATGGGTCTTCTGATCCCCCTCTACGAAATTCCTGAGGTCTGAGTTAAAATAGCTGGAAAATGCTCTGAACCTCGTAGTCTGGCCTGCTTTCTGTGCTGCTCTGAAGGCTGCAAGGCTTCTTCTCCCCCCTCCCCACTCCCACTCTTTGTTAATGGGGTGAGCAGCTCTTCAAATCTAATTGCTGCTTTGTGCAACGAGCGCAAGCCGGGGCTGTAGGCAGCGATGCCGGGCGTCCGGCTGTCCGGCTGTCCAGCCGCAGGTTTGCTTCTGGGGGCGCTGTTGGATCAGGCTGTGTCTGTCCGTCCATCCGCCCCATGTGGCGGCTCCGCCGGTGCCACTTCTGGACCCGCAGCCCCCGCACATCGCTGTGACAAACGTTCAGCACGGCCACCCCAGGCCAGCACAGGAGGTGGCGGAGGGCTGCCGTGGCGCTTGGTCGGGCGGCGGTGAATTTCCCGCCCGCTCTCTTTGACAGCGTAATGAAGTGATAATTGCCTAAATGAATAAATGTTGATGGCTGAGATAAATATGCACATTCCCTTAATCTATTTTTCCTCTGAAATTGCTAAAGGAAATTTGGCTTTAATGGAGGGGAATATGTCAATTTTTACAAATGATTGTAAATCTGCTCAGAGGGAACTCGGATGAGTCGGTCTGTGACTGAGCAGTAAAAGTTACTGGCATATGAAGGCGTAAGAAGGACAAAAAGCAAACGAGACGCTGTAATAATTATGTTTCTCAGTGTCACTACCTTTTGCAACATCTGGTTTGTTTCTGTTCTTTCCACATCCTGCAGATGTTGCTGAACACATGAAAAGCACTGACAGGAGAATATTTTAGCCAAGAAGCAATTTCAGTGAATAATATAAAAGGGTATCCTCTTAACTCTCCAGAAGTCTTTGCTTACTAGACTTCTAGTTTCATTGCTGGTAAAGATCAGACCAATAAGCAAATGGGCCAGGGGCCCTCTAAAAGTGTCAGAAATAATCTGTTGTGGATGAAATAGAAAAGTATGTGGAGACAGCATGAAATAACAGATCCAGATTGGCTCTTATTCTCACACCCTCCCTGAGCTTTACTCCTCAGTATTACTACTGATAACAGAGGTACCTACTCGAGCTGTGGGATTTCTTTCCTTGCCCGCCTCTGATTCATATAGCAAAGGAAAAAGGAAGAGGATTGAAGTGCAGGGAGCCTGTGTACGTACCATGGGTATACTGCCTTTCAGGGTGGAATTAGACTTAGTTTTCTGTCCATTCATCTATGTCACCAGCATATGTGCAGAGCTGCAGGACAGTTGCTTGTCCTGAGAACACCACACAGCGCAGTGCGGGTGACAACCGTGTGATGCTCTGACCACTGCTGCCCTCAGACTTTGCTGCCCAGCACAGCTCTGCCAGCAGTCAGCATTGCCGTGCTGCTGTGCAGCTGAGCCTACTGACTTCCTTTCTGGGGATTGGGACTGCTCTGGTGACTCCTTGCTCATCCTTGAGAAGGTACAGGATTGGGTCCTGTAGGAAGAAATGAGTGGAGAGGGGAGAGCCTGCAAAACACTGTTCTCTTCTGACTCTTTGCTGCCGTTTTTGTGCTAGCATTCCTGTTTTCCTGCCCACTATGCAGCTTTACCCTTTACATCTTTTCAGCCAATTGTGTATAAAAGTGCGGAGGTGACAGTTCTGGGAGAAAATGGGATAAACTCTGTAAGGTACCAGAATTGTATAGAACTGTTCATTGGAAATAAGGGAATGGGCATAGCTCTACTATCTTTATCAGATGTGGATTTTTTCAATCTGCATTGTAAAGGATGATTATTGATTTTAAAAAAATAATAAGAAAGGCTCAAATTCTATTCTGTAGAAAGCATGGGCACCTCTAGCTAATGCATTGGCTCATAGCTACCACAGGCATGCTGCTCTGCCATGGCAGTGGATGGCTCTGTCGCAGAACACTTCGCACACTTTACTCTGCTAACACAGGCACTTCTGCAGAAACCCTTGGTCCTTGGCAGAGGTTACCATACTTTACAGTCTGGGTCTCTTTTTCAGTATGCTCTGAAAGGAAATACTGATGGTGTTGCAGACACTCTTATGTGATGCTTTAATATTGAGTGCTCAGAAGAATCAGATTTTGATTATATGGGATGATGCAGAACAGGAATGGTAATGGCAAGACAGATTTATATCACTGTGTGCTTCTAGTCTGCAAACTTCTCATCTGCATCTCTCAGAGATAGTGATGTGTGAAGGGTTCTCCTGCTTTATGCCAGACCCTTTCTCATATGGAGGACCTTGTGCCTGCATTTCTTCTGTGTTTACTTTTTGCCAGTCATGCTGGTGATTGTGGTACAGCAAGCAGCCTGAGCTGCTAGTTTGGCTGAGGCTGCTTGGAAGTCTTCCATCCCAATGACCAGCTGCATCACCTTGTTTCTGCGCTGATGGCAGGACAAAGTGCCTCTCCTGTTGGCGTGGGACCTCTTACCAACTGCAGAGTAACTAAGAGGTTGAAAATCGTGTGCCTTGGAGGTAGGCCAAGGCCCAACCTGGCCAACCTTGCAGCAGAAACATCTTCAAAGTCTTTTCCTTTTATGCAGATGAGCATAAATCAGCAGTTGTTTTTCAGTAAAGCAGAAGTAGTAAACGGGAAGGTGCCTAAACAGGTGCATTGTTTCTCTCCTCCCTACTCGAGCAGCTCATTTTAATATACATCAGTTATTGCTGTGCATAATAATGCACATCTGTCAAACCCTTTCTATAGTGCATGAAAACACACCTACAGGGCTACAAAGCAGGAGAGCCGCTCAGCTGCACTGCTCTTTGCATTGCCAATGAATCACCTCCGAGCTGCAGTCTCTCCTTGCATGCTTTCTAATGAAATATGCTGTTCCTCTGCACAAAACATATTGAGACTGGGGTGGCCAGCACTTTTCCTGCTGTAACTCCATGGAAATTTCCAGTTTCCCACAAGCTGGGGCCCTGCGCTCTCCAGAGAGTGGAGAAAATGGGCTCCTTCCAGGAGGGAGGGAGGCATGCTGGGTCAAATCCTGTCCCAGATAGAGCTACTGCAGCTCACATAAAGGACATGAAGTTGCCAGGGTGTGGCTGGTGAGAGAATTTGGCCTCATTTGAAATGTGTGAGTGACTCCAGGATGAGATCAAGAACTGACCTCTCACCTCACCCCTCTCAGTATCATTTCTTTCTAAAGCAGCATCACTGCCTCACACTTGCATTCCTGTAGTGGAGGCTGGGTCCAAAGCCCTCTGAAGAAGTCAGGGTTTTCCTTTTGGAGGCTAGATCAGGTTACTAAGGAAGACACACTATCCAACTGCAACAAGCTAGTTCTTTAGATATATATTTGTTCAGACAATTCCTGGTGTTCATGCTCAGAGCTGGATTTGAAATCCTTTTTGCTCTTACTCTTCTCTACCAAAAAGTAAAGAGAAGATGCAAAAAATAGCTCCTGAAGAAACTCCAGTGCTCAGCTCTGAGAGCCTGTATATGGTTGATGATGCTTGCAGAGGTCACAGGGATTAATGAAAAACACAATTAGAACAACATCAAGCTGGGGGCCCCGGTTTGGCACTGAAAGATACATTTGGGTATATCGTATTGCATTATGTGATGTAAGAATGTGGGCTAGTGTAATCAAAATGTAACTGCAATCCTTACCAAAAACACCTGTTTAACCTCAGCTAACCCGGGAAGAGAACTTTAGGCTATTTTTTTCACTTCTGAATCGGAGGCACACTGGTACACATGCAATAATGGAGCTTCTGTTTGTGGGTCCTGAAAATGGAAGGACTCGGAGCCTGAGCTCCATCTGTCCCCAAATCTATTTTATGTTCTTTAATTATGTGCTTACTTAACTTAGTAGTGTGCTTGGGAAAACCACAAGGAAGAGAACTGGAGGCCAAAAATGAGAATATTTCCCCGTTGATTGGATAAATTGTGCCTAGTGGCAATCTGAGCATCTCCTGGCCCGAGAACAGAGAGGACCATGAGTTACCAAATGCCCTGACTTGTTGGGGCAGTGAGGCTTTCTGGCGCTTCTGGAGGAAAAAAGTGGTTTCAAAGTAGAAAGCAAGTGACTACTAATGATCCGACTTCAAATTGCCAATTTTATTGCTTTCTGTGCTGAGCCCTTGGAAACGTCCCCTTGGCTATAAATGCTGAACAGATAGAGGCAGGGTGGCTCGGTAGTGAGGAAGAAATGTCCTGGTGGCTCAAGTGTCAGTGTGAGAATGGAGAAGAACGAGTCTTGTTTCCTGTTCTTCTGCATGCTTACTGTGTGTGAGAGAGATGAGGATAATTATTTAGGGTGTAATTAATTCTGCCTACTTTTGACCATTTAGAATTTAGTTTCATTTTTGCCTTTGCACTCAGTAAAGTTCCCTCCTCAGTCAGCGCTTCATCCTAATTGTGCAATTTCTTGAGGATGCAATGGTTGAAGAAAATCAACTTTTTACATGGGTGGATACTGATAGGACCAAGAAGAATGGTTTTTAAACTAAAGGAAGGGAGATTTACATTGGATATAAGGAGAATTTTTTTTACTGAGAGTTTGGAGGTGCTGGAACAGGCTGCCCAGAGAGGTTGGGAATGCCCCATCCCTGGGGGTGTTCAGGGCCAGGTTGGTTGGGGCCCTGGGCAGCCTGGTCTAGTACTTGATCTAATGGCTGGCAGAGGGTTTGGAACTTGATGTTCCTTGATGTCCCTTCCAATCCAAGCCATTCTCTGATTCTATGAGTCTACGATTTCCTGAAGGCATTTCTCTCCCACAGTTACAGAGGAATACCTGAAAAGGGATGCACAGCTTTTCATTAGCTGAAAGTAGATGAACAGCATATTTTCCCCAGGCATCTCAGTTGCTTGCTGCTGTAGAACAAGGATACAATACTTCCCTTTTTCATCGCTGTAAGAATAAATATGGTAAACTTTCAAAGGCACACCTTTCTAATAGGATGCTGTTATCTTTGCCTGTAACAGGCAGTGTGTTTCAGGAGATGGTGGGAAGCACTTGTGTTTTTTTTGATCTCTCAAAGCAGATCAAAAAAGTTGCTACCAAGACTTCAGAGGGTCTTTTTGTAAGCCTCGAATCGAATTGCTTCTTGCAGGGTGAACATCCTAACCCTCTTCTGCCATTCTGCAGTGATAAATGGAGGGTGCTCACTGCCTTGTGTAAGATTAAGAGTTCTCAGGGAGATTTCAGGTGTCTGACTGCTGACCGAGGAGCCCCAGTGCAGGATTCAGGTGGCTCAGTGAAGATGCATGGGCCTGCAGCTGAAGCTACGTCCTGAGCTGGTGATAAACCAGGAAGCTTTATTGATTCCAGCTGAGCTATTGCCTTTCTTCCAGCACCAAGTGTCTAGAGGATATATGATAATTTTACCCTTCCAAGCAGAATTCTGAGCGCTGCGTTGAAGCTTTTGTGAAGTGTAGTTCTGGAACAGTGGTCAGTGATGGAAAGATAAAAAGAGATTTCTGGAACAGTGTCATACAAGTGAGAGACTTGGGCTACATGTTTTAAAGAGTCAGCAAAGCTGCTATGGTGGAATAGCTCAGAACTGAAGGCTGCACACAAATCTCTCTTGCAGGGCAGCAAACTACATTGCTCCACGCTCCTGGTTTGCTATTCCCCATGCTGACCTACTGCAGAATTTTCTTCCTAAATGCATCATAAGACCTCACACAGGGCAGAATGGGAAAGAGAAGGAGAAAGAGCATGAGCTGAATAGAGTACAGATCCCCTTACACCACCACCAGAACATGCCGTAGCGTACTTCATACACTGTGCTGGCTTTGATATACCAGCAGAGTTGCAGGACCCGTAATCTTTGCATGGAAAGAGTTTGCACGATGCCCACCTGAGCAGAGACCAGTTTAACCAGCACTACAGAAATTGCTCATTCCCATAGGCATTAGATTGCCAATATTTTTAAGGAGATTACCAATTGTATTTTTTTTTAAATCAAAGCAAGGTGAAACAACTTCCCATGCTCTGCTGATGTCTTTTTTCAGGGAATGGTTTATCTGAGGCAGACAAGAGTGTATCGAGTTCTCCACAGGCTTGTCAAGGCAAATACTTGTCAATGCTCTAAATACTTCTGTGAATATTAGGGAATAATCTTGCAAGAGGGATAAGAGCACAAGTTCCAACTGACCCCTTCCGCCCCTTTCCTCAGCCTACAAAACCTGGAGGGATTAGTTGCATTTTGAAACAGATGCCCCTATAATTAGGTAAGAAGAAACATGACTGACTGTTTTGAAAAGACACCTTTGGGTAACATATCAGCAGACCCACAGATCCATTACCAAAGTACAATCTGACAAAACAGCTTAAGGTCTCAACTCGCTGCTCCTCTTTCATGACGGCAGTTTATATCAATGAAGATGCCTTGTAGTCCTTCAGCCTAGGAAGGTTCAGACATGGGAGGGCCTGTGGAAAAATTTACAACAGCCAAAAAAAAGCCCGGTACTGAAATTTCTTTAATCTGATCAGACTTGTTCTTAACCCTGAGACATAAATATCCAGCACATTACACCTTTGATTTACTATTATGCATGTATCAGAGCAACAGTGGTTCTTTTGAATTATGCATTCTCTTAACAGAACATTAAACCTTATGGGGAGATGGAGTGGCCCAACACATAACTATTATCCTGACAGAGGGGAGGGTGAGATCAAGAGTAATGCTCCCAAGCTACAGAAACTCGGAGTTTTTGTTGGATTGCTTGAATGAGCATTATAAATAGCACTTTGTTCCTGCTCGTTAATAAATAGTGCTTAGATGAGTCACGAGAAACCTGATAGATAGCTCATCAAGAGAAAGAGGAGGTTTTATTATTTGGCACACAAGAATAACAAAATCCCCAAGCCCCAAAACTTGCCCTGGAAGTCCTCAAAGCAGGCAGCAAAATCGTGGCTGCATTTCTAAGGAGAAATACCTTTTAACAACTTGATAATCCATCTATTATTGGTTCTTCATATCAAGTTATGACCAAAAGTTACTACAGTACTACAGGAAATCAAGTTTGATTTTGTAATATCATCAAACGAGTACTTTGGAGTGCCATGTCCAAAATCAATAAGGAAGCAGTAACTACATTTGCTGTCATATGATGATATTGATGTAAAAACATAATGGTTAAAAGTATAAAATCAATTTCATAATTTAATCAGAAATGTTTATTGATACTATTAAAGCTGAATTCAATAGCTCCTGGTATGCAGTTAATTTCTTACCTGTCAGAAAAACATATTGAAATGTTCTTTCTTTTAAACTCTTGGAGTTAATTCACTGAAAAAACATCAGAGACCTGTGAGTGCAATGGGCAGAGGACAGCTGTGAGAACAGGAAGCGAATGGAACATTTTCAGCAGTTTATAGCAAGATGCTTATCTCTTATATATGCACACATACACATATAATATAATGCTGGCAACAGCTAGCTGCTGCTAACTGCAGTGCCGTAGCGTGAAGTCCTGACACAGGTGAAGACGGTGGGAATGACGCCGTTGAATCCTGCAGAGCCTGGACTGGCTGTGGGAGAAGGCTCAGAGTTTTCCCTCCTGCTGAGGGACTGGGATCTGATAGTTTCAGGCTGTTACCTGCTTGTGCTGTGTGCTCCTGCCATGGGAACAGAGAACTGAAGATTCTGGAGTTGTTTTTTTCTTTTCTTTCTATATAGCTAATGAAAGATTAGTGCTCCTTTTTAGGAATGGCCAAAAATGTATGTTAAGATTTTGTTACTGTGATGAAAGGTCTATTTCCATTCACTGAAGTTAATGCAAGTAATATGTACATGTCATGTGCAGGACATGATCTGGACATGCACAGATTTGTCTATGCTGCAGTTCCTATTCCTCTCAACTTTAAATCCTGCTACAGGATTTCTGCAGTACCTAACCAGCAGAAGCTAACTTAAGCAGCTAGTACATCAGGTACGAGTCTTACCACAGCCACGCTGCAGAGTGTTTGTGAAATAGAGGAGCTTACCATGCACATAAGCCTTTTTCTCTTCCCTTTGTGAAGTGCAGAGACTATTTTGGAAGCCAACAATGGCCTTCTCTGCTGTCATTTTTCTTTCATTATATTTATCAGTACAGAATCAGATAATCTTTTCTCCTTCATAGCCTAGGAGCTAGCATAAGAATCATAGGAGCAAGCATAAGAAATCTACCTATTTCAAGGAGCGTGGGGTGTGTTTAAATGACAGCCAAGAAGATAGATGAGGCATTTTTTTCAAAGTGGAAGCAAATTTAAGTCACTAAATCACACCAAGAGCCACCTTTCTCAAACATTTCCAGAAACTTCCCTATGTCCCAATGTCCTTGAAATGTGACCCTAAAATCTGAGATCATTAAGAATCTTATTTTTCCATCTTCAGAATTACCTGGAGGATTTATATTTGGTGAGTGAGGCTATTTCTTGAGCTCATTTATGCTGGTTGGTGGAAGCCTGCTGCACTGAATTTGAGCCAATGGAGAAGTACAGGAAATACCAAAAGTGGCATTTCAACTCTGACATCTGCAGTAAGATGGGGTAGATCATCCTCATAACACTCTTTTGGTTTCCATTATGGAGAGCGTGTAGAAGATTAGACACAATCTTGACTTTCATATGGCTATAGGAGAACTACATAGTCATTGATTTTGGAAGGATGCAAATCCAGAGATGTTTTAAGGTGGCAACAAATGAACTGCAAAGTTCAGAACATTTTGGTACCTATTAAAATGGGATTGTCTGTCTCAGCGAGTCAGACTTTTAAGTGAGATTTAACCCAGGGAGTCGAGCCAATTAGTTAAAAATTAGAGCATGGACTAAATGGGGCTGAGGTCTTTTCCTCACACTGACTGCTTTTTGGAGAGTTTTGTGCTTGTCTAAATTTCAATTTTCCTTCAGCAGTATTTCTACTAATATATAACTCATAATGACCTTCTGTAACTGAATTCAGGAACGATTATTAACTGCAACACTATTTTGAGTTGGGCTGTGTTTGAGAGTTGGGAATGGCAAGATTTGCTTTCATAAAACAAGAAGCTGAGTCTGCCATCTATTTGCAATATTCATCTATATTACACGTAACAGGAAAACAACTTGAATTTTGTACCTGAGAAACTGACATACCTTATGACTGATATTACTGGTCAAAAAACAGACTTAGCAGACTGTCATACGTAGAGTAGGAAGGAATGGAGCTGCTGCATTGTGCCAGGGCTGGGGGAGAATGGAGACTTTTTGTTGGAAATGGTCCGACATTTTGGAGAAGCATTTAGAGAAGCCACAGGAATGCCAAGATTAAGAGCCTGAATGCAGAATATAAGTTTAAAGAGATGGTGATGGATTACTTCATTCTTTTATTAAGACCCTGTGCTGTGCAATACTCAATATAGGTTATCGGTGGTTTAAAAAGATGCCATCATGACTGAGGAAGAACAGAAAAGTGCAGTGAGATGAAACTTGGACTAAAAAGAATATGAAGACAGATTGGAAATTTCAGGTTTTTGAAGGCAAATCCTATGTGGTTCAACTAACCTACACAAATTTTTAAATCGTGTGTTCAAATCTACACGTTTACTGTGATGTTCTAAAGCCCATAATAAACATTTGGTTCTTTGTCTACCATGAAAATGCTGTTGCATTTTGCTGTGAAATGTGGTAGACTGAGGTCACGGAGATATTATCAGATCTTTCACCACCACGCATCCAGGAAAATAAAATGTGAAAATCAGTTTTCAAAGCTCAGAACTTTTAAGATATCACAACGGTTTCTGAGTTTTAAAGCTTGAAATTGCAGCTCTTAGTGAAATGCCTTGTGCCACGTTGTTAACGTTTGTTAGATGGCAGCAAAAAGGCCATGTGGAGCAATTGTTGTGACTTTGTTTGTGCTTGTTTTCATCTGTTACTAGTCTTTGACAAACTGAAATTTGGCATTTTAACCTTAACTGCCCCATTAGGTCTGTCGTCTCTCCCTGCAGCTTATGGGTAATTCTGAATTCAGAGCTGTGCCCATCAGGATGCTGATTCTTGGGCAAAACCAGGCGATAGATAAACACCAAAAGAGAGCACATATGTGACTAGAAAGGATAAATCTGGATAATGAGAACGTGGGTAACATCAGGATGATGTACTAAATCTGCTGTATGACCAGATAAGACAGTGAGTGATACAAAGCTATTCTTAGTGAGAGATCTTTGTACTGAGCAGAAACATAAAAACAATCAAACCAGAGCCCCAACTCTATGCACATGAACAGCATGGTCGTTCAATAAATTGATAAATACAGAGTGACACTTTACGTATCCTGGCTTTCCCCCATAGATAATCAGACAAAAGAATACTTAAGTGTCACAATATGATTTGGGAGTGGCACTAAAACATAATCAGCCATTTATTTGGTAGACTTTCCCACAGCTAAAATGATGGCTACGCCTAAAATAACTTATGAGTTGAGCTGAAATGAGTTTGTGGATGCTTGTGTGGATCATCCTAAATGCAGGAAACAATCAAGATGATTTTTTTTTTCTGGAAAGTCCTCTAACTTTTTTGAAAGAGCTGAAAAAAATTGCAAGAATGTTTTGGTAGGGTGTTCAGTTTCTGTGCCTGTAACATAAGAAGGTCTAGCAGAAAAAATGTTAATGCAAGATTAGTCTGACAGCTTTGATCCCCCCCCCTTAAAAAAGAGATCTGACTCAAGAGATCGGCTTCAGTTTGAGGTTGACTTTTGAGATTCTGGGGAGATTTACATTAAGCACCTAGAAATGTGTTGTCTTTACTCTAATGGTAAAGACTCTGTTTCTAGTTGGTGGGAGAGAAATGGTCACTTCTGTGGTTTGATTCATCTGTATTATCTCTGAAATTTCCTTTAGGATGGCCTGGATCATACCCTGAAGATACCTATCACACTGTTGGCTGTAGGCAGCCTTGATGACTAGCCTAGACTTATTCACATATTTATTAGGTGTGAAAAATGACTTTTTTGATCAGTTCACTAACACTTCAAGATTGTTTAACCACATCTAAGCGACCTAAGGCGACATCTGAACTGAGATATAGCAAGTAGGAAGAGGGAAACAGCAGTTTTACTTTTTGAAGTGAGAAAGAACAGGAGGAAAATAGTTCCTTTTCTTTTGGCTTTAGTACTAGATTTTGTTCATCTCTTGAGCTTGAAAATCTCATCAACCAATCTATCAGTACCTGTACAGAGATCAGGGCCCTTTGGCAGAAAGGCAGCCACTGATATTGGGTTCTGCTTGTGAATTTAAGCATCTCACTCAGTCCAGGTGCACCAGCAGGACTTTTCATGGTAGCTGCTGAACATGTGCACATGTGTTAAAGGAATTCTTCCTCCTTTACAGTATGACTGTGAGTAACCTTGCAGAAAGCAGCTATACTGAGGTGGCCTAAACTCCAGCTGTGTCTCCTTTACCTGGTCAGTGCTGAGCTCACTAGCCTCGAGAAACATCTCAAGTCTGCTACATATGGTGCCGAGGAGGGAGCTGCTGAAAGGTAGTTAATGGGAAACACCGGGTAAAGTACTCAGGGAGTAGGAAGTGCTTTCCAGCAGTAAGGAATAGTTCTGACCAGGAACATGTTGAGAATAATATTTGAAAATAAAATGGTGAAGAAATAATAAAAAAAAAAGGCTAATTGAGTTGCTGGTGTGCACTTATTATGCTCTGGGGTTCTGACGAAGGCTGGATTTAGTCCTGGTTATTGGAATCAAAGGAATGATGCTCAGACAAACAGCCCATGTATCTGCCAGCACTTCAGTTACTGAAAATGTATTCTACAAATGCTTTGTGAACTTGTGATGGTGGAGCTGGCTTGGTGGAGTACATCCTGGACATCACTGCAGTAAATAATTACTGTTTACAAACGAATTTAGTGACTGGCAGGAAGGATTGTGTATTGCTTCTCTCCCTGGTGTTTCCTGTGCCTGAGTAACATAAATCACAGCACATTTTAGTAGGGTGACAAAAGTATTCTGCTTAATTTGAGGTTTGCTGAGCTTTTCTAATTGGTGGATGAGACATTGAGATGACATTATGTTTCTCCTACTTGGCAATGTTGCAGTGTTTTGCTGCTTAAAGAATATTACAGTCTTTTGGCAATGCTGAACTCCTCTTGCTGTGAAGCTAGAAGATGCAGATTATTTGAAAAAGAGGTAGCAATTATCACAGAATGATTTCCAGGAGATGCAGGAAAAGGAAGGCCTTTGATTTGACCTGTAATTTTAGATGTTGGGAATGAAAATGACCCAAGTGACTACATCATCTAATGCATACCCCTGCCCAGTGCAGAACTGATCCTGGCTTTCTGGATCACTTGTTTAACTTGTTCCTACAAATCCCCAGTGCTAAAGACTTCGCCGTGTGCTGTTCCTCGCAGGAGATCTAATTTAAGAGTCTCCTCTAATACAATCAGAAACCTGTTCCTGATGTCTAACCTGAACCTCTTTCAACAGTGGTTTATGTCCTTTACTTCTAGTTTACCCCATCTTGAAATATAAAACAAAGTATGCTTTCCCTCCTCCCCCCCATAACAAACTCTTTGATTCACAAGGTGGTCTTATCTGTTTTTTCACTCGTGACTGCTTGATTCCTCTTTATCCAAAGTCAGATTATTTCAGCATTAGACACCTCATGTCAAGGGCATCAAGCTTTTATTCATCCTTGACTCTCATGAAATAAGCCTGGTCCCATCTCCTTGTTTGTTGGTGTAAATTTAATATTCTCCAGCCAATGAGCAATATGAAGATCCACCACTGCTCTGTGCTGGTAAGAAAATACATTCCTTTTCTCTTGCTCCAAAGTGAGAGATCAGGCAAAGCTTTTTTTTCTGCTAACAGGCTGCCTGCCTATAGGTGAGTCTTTTCTCAGGCTGTGAAGTAGGAGGCTTCTGCTCATGAAAAATGTGATCCCTTCTGAAAAAGCAAAAACTGTGATCCAGCGTTCTGGCTTTGTGCTCTTTTTCAGCTCCTTTTGATTGGCAAGAAACGATTACACACTTTAATTACATCTGGCCTTTTTACAACATGACTAAGCTGTCCAACAGATGTCTGCTTTGGGTCCAAACAGCATGAACATATGACAGGGAGGCAAACAATAATCTTGGGGAGTTTCATCCCTCTTGTTTTTCAGGCAGATTTGGTCACACAGCATCAGATGCCTTTGAAAATTCTTTATTCTTTTGGAAAGTAACATTGCCACAAGTAGCTTCTGAATCTGGTCTCTTCTTATGGCTTCCAAACAAGAAAGCCCTCTCTGTGAAGATATCCCCGGATCACATCTAATTGCCATTCCTAACCTGAAGGTGTGTGCAGGGATCAGAGCTTTATAGGCCACGCTCCAGCAGAAATCCGTAAGGAGTACTAGGAAATGGATACCATCAGGCCAACTTTGGAGGACTGGAAATAATTTACCCATAACCCTTGATTTAATCTATCTGTCTGTTCAAATTCATCTCTCATCTAATCAATCTGAACAAGAGGACTGAAATTCTGGAAATAGTGTGTTTATTAGTTTAAAAAAAAAAAAAATAATAAGAAAAAAAAAAAGTTCTGGAAATATGTGTTTTAACAAGTTGTTGAGTTAGCAATTCTTTCTTACTCTACAGCCCGCCTCTGCCACACATACTGTAACTTTCATCTCCAGCCAGAAAACTTCAAAGTCCTTCTGAGGTCAAGGGCAGTGTGGCAACATGTATTAAATCAAGAGTTCCCAGATCGGTGAGCGTTCTTGGATGTAGACATGGACTGCAGTGCACGATGACATTGTAGAAACTAGACTGAACTAGCCACTGGGAGAGATTAATGATTCAGTACCATACCAGCCCTGAGAGCTGAGAGATTTCTTTTTGTTTTGGTTTTAACTACTGTGATTTAAAGGGCAGAAGGCGTGTGCGTGACTTCAGTATATTGTTCCGCAGCTTGCTTTATTAGATCTACTGATTGCAGAAATCCATGTAACACTGCTGCACAATCCAACTGGGGAACAAAATCCTCTCTGAGCAGGGAAAGAAAACAGCTTTTTTCCGAAAGCATACTTAAAGAAAAGTAACAAAAACCTCACTTATAAGGTAAAACAGTCATCCATAATAGTAGTAAGCTTGCTGCAGTGCCCTGAATTGGTTGGTTTTGTTCCCAGTTCGAGTTTTTGTTCCATTCAGTATAATCTCAGTTTCTGTTAGTAACCATCGTGTTATCTGTCCTGAGAAAGAAATGCAAGCTCATCCTTGCCTGATGGGTTTCTGCTCTGACAGTGTAATGCAGGGGCTGAGCTTTATTAAGTAGCAATAGCGGTCATCACTTTTCCTCCTATGGGGTCAGAAAGGACCATAATGAAAAGCTTACCTGTGGTGCTACAGAAACCAAACCAAATCTTGGCAAAATTTTGCATATTATTAGATGAACTAACATTCTGAAACGGTCTCTTTTGACCTTGGAATTATCAAAAGTCATGGTGGTTAACGAAAACCCACAATTTTTGCAAAAGTAGAGCTGCCTTTAATCCACAAAATAGGACCCGCTTTCTGCCCTCCAAAATGCAAACACTTAAATAAGGTTCTAGATACAGTTTGAGTTACTGTGGGCTCCCTCTAGATTCAGTAGAGGTAAGCAGGTAGAGGGCAGCTTGGCTTTTGGGTGCAATGAATTGCTCTTTGGAGATGTCCATCTGACATAGACACTTCATTGAAGCACACAGTTTAGAGTGCTGCATTCAGCTGAAAAAGCACACAGACATATGTATTAGGTGTGGTACCTATCTGACTGTTTGCTCTCTGTGTGCAACCACAATTTTTAAATTTTGTGTAAAACTGCAGAAGGGGAAGAAAAATTTACACGGTGTTTATGTGAACTTGCATGCCTTATCATAGAATCTTAGAATGGCTTGGATTGGAAAGGATCTCAAGGATCATCAAGTTCCATCCCCCCTGCCACATGCAGGGCCACCAACCTCCATATCTAATGCTATTATTTTCCTAATCTTCCCACAAATATAAGGTGGTATATCCATATGATGTATGCATTTAATATTTGCTTTTAAAATCTCTCCACTTCCAAATTCACTTAAAAAAACTTGATTCTCAGCGTGAATTTAGCTAACTAAGGAGAGAATAATAAAATTAATTCATAGGAAAGATAACTCAGGTTCAGTTTCACATATCCACTATGTGACTGCACCAAATCTGCCAGGTTACTAAGCTGGGGTGTTGATTCCTCAGAAAATAGTCTTCCAGCTGAATCACCATCTTTGCTTCAGGCAGAACTTTGCTATTCTTCAAGTTTCCCATCCAACTCGTGGCCAATCCTAATGTGGTATGGGCGCCAATCAGTCATAATTATAGTGGGAATATGAAAACACAGTTCAAATGAACTTCAGAAATATTGCAGAAGTTCAGTTCAAGGATGGTTTAGATTTTCGGTCCCCGTTCAGGTAGTTTCTATTTTCTGCCAAACAAATTACCTCATTGCTGAACAAAATGGCCATCTTGCTTCATCAGCATTGCTCTGAAAAAAAGAAAAAAAGAAAGAAATTAATCAGATTTCCTGCCATTCCATTAGGATTTTTTTTTTTTTTTTTTTTTTTTTTTTTTTTTTTCCGTTTCATTTAATATTTCAGCTGCCTCCAGAACGGTTTTCCTAATACCAAAAGGGCTTAGTCAATTTCAGAACTAACTACTTACAAAATGTCAGTTTAATAAAGCAGGTTTATTGCTGGAACTTGGCACAAAAAGAAAAGCTGAAGCAATGTAAAGATGTATTTTGATGAACTTTAGAACGAAAAATGGGGGGGGAGGTCAGTCCTGGTTGTTTCTGAATGCCCTTGATTTTTCTGAAAGCAGAGCGAATTGGGGCTACTCAGCATTTTTCGGTGTTTGCACTCTTGGCGCGCAGCAACTGGGAGGAAAACTGAAACCCATAGATTGTGCAGTCGCTCCTCGTCCATCCCATCAGAACGTTTGGGTCACCAGCACAGATTCCAATCTCGGGACGCTGAAAGGCCGATAGCACCGCTGTCAGCAGAAACATTCCTCTCTGGCATCTTTGCAGCTTCATGCAGCTTCACTTTAAACTTGTGTGGTTTAAATCTGTCCGCTGATCAAAGGATTGGATATGAAGTTTGATGTTGGGTTTCCTCACGTGGTTCATGTCGGTAGATAGGGAGCGGGCAGTGTTTGTTGTTCACTCAGTTTACTCTCACGAAAAAGAAAACAAAATAAAAAAAAAAAACAACCCACAAAATTATTTACATCAAAAATTACAGGAAAAGCCAAAATCTTTTACATTTCTCATTCTGAAATGAAGCTTCAAGCTGAAATTCATCTAAATTAAATAAAAATTAAAAAAAAAACCACCACCAACAACAGAAAGGAAATAGGATCAAAACAAGAAACTCGCCTGGAATTTCTCTCTCTGCATGGAGAGAAATGCTCATGTTTCAACTTGCCCTTTGCACCGATTTTACTTTTTTATTTTACCAAGAAAGCCCATTGCATTTTGGGTCAGCTCCCAGAGAAATTTCTTCTTTTTCTTCTGTCTGTAGTCTAAGGGCATCCATCTGTCTTCTGGTGGCCACGGGTGCCCCTGCTGCAGCCCTGGTAGTGCAGATGCCAAGCCAAGGGACAAGCAGCTCTCCCTCTGTTTTCCCAAGCCAACCTCTTGTGCAAGAGTGAATGTGTCATTTTCCCAAGCAGCCTGGGCAGTTGTGAGTCCTTCTTTGTCCCAGGTTTCTTTTAAACAGCTAAGTGAAGGAAATGGGGATGGAGAATCCAGTTTTGCGTGCGTGTTGGTTTGGCATGAAAACCCCTTTCACCTGCCATTCATCAGAAATAGTCACCAGCTGCTCCCAGGCTAACGTTACAGTGTCAATGGGAGGTCTTTAGCATGAGAGAGGGAAAAAGGTCTTTGCCAAGATGTTAAAAAATGGAGTACAGTGAAACTGGAAACTTCCCTTGATAGTGAGCGCATTATCTAAGCATCTTATTACAAATTACTGAGAGCACTTTTAGCAATTTTTTTTTATGTCTTAAGGGGATTTAACTAATTAGGCACAAAGTCTTATGCTCGGGATTTATTCAATCATATTTTTTCACTTAAGGTATGGCAAGTCATCTGTTTTTTTCATGTTCTGGTGGTCATTTGTGGACGAGGCAGATTTAGCTGGGAGAAGCCCAGCGGCAGTTTCTAATCATGCTCGGCGGTGCTGACTCCCCACACTTGCTGTGCACGGACTCCTGGTGGAGTCAGCTGAAGTTCCTAAGCTCCTGCCACTAAGCAGTTTTGGCCTTGCTGCTCAGATTTATGCCTTCACACAGCATCCAGTACAGCTATGGGAGCAGATGTAATCAGTGCTTTTGAAAATCATATATTTTGAGAATAGGAGGGTAGCAAGGCTGGGTCATAAATACTGAAGCATTTCTCCACATTTGGAGAACAGGAGCCCTCTCCTAAAAAGCTCCAGCTTGGAGCGGAGGAGGGACAACCACTGAGCCCTCCCTCAAGTATCTGCAGCTATCAGCTTGATGTTCTGGGTTGCAGTTGATGGATGGAATTGGTTCTCATTTGAGTTTGTTGCTGTAAGATGTTGCTTAGCCTATAAAAGATTTTTAAGCGGCCTTTTTGTTTCTAAGGAGTCAAAAATGTTGCTGGATTTCAGGATCAGCTAATTTTTAATCATCTCAAAAGCCAATCCTCACGTTTTTCTAAATTCACCTGAGATAAGATTCTCAGTTGTGTTTTTTGATGAGGCATGAACTCCTCCATTGCATTTCTGAATTGTTCCTTTGGTTTCCTGCCTAGTAGCTAACTCAGAGCTCAGTTCTTCAAATGATCATCTTGTGTTCGTGCAACCTCATCCTGTGATCAAACTCTGTGCTGTTGAAGACCGTGTGCAGGTCTTCATATCCTGTGAGGCACAGGGAGACATTGCTGGTGTGTTCATTTAATTGATTTAATTCAGAAAACCAGACTGCACAAGCACTAAAATCTCACTGCTCTCGACTTTTACTGGACGCGTTACATGATATCTCAAACAACCAGAATCATGTGGCACCAACTGTGCTTGACTTACTGTCGTACTAAAAGGTGTATAGCAAAAATCAATATCTGTTTTGTTTCACGGTGGAAGATCTCAGCATTTTGCAGCCTAACATATATTTTAGTGGTTTCATTGCACCACTAAAGGTCAAGTACCATATCTGTGCCTGTGATTTCCTGTACTGCTTTAAAGCACATCCAGGGCCTGTAACTCCTTAAGCTCTTTAAGGATACAATCTGGTTACACTGGAGGTATATTTTGATAAAAATGAAATGTAAAAAAAAAACCAATTATTTGTGCAATATTTTTAAAGCTTTTCTTCAACCCTTTCTTGTTTTTCCCACGTAATATCTAGCTGTGATTCTATGAACTATACACTTGATTTTAAACTCTTGGATAAGCCCATACTGCAGTTTACTGGGCCAGGGACTCAGCTACCGGGAGCAAGGTTTGAGTAACAGATTATTTTTGTGTGAGATACTTTATGATTATAAATGTCACAGTGCCTTCAGAGGAATTTTGCATATTTTCTTAGTGTTGTTTCCTGGCTCAATTTATACGCTCTTGTGCAAGCTGCATTGTATCTCCAGTTTGTACTATTTGTATCATCCACCTCTTCCATTTGTCTACTCCCTAACAGGTTTTATTTTCTTATTAGGAACTTATCTGGTAAAATATTTGACACTACAATATCCCTGTGGCTAATTCTAGACAAATTTATAAAAATCTGATAAAACCCATGCTTGTTTACTCACCACTTCTGCATTTTATTGATGTTTCTGGTTCTGCCTACTTTCCTTCTTTATTTGCTGTGACTGAGGCTTTATGCTCTCTGATTTATTTGGTGTGGAGCACCATTACACATATGAAAAGTATGATATAAATCCATAAATAATAATGATAAATAAAGTGAAGCTAACATTTCACTTTATGATTTTCCAAGCATCAAAACCTGACGTCTCTGTTGACTGTTAGGTGTTAAAAAAAGCAGTGAAGAAACACATGCCATCACGCACTCTTGGAGCATACTTGATGCAATTAAACCCCAGGCTTAAGGGTGGCCTCCCAAGACTTTATGACATGCCTTTTGTTGGCCTATCTTTTACTTTTGAGCTGTATCATGTAAATCAATTCCTATTATAATTCTCATAAAAGTGTATTTTGTTCAATGAAGTTTACACTATGTGCTATTGGATAGCAAAACCCAGCACCCCTTAGCTTGCCCCAGCTGCGTGGGACAAGCCTATCCTATAAATTGCTCTCCCAGCTTGATGATGCACCTATGGTTGCTTGCAGGAAACTATATTTTTTGTTAAGTCGAGGAGCCTGTAATTCTTAAAGTGATCCCTGAACCTTATTTCATGCTGCAAAACACTACAGGAAAGGGGGTTGAACTTTAATGTCTGCAAAGGGGAAAGTAATAACTTTCCCCATCTCTTCTGTAAGTGACTTGGGCTATGTGATGAATGCAGAACCTTCACTCACAAGGTTTTCCTGATATTATACACTTGTAGCAAATAAGGTTAGAACCTTTAAAATATAGCATTTAGTAATGTGCTGGAAATAGCTTCTTCTCGATTCCTTTAAAGGTCACTGCATTTGCTTTTCAGTCATAATTTTAGTTCAGGCCTCTACAGAGTAGAACTGAGAACACGTCTGGCGATGTTCTCTCAATTTCCCTAAGACCGAAAATAAAATGGCACAGGACATTTGTACACAGTGAACAAATGTGTCTTTCATGTGTCTGCGTTCGTACGTATGCAGACAGAAAAGAGTCTTCAAGATGGGGAGCTGGTTACCAGACCAAATAATTAAGCATAGACGCAAAACACAAGGAAATGATCAGTTTAATATGCACGTGCCCTAAGTCTTTCTCAGCGTGATGTTTCTCCTTCCACAATCCAGAGCTCACCTAATCATCCTCCACAGCCAAAGGGCAGGCTTGTTCCTGATACTGTGATCCCATTTTGCTTACTAATGTGGCTTTGATGTGAAGCAAGATGTGTATTCCTTTAACGATTTAGTTAGTACATCCAAAATGAAGCAGGTCACTGAAGGGTAATGGGTTGGCTGCAAGATAGGTTTTCCTCTCAGATTTAGGAAATACTATATAGATAGGAGCCATATGTTTCATAATGCTTATGTTTAGTAAGAATTACAGTTTATTCTTTAAGGACAGATTTCTATTAAGTATTGTGCACTCAAGGAGTGGGTTAGGAGTATCTGCAAAAGACAGGGTGAAGGAACTGGCATTTCACCTGAAGAGGAGTGGAAGAGGAGCAGCAAAGAGTGAACACAGTGAATATTTGAGCTCCAGATTTCTACTTTCAGTGCAGAGTGTGGGAGCCACGGGAAATGTCAGGCAAGGGGCTGTGATGCCAGAGGTCTGTGTTGCAATACCTAAGTTGAACAGATTCCTCCGAGCAGATGCCGTGAGCTTGAGTTCATGAGCCTTTGCTCTGCGTGGGGAATGGTTGGCAGCTGAAAGGATGTGCACTTTTTGCTGAAATAGGCCTGAGCCTTTACATTTTTTACACATGAACTTACGTTTCAAGGCTCACCCTAGGCGTATAAAACAAACGCTTTTTTTAAAGCACGTAAATCAAGTTGGATGTCAACTGGAATTTCCCAGGAGAATATTCATATTCAGTGACTGAAAGGATTTATTCTCTGTTTACATTTATGAGAATTGGCAACAGTTAATGGAAGTAGAAAAGTCAGCTATCTTCTTTTATAGCAGGTAAGTATATCTCTTTGGCTGATAAAGATTTACAAACATCTTCCCAGTTGATTTATGCATGTTAACATCACTACTATGCTATTTTAAAATGCAGAATGATGCCAGTTTTTATTTTTGTAAATGAAGGGAAAGAATTGGTTTTGTCAGCTACCAGTTAATAACTTTCCAAAGAGTATGTTTGGAGGGTTTCAGCAGAGTGGTGGGAAGATGTCTGGCCTGTTTTCTATTAACCAAAGGACTCAGAACTGCGTTTTCTAAAGTGACTGCTGAAAGTACTCACTAGTTGAGGTGTCCAGCTGTGACATCTGGTTTTGGGCTCTTAGGTGCTCAATGTGTGGAAATCTACCCTTTCAGGTGTCTCTGCTTGAATTCCAATTTGAAATATTCCAAGCATTATTTATTCCTTCTACCAAATCCATTCTCTCTGCTCTGAGAGCGTCTGCACTTGAAAGCCCTGTTGAACCCCTGAAATAATGGTCTTACTCTAGGTGAGGTTTCTAATGCAGTTGTTTAACTGCTGTGAGTAGCAACAGATCAGTTCAAGTTGCATGTTTGGCAGATGACCATCTGCATGAGTTGGTGTTTCCAAAAATGTTTGGAAGAGACCTCATTGTCAAAGCTGTGGCAGTCCCCAGAAGACTTTTATTTTATCACGCTTGTGGCAATCCAGGAAGACAGTGGTTCCCAACCACTTTATGTCCACGTCACGCTCTGGTGGATCTCATGGAATAACTTGCTCTGGTATGGATGTGGAAACAGTTTAGCACGTTTTTATGGACCAGCTGCAGAGTATTTACGAGGGCATTGCAGATCACAAATGATGCAGGACCACACTATAAGAGATCACGAATTAAGTCTATTAGGCTTTTCTGGCAGATTTATTCTTTTACGCTCTGTCTTGGCTTATGTGCTCTGCATTCAAACCTGACTCAAGAATATACTTGATTAATTACCTCGGTGTATTTGCTGGGCGAGGCACTTCACAAATATGCTAAAGCTACAATTACTGCTTTAAAAAACCCCTAAATCATTGATCATGTCCTTCTAAATACAGCCTATGCCACAGCTGGAGCACAGGCCACTTTGGAGATTGAAATATTGTCAAATATTCTCCTTTGCTTCTACAAAGGACTTGCACTCTCTAGACAAATTTCTTTGCCAGCTTCTTGACCATGCTTGCCATCCCTCACTGTGCAGCATGCTGTCTGCCTCCAAGCACAGAGGGGCCATAGAATATATTATTCCATTAACACTTGTCTGTATCCTATACTCTGCATATTAAAGCAACTGAGGAGATCAGTTATCTTCAGCTGGGGATGCTAAGCCTTATTATGCCTGTTTTTAATGTTTATCCAGAACGCTATGAACTTTCATTCTCCAAAGGCAGCAATCAACGATGAAAAATCGAGTGGCAGCAAGCAGCTCTTAGCTGACTGCTTTCTCTGTTCGGCACGGGGGGCTGGATTCAGCAGAGGTGAGGCTTGGAAATGAAAGCTAGGAGAGGGTTGGGAAGGGAAAACCAGCCAGTTGAGATCACAGGGAAAGAGACATTAATGGCAAAGATCACACACAACAAAACCAAACAAAACGAAGCAGCTAAAGACGGTGATTATATAGATCTGAGCAGATTGTTGACTATGTGGAATTGCAATTATCTCTCAGGCTCCTGGGACCTTGCTCAGGGAATCATTACTACAAAACCAAGAAGATTGTTCTCAGGTGCAGAACATATTGATTTTGCTGTTCTCCAGCATCCTGCAAAGCAACTGACCATGTCATTTAAGTGTTCGTTAACCAAACACATCAATAAACATAAAACTTTCAAAAAAGTAAAAATCACCTCATAAATAATTATAAAGGAGTGAATTATTGCCTAGGAGCAAGTGTAATTGATGTCATTATAAATAAACCACAAAATATATCCTGTCCCAATCTTAAAAATGTATGAAGGCATCCATCTACCTTGTTAAAAAATGGTAGTTTATGCTGCCAGAAAGACAACTTTCATAGCTGCCTGATTGGAAGAGGTGTGTGCAGAGAAGAAATGACATTGTAAATATTTTTTTTATTTGATTTGGGGTTTTTTTGGTTTTTTTTTTTGGTAGTGTGAATTCAAGGCTTATAAAGAGAGATGAACTGATAACATTCATTACAACCCAGAATCAGGGAGGGCAAGAAGAGTTTCTCGGTGCGGTTCACATCAACCCTGACCTGCAGTGCTCCAACTATTGTAATCGTTGACCTTTGAAGAGTAGCTGTCGGTAAAAACAAGCTTTCCCCCCCCCCAAGTTTTCTTTTTTTATCTGACCCAAGGACTGCAGGGACAAGCAAATTCATTTTAAACGTGTGATGTGAGGTAATCAGTAATGGCAAAGCACTCACATTCTCTGTTCTTCAGTATTGCCTATTCACCCATAACTGCAATTAACACTAGTGAGATATTAGTGCTGGAGGAAATGAGACCCTTCACTCTCTGTTGACCAGTGTCTCAGCATATCTTTTAATCAGGGGTTGCTTCTTCTCCAAATAGCAGGACAGGGAGAAACCCACAGGGTAGGTCAAAGGGGTGAAGATGAAGGTCTGAGATTTGCACTGACTAGTAAGTGAAATGGACAGATGAACCCATTTGATAATGGTCTTTTGCCTTATATTCTTTCATACATGAAGGAAAACAGTTGAGTAATTTCTTTGTTCATACACTCATTTAAATAAGCACAAATCCAGGGCTGACCAACTCCGGAGAAGTCAGCCAAAGATGGTCACTTGTGTGTGAGACAGGGCTGAAATGGATGTTGTTTGGCAAGACCTTGTACTTGCCAAAGGCTGCAAAACCTGAGAGTGCTGTGTTTGAGTTACATGTGAGCTGGAGATGCGACTTCATGTTGTGCATTAGAGGAACAAAAAGTCCAGATAGTGTGGGATTTAGTGAGTGTGTGTTTTTATCAGAGTGGGCCGATGTATTAGAAAACAAATATTTTCTGTTTTGAAAGTTTCTACAAAGAACTGAAAGAAAAACTGTTTTTGTTTGAGTTTTGGATACGTTCAGTGACATTTCTTTTCAGATCAGATTAATGCTAGTTTGTGGCTCTGCTTGGGCCATCGCACAGTCTGAAGTATTTCAAAGTGAAGAGGGGTTATTGCTTGCCTTGGATTCCCAGCAGTTCTTGCTTTGAGTTATTAAAGCAGTGCAACTGATGTCATCTACCTGGACTTTTGCAACACTTCTGATGTGGTTCCACACCTCATCCTTGTCTCTAAATGGGGGAGAGAGGGATTTGAAGGTTGGGCTATTCAGTGGATTAAGAATTGGTTGGATGGTCACAGCCAGAGGGTTGTGCTCAATGGCTCTATGTCCAGGCGGAGGCCAGTGGTGATGGGTTTCCCCCATGGGTCCATTTTACGACTGGTGCTCTTAAACATCTTTATCAGTGGCCTGGATAGTTGGAGTGAGTGCACTTTCAGTAGGTTTGCTGATGACACCAAGCTGAGTGGTACAGTTAATACAAAGGAAGAAAAGGATGCCATGCAGAGGAACCTGGACAGGCTTGAAAAATGGGCTCACACAAACCTAATGAGATTCCATATGGCCAAGTGTGAGGTCATGTTCCTGGGTGGAGGCATTCCCAGATGTATGTACAGACTGGAAGAACAACTCATTGAAAGCAGCCCTATGGAGAAGGAGTTGGGGGATTGTATAATCAATAGATATCAAGATGTTATAATCACAATATAATTGTGTATAATCAATAGATATCAAGATGTTATAATCACAAAATAATCAAGAGAGTTAGGCAAAATAGACAACGATCACAAAAAGAGAATAGGTGGAAGAGCTTACCCTTCAGCTGGGCTCACCACAAAACACCAAGAGAGGCAATCTCCAGAAGAGATCCTTCCCCTCTGGTAGCCAGCTCTTAAATAGGTCTAGGAGGGGTGCAGCCAGGCTCCACCCCTTCCGGCAGCACAGGTGAATTGCCTTCAGCTGTGCTCCTCTGGCTGACTCATGGCTCGCCTCAGGTGATTAATCAGAGGTTCAGGCCGTGACTCAGCAGTTCCCATACAGCGATCGAGTAGCTGAAAAGCTCGATACGAGCTAACAGTATGCACTTGTGGCCTGAAAGGCCAAGAGCATCCTGGTCTGCATCAAAAGGGGGATGGCAGCAGAATGAGAAAGGAGATTGTCCCCCTCTACTCTGCCTGCCCTTGTAATGCACCATCTGGAGAACTATGTCCAGGCCTGGGATCCCCAGTATAGGAAGGATGTGGAGCTGTTGGAGCAGATCCAGAGGAAGGCTATGAAAATGCACAGAGGACTAGAGCACCTCTGCTATAAAGAAAGGCTGAGGGAGCTGGGTTTGATCAACCTTGGAGAAGGCTCTGGGGAGACCTCGTTGCAGCCTTTCAGTACTTGGAGGGAGCTTATAACCAGGAGGGAGGCTGACTTTACATGAGCAAATAGCGATAGGACAAGAGGGAATGCTTTTAAACTAAAAGAGAGGAGATTTAGGTTAGATGTGAGGGGGAAATTTTTCACTCAGAGGGTGGTAAGGTGCTGGCACAGTCTGCTCAGTGTGTGGATACCCCATCCCTAAAGGCTTATGAGACTATGCTGGATTGCAGCCTGGGCAAACTGAACTAGTGTCTGGTTTAGCAGTTGGAAACCCTGTTCCCACAGCAGGGGGTTTGATGATTTTCATGGCTCCTTCCAACCCAAGCTATTCTATGGTTCTGTAATTTACATTTCTCTCCTATGTTGCCTTCCTTCAGCTTGTAGTGGAGGGTCTCCTTGCAGATTCGTTTTCAAAGAGAATCTTGAGACTTCTATTCATAGCAAGATCTAAGTGTTCTTTGTGAAGAAACTCTGATTTTTTCAACCAGATTCAAGACTAAGGCCAACGTCAAAATATTGGACTTTCTCACTGGGATTTTAGCAGCCTTTGCTTCCAGAGATCTTCCATAAATCTGGAGACACATTTTGCTGTCAGATTCAGTCAAGCTCAGGCACTGTCTTGGAGAGATGAGAATATGACAAATTAGAAATGGAGGCAAGTGAGAGACTGAGATAGAAAGGCCAATGGAAAGGCTCCCCTGGGACTGTATGGGACTTCCTTTAGATCATTCTGGGCAAAGGGATTTTATTCAGAGAGGACAGGGTGATGTTTGTCATGCAGCTTATTACTTTTATTTCCTCTTCCCACTCATAAACTTTGTTTATTCATTTCTTTTATTATATCCAGAGCATCTGGATTGTTTTGGTTTTAACAAAATAAAGTTAGAGATGATATCTGTACAGGAGATGATTATTAAGAAGGTAAGAGGATGCTGTCACAGAAAAGGAAGAAGGTGGAGGAAAGTAGAAAGAGAATGGGAAAAAAAGAAATAATTACAATAAAAAAAAGATTGAGAATAGGGGAAGTTGGTGAGTTGCTGCTTAAAAAGAGACTCGCTTTTCTCTTATGGAAAGAAGAAAATTGCAGATTGAAGTGGCCAACTTTTTCCTCCCTATGTGCTTGAGCCTCGACTGCTCCCGTGTCTGACCCTGAGTTCCCAGCTAATGTTGAACACTCTCTCTGGTGACATTTTAGGAAGAGTTACTGAATTAAAAAATAATAATAGTAATCTCCTTGAGGATGTATCAGACCTGGTTCATCCAGTTAGACATGGAAGTTTTTCTCTCAAGGTGCCATGTCTCTCTTCCTCTACTGTTCTGTGAGTCCACGTTACCAGCCCAGCTTGCCTTATTTTTAGACTGCTAATTTTTTTGTGTCTGAAGTCAAACCTGCTTTAGAAGTCGTATTTCTTTCACAGAGGTCACAACTATGACAAGCTTTAAGTTTGCACTGCATGGGACCGTATAGCTTAATTAATAGAGTTGGCTGATGCAAGATCTCAAGGGTCTCACTCCTGCTGGATGTGCGTTATAATGCTGTAATAATTTAAGCGTATTTGAAATCTACAGAAGAGGAGGAGGAGGGTATGGAGCACAGCTGTCAAAAAGTAAATTCAGTTCATTAACAAATGTGATCGGATGGCTTGAATGATTTATCAGTTGATGTGAAATAGGAGACAGTGCAAGAATGCAGCTAACTTGAAGCAGACAAAAGGATGAGTTTTGGCATAACCGGTGCTGCTGTAAAGTGCTGGAACCAGATACTTGAAAGTTAAGCAGCAGATAATGCCATTGAAAAAAAATAGGGAGTTGACTTGGATCTGCAAAACTTCATTTTTGTGTTTGGAGCTTTTTCCTCCGCTGTTCTAGACCATCCGACACTCCCTCCAGCTCCTACAGCATTTCCTGGCACTGTCTCTGTAACCTGGGTTGGAGGAGCTTATCTGAAGCTCTCCATGGGGAATGGAAATAGTACATATAGTGCAAGTTCCTTGGCTCACCACCGACTCTGACAACAACCACAGCAACAACAAGAAGCTGGACTTATTTTTACAGCTTGGCAGTGCAACAGCCTTGGGAAGAAAACACTTCTGAAATTACATTTTCATTAAAATTTGAGAAAACATTAGAGGAGGAGCAAAAGGAGACATATTTAATGGTACATTAAGAGGCCTATTTTCAGCTAAGCAGAGGTGTGCTTGGGAATAAAATATGCCCTTGGACAAATGAAGAATGCAACAAGCTCAAACTGAACCCACAGTTGAATTCCATATCCACGAAAGTTAGCAAATCATGCCAACAAAGAGAAGAGGGCAGCCTTTGAAGTAAGAATCGGAATACATTTCCATTTCATCTATAACATCTCAGCAAATAAGTCATAACTTTTTAGCTTCTACTCATGTAGAAATCTTCTAAATCATTTTGTATCTTTTATATCTTTCCTAGGATAATGGGAGGTTCTGTGTTAAGGAGTAATACCATACTGACTCACTGGTTAGGTATTATTGACGGACTAATTATCCTAGATGATAAGAATAGTTCCAACACTTGCAATAAGAAGAAGAAAAAATGAACAAATTAACGTTTATTAAGTGCATTTGAAAAATAATTGTTATTCATCACTTCTTGAGGTTAGCGCTGCATTAATTATGTCTGCCTAGCTCATTTGCTCAGTCACACCTAATGAAGGCAGCCGCTTCTGGAAACAAAAACTACTCTGTTGAGAAGACTAAAACTATAGGAGGAAGTCTGAATTTCATTCATTAAATTCTGCTGCCCAAACTTGTTCTAAAGTGTGTTTGTTAAGCTAAAGGAGGAGATTCCTCCTTTACTTCAGATTTGCAGAGCTTTAAATGAGAGCTGACTGCGAGATGTAGGTTTTCAGGATTTATTTTATGTGGTGGAACAGCTTGGTTCTGCACAAAACCAAAGTTGGCTGGTTCCCACATTCCTGATGATGACGTGCAAGAAGGAGTTTAGCACGTCGGCTGTTGATTTGTCAATAGCTTAATTCTCCATGACAACCTCCCCAGAGGAGTGAGAAAAGTCAATAGCACAAAGTTCACATCACCTTAGATAGCTTATGGGAAGCAAAACACAATAAAGAAGATAGAGGCCATAAACTGTGATAGGCAGTGATTAACCCATCAAACTGGAGAAATATAAAGAATCATTAAAGTGACAAAATACCATGAGTCATTTGGTGCTGATCTAATTAAATAATATTCCAATGTAAATCAGTGAGTTATAATCTGAGAGCCAGGGGAAAAAAAGAGCATTTGGTCTAGCAGATGATTTCTGAAAAGGCCCTGTGATTATGTTCCTCTGCTTGGTATCACTGTCATCTACCTATGCCTCACTTTTGTGAATTTGGTTTGGGTCGGGATGAGCTTGAGCCAGAACCACTTAAAGGCTGTGGAATGAACCTGAATAATTTCAGTCTGCTTTTTGGCACAGTATGACACAGGCGTGATGATCAGTTTGGCAGAATGGAGTTTTTTTTCCAGCTGGGGAGAAAGATTATTTTTTACCCTGAATGTGTGACCAAGTTTCATTATTGTTTTAGGGTAGATTTCTTTTTTATTTCAAATGGCACCAGAGATAGCTGCTGTAAGAACATGGATGCTTAGATTTTGCTTTGTAAGAACTTAAAATGAGAAGAGTGATGGAGATTTACGATCTGTATATTTTCTCCCAGGCTCTGGGGCTGTGAAATTCTTTTCTTTAATGGGAATATCAGGGTTTTTTTATTTATTAATTCATTTATTTTGCCATGCCATCTTTAGTATTACTTAAAGTTTATAATGTGGGAGCAGAATGGATTGATTTGGGTTTAGCTTCCATTTCGTCTGTGTGCTTCAAGTCTGAGGATGAAAGTTCTTGGGCATTTTCTAATTCTTATGTTGATTTTCAGTAAAAAGTTAACATTTGTGAACTTCTTTCTTTGGAAGAAGTGGAAAAGAAGCAGATGATACAGAAATTTATTTCCTGCCTATTTGTTGCTACTTTTGCTGTTTTTCCTTTATTTCTGTCAAATCTCATGCATGGTGCTGCTGTGTTAGCTCCCTGCAAGTCAAGCTGCTTATGAACAACAGTATGGAATTAGGTTATTCTAGCTTTAATTCATGCAGAGAGCCAGCACTTCTGTTGTTACTGGTTGCAGTGTTTGCACAGAGGCCAGGTTTTGTTATGGAACCATGAAACAGGGTCAAGAAGAATGATGACCAGCTCTTAAGGATGTTTTCTAGTGTCCTGCTTTAATGCAGTTGGCCATATTGTTCACAGTGTGTGGTATAGTTTCACATGAGTTCATGTCACTATGTTGTTCTCACCAATTTATTATTCATCTGCCCTGGCTAAAATATTTATGGGCTGTAAGGTCTGTTTCTTCCCAAGCACCTGTAGTGCTTATACACAACAGTAACATGGGCATCTGTCACAGCAGGCATATTTGGGGGATTTGGCTGCTGTTCCACCATCAATGACCCAAAAGGCTCCTAAATGACCTAATTATGAAAAGATGCTGACCAGTAGCACATTTACATTGCTTGGTAACAGCATTATTTTCAGCATAACTCTTTCACTTATGATGCTTCTGATCAATTAACCATGCCAGTGTCTGCTGTAATGCATGTCGGGTCTCCATCAAATAACCCTCTCTTATCCATTAGTAATTGTTGGCCGTGGCCTTCGTCAAAAAGAGTGAGCTGAAAGTAAATGTTCAGGTGGTATTATTTGACTAATGTACCACTTGAATCTGACCTCTTCTTCATTGTGCAGTATGGGCTGATAAGGAGTCTTTCAGAGGCTTTGCTCCTTTCTAGAGAAACATAATCTCTTTCATTAAAGTCTGAGTTATTTAATCACATCCTTTTCAATGAGGCCAGCTTTTCCAGCAGTCCAGGAAAAGAATGCCATTGTGAGATGCTGCTTCAATACTTCCAAACCTTCGTTTTCTTTTTTTTGGTTCAGTTTCTGCAGAAAGTCCTTGCAGTTTTATTTTTGCTATTTTCAAAGTAGCTTTTCATTCAGTTAAGCTTTCCCTCTATCACTTTCTGTGTGTCTTTTCAGCTATTGTCCCTCTTGCTCTGCCCTACTGATGATGCCAGTTTTCAGCATTGATAAGACAGTGTTTTATAGGCACTTGAGGGAAATGACAAAAGTTGTGCTGCTCTGCAGGTGGATATGGCTTAAAGTCTTCTTTCTTTATGGACATGAAGGCTCTCACTGCATGTTTCTCTTTGGGTAACTTTTATTTTAGAGTTAGAATTGTAAGTTTGTGCCAGAAGTTTATGATTTTACTTTTACATCATGTGTAATGGGACATGTTTGCTATTAAAAGTGTTCAATCTGTTCCACGTGGCTCCAAGCTTTCCCTACTATCATCCATATTTTTAATTTCTGAATTGCACTTTTTCTTCAAAGAAGTCCATTTTATCCGAGAGCATCTCGCTTTCATCTGGAAATTTCTTTCTCTCTCTCTGGGATTTTCCTCTAGGTGAGGCTGTCTTCTATCTCCAGAGAGACCAGAGAGCACATCCTGAATGTTTGCAGTGTTGTGGCTGTTTTACAATACCTGCTTGTCTCTCCATTCCTGGTGCTGTTTCTTGGCAGAGAATTTTTCTCTATATTCAGTTGAGTGTTAGAAATAGAAAGCCTGTTTCCTGACACGATGAAGCTAAATGGGTTGCAATTAAGCACTCTGGCTTCAAAATACATCGTCTGAGCATGAGTTGTCGGTTGCTGCAGAGCTGACATGGCCAGCTATCATCCAGATCAAACACAGTCTTCTTTGTTTGAGGGTACCACGTAGTAAGCAGGTAAAACAGAGATTTTGTTTTCTAAAACACACTTCCCAAAGCATACAAGCTTTATTGGCTGAGTTTATGGCAAGTGAGTTGATGTTGTTATTTGGTGTTTGGGATGCAGAACTTAACTGGTCATGAGTTGATCTCAGCTGGCTTTTACTCCTGTGGACAGCCCCATGGACCCCCTCAGTGCTTCTTACCTTGTAGACTGTGCACATAAAAAGACTTCGACCTCACTGCTGAGTCTCTCCTCCTGGAGAGCCCTGCAGGTGTTTGCTAATTTGGAGATGGATCAGTTTGGGGCTCTAGCATACAGGGAAAGGACAAACCAAAACAGGCTCCAGCCAGCACGAGCACATAGACTTCAGTTCAGCAAACCCCTGAAGGACTGGCTGGACTTTAAATTGACTCCCAGTAGGACTGCACCACATGCATCAAATCAGACGTGTTTTGGGGGCTTTTCTAAATGAGGACCTAAAAACTTCAGACTTTGCTTAGTGAATGATGGTGTGTGCAGCATACCTCTGTCTCTGATGCCAGCCAAGGCACCCTGGAACACAGCTCAACATAAGAAGGACTCATTGTGAGCTTGAAATTGATTCCCAACCTGAAGATGTCAATGACTAACATCAAAACTCTTCATTTTTCTCCTTTTTCCCCTCTGGCCAGTGATAAGACCAAAGGCTTGTTAGAGACCTGAGCCCAATGAAAATTTGGAGCAGTTGTTCTTTACAGCAGGGCTGCCCATGCTGTTGTGGTGTCAAATTCCAACCCAGACAATTTTCTTCTCTGTAATGGAGAGGGGTTGAGAACCAGAGGGTGATTTAGTGCTGGTGGGAGGGACAGATGCAGGAGAGTAGCAGTTCTGGCTCTAACGCTGCACAGCCTGTTGTGTAAGATTAATGACTGTGGACTACTCTCTATTTTTCTCTCTCTACAACTGTGAGCAATCTCCTCCAAAATCAGCCTGCTGCTGGCTAGCCAGCAAATAGATAATAAGATCCCTGTGTGTTAAATATGCACAGCTGCACGTCTGACATTGCTGATCCATCTGCATGCTGAGATAGCACGTGCCAGCTGCCTTGCTCGGGGTGAACGAGGAAGGGATCCATTAAAGACAGAAAATCCGCAACGGAATCTCGGTCCTCTCCCCCTTGCTGTCTCCATGAGCTGCTCCTCTGGGTTCCTGGAGTTTCTCTCCCCTCCCATACTCCTTTTGGCTGCGGAGCTTTGAAACCACCAGACGGTTTTACTTTATGAGTTGGGCTGCCAGGTGGGCTTTCAACTGAGCTCCTGCAGTCCTGCTTTTCATCTCCCCAAGGTGGCGATTCAGAGGAGCTTGGCCAGTCAAGTGAGTCACAGTGCTCTCCTGCAACCTTCTTTTATTGCCTGCCACTTTCATTTGCTACAAAAGCCTAGCAGCCTTTTACTTGGCTTCCTCCTGTCTGCATCTCCCTTCCCACACCCTCCAGCCCTCGAATCAGCCAGTTTCTGCTCTATGCTGCAGCTGGGAGAGCAGAAAGCCAGTGTATTCTTGACACGGTTGACTGATACCTGTGCTGGCCATGGAAGTCTGATAGCAGCTGATGAAAGAAAGGGTACTGTCTCTAGCCACAAGTTTCTAAACCAGGAGCTTTCAGCATTGCTTCTGGGTCCTTGTCCAGGCATTGGAGTCAATGTGAGCTGCTCTTGCTCCATGCTCTACTGCATGTCAAGCTTGATGCTGGTGCCAAGGTGGAGGTAATTATGCCATCCTTTGTTCCTTTGCCCTCCTCTTCCTTCTCAGGGTTGCAAGTTTTGGCTATCTAAGGAAGGAAAGGGTGGAGGAGAAACGAGAGAGCCAAGATCACCGTGGGAACCACAGGAGCGTCCAGTGGTGCTCATGGGCCAGTGCCATGCTAAACATTGCTCTGTGGCTGCTGATTCTGTTTGAGCTAGCTCACATCTGGCCATGCTGGATGACAAGAGGAGCATGTCTACAGCCAGGACACGGTGTCGCCCCCAGAGACGTTTTCCCAGCATAGTGCCTTTCAGGGTCCTTGCTGGAGGAGGCAGTGGGCATGCGATAGGATGCAGTTATCCACATGGAATCTTATTTGGCCTTATCCTTAATCTTTTATTTCCACTGAAGTTGTGTACCATGCTTACAAATGAGGACTGTCATCACTGCTCTACTGACAGATGTATAAATCCCTTAAGCCATGATTTTATTATGTAAACTTTCTTGCCACTGGCATCCTGTTAGTACTGTAGTGGGAGGGCTTTCCTCCCCAGGTGTAACTGTGCAAACATTATGGTTACGGCACAAAGTCCAACTTGGTTAGATTCTGTCACATAAATATACACTGAGTTAAATCAAACACAGCTTGCGTCCTGTTGGAAAAGCCCATTTGTAAGCAGTTGTTTGAGATCCGTAAGATAACTTGCTGTGTAAAGATAGCCAGTTCCGCTAAAGGCTGCTCCTGGGAAAGTGGGTGAGTGAAAATCAGTAATCAAGCTAGAGCTAATAGGTGAGCAATACCTGTGGGTATAATATGCCTGAATTTCCCAAACTCCCTCTACTTCTTTTTTTTCCCCTTCTTTGTTTTTGTGGTAAGGAATGGTTCTGGAAGTGGGGGAATACCCAGAATCTGGTAGGGAGTCTGTCCAAAATAACGTGTTACAGACGGTCACTGTCTGGGAAGAAAGGAAATGATAATACTTTGGAACATAATGACTTTTTTGTATATAAAATAATGGAATTGGCACAAGTATTGTGCAGTGCACATGCTTCAATTTATTGCAAAGTGAATGTGGGAATGAATCACCTCCTCCCAGTCACTGTTACGTTTTAAAGTGCAAAAGCATTAACAGCGTCAAAACCCCAACTGGTACAGAAAAGTTTAGCAGAATAAGCTAAAATGGAAATAAACAATTCCTGGGGAAATTAAGTTTCTCACAGTCTTCTGGAGAGTTGGGTTTGCTATGACTACAGTATAGGAAACTGCCCAAAAATACAAAAAACAAACACAATACCACATTCATGCTTGAAATATTCTGGAATCTGTGGTGATAAAGACATTTGTGTTCCCCTGACAATAAATACAGCCAAATAATATATCAAATTTATTTGCCAGTATATATTATCATTGCTAAAATTTTACTTCATGCTTTCTATGTACTTTGTTAGATGCATGAGCTGGGACTGTTCCTGAGATCTGGCAGATCTTCGGGGGGTACAGGCATGTTGGCCCATGATTGTCATGGATAAGAATGGAGTCAAGGCAGTCCATAGAAGTGAGTGACCAAACTTCAGCGTTTGTCTGATTTTGGTAACACCCTTTGACAAAACAGTGCTCATTGTTAAGGGAGACCTAACAGAGAAATAGGTGTCTTGACCCAAATCCTTAGATATATTTAGGCATCTGTATCCCAGTAAATTACATTTGATAACCTCGTAGGTATAGATTCAGCCCATCTGACTTTTAGCAGTTACAAGATGTGCCTAAATGCCAGGTACCACTCTAATGGGAACAGAAAGGTGTCTCAGCTAGAATAAATCATCATCACGGAAAAGACCATGACTCTCCATTTGATAATAAGGGCAGTTTAAGATGATTTAGACTTCTAAAGTGGGCACTGTGGTTAGCTGCCCAAAGTTAGGTGGACCTGTGACCTTTTCGGAGACATTTTCGACCCCTGGTCTCTCTCATTCCCACCATATCTACACAGTGCCTAGCAACTCAATCAGATTTAAAAGCCTGCCTTAGGTAGGAATGTTTGGCTTCTACTTGTACGTGGTGGTGGGAGAGGTAGTTTAGAGTGAAAAACATGATTATTATAATTTTATGTATCAAGTTTTGTAATCTATCTATGTACACATGGTACTGAAGAGTGTGTACATAAATTAGGTTGCTGAATGCAAATATGGCTAAGTAGATATCTAACTGGTTATCTGACAGGCATAACTCAGGACTGATTTATGCCTGCGGTCATTATAATGGAATGTACAGTTGTTAAGGGGCCAGAAGAGTCAGAGAGTTTCTTTGTGACTTCAGTCAAATTTAGGCTAAGCCCCCTGTAAGCAGTGCATTTCTTTTGCATTCCCAATATAAACAGCTAAGCTTCCCGCTTCTTTACAAGAATTTCCATTAAGATGTAGATGAAGAGGATATAAGCTATCTCACAATTCAGTGCTGAGGAAAATGGAAGCTCTGGTATCACGAAAATACCTCTCAGAGTTGTGAAGCCACAGAATGCTTGCAGAAAGGCAGAGAACATATGAAAGTAGTCTGGTCTGGGGGCTTTGCTAAAAAAGAAATGTTGAGACTTGGCCAAGATTCAATGAAACATTTACTGGGAGAACAAGGCAACCTGCAAAAGCAAAAGTACAATTATCAGCCAGGAATTTTTGCTTGTCTGTGGTGCTTGGGCTCCTGCAATTTTCAGATCTATTCTAAAATCCACACAGTAAATGTATCTGGGTCGCTTGCAAACCCAGAAGCCAGATCACAGTCCAGACTTTGGTACAGCTCTGAGTTTCTCGTTTGGGCAGATCTGCTCTTCTTTTCTAGACCCATTAAATTCAAGCAGGCTGTGTTCTTGATCCAGTCTGTGTAGATCTAAAGTAATATCCTTTGACACAGTGAAATTATACTGGGATGAATGAAATTTGAATCTAGCCTTTAGAAGCAATGCGCTCTGGAAAGCCACAAGAGAGGTTAAATCTACACGTTGATGTGCCAATGTACCACAGGAAAAACTGTTAGTGTATTTCTATACAGCCTGAAATTCTCATCAGCACTCTTGTCCAGTTTTATAGGCTTGTGAAGGCAGATCATAAAAGCTTCAAATTAGTGGGACATCTCAGAGGTAGTTGGCTGTATATTTGAAACATATTTTTAGAGGTGTGTCCCATCTCTGGTAATGAAAAAATCAGTTCTGCATATCCGGGTACATAAAGAAAAATATGCATCCCACTGAAAACTGCTTTAGGCTTGTTGAACCATTGTGTTTATGCGTTTAAAAAATAATCTTTTCTATATACCCACATCATTCCTTCTGTGTGTTTACAGGATGTTTTAAAAGGGCAGACACTAAAATTAGCAATAGGGTGAAATGGTGTAAATCTTTACTGCTGCCTGCATTGAGAGAAACTCTGCTTTTGAGTCTTCCTTAATGAGTGATGACATTTTGCATTCAAGGAACAAATGTGACTTTTCCTGTTGGCCAAGCGCTCTCCTGCTTTCTGTCTTTTCTTTGGATATGTACAGCAGAGGCTTGCTAAGGAGGAAAGCAGTCTCAAATAAATTGCAAAGTCCTAGATAGATTTTTTTTTATTTTTAATAATGTTATAGCTGTGTAACATTGTGGTCATGAAGTAAGAGGTGAAAAAAATGTAGAGAGCTGGATGGTGGACCTAACTACCTCTGCACAATGGGGAGCACCGCTTAGGAGTTCCTGGAGCCACAGATGCAAGGAGGTAAACTGAAGGAGCTGTGGGAATGGTTCTCTTCGTCTTCCAGAGCTTTCCTGGGAAGTGTCTCCAATAGAGGATCTGCAGGGGGAGCAGCGTGTGTGAGTGTGTGAGCAGGAGGCAGCCTGGCTGACGCAGCGTGCAGGATGCCTTGGGGCCCGTTCTCAACTGATCTCAATTCTCCTTGCCGAATTGATGCCCTCCCAGGGGATTGGTGTCTTCTTCCCACTGGTATGTGATGTGAGGTGCCAGGTTGACGACGGACAGCTGCACAGAGCTCAGAGAAGGGGCCTCTGCTTGGTTTGCTGAGTCGGAGCAGAGAGCCAAAATAGCACTTTTCTGCTGCTCTCTCACTCAGTCCTATGTACTCTTAGGGATCTGCACAGGCTTGAAGTAGCATCTTCGTATACCAATGGGAAATGCTTTTGTGTATTTGGTTTTAAAGGGAGACAGAGGCTCAGGGATTCCATACCTCCTCTGAAATGCCAAACTTCGCATTGCTTTTAATGTGGCAACTGCAAAAATAAAAGTGACAGATTTTAATTATGAAGTGGGGTGGGAGAGGGGAGGAAGGAATCAAATGCAATCCAACAAAGCCAAGATTTAGAGTGACATCACTTTCTGTGTAATTGCAATGCCAGCAGACACTCAATAAACATATCAGCATTGTTAAAATGATTTATGACCTGAATAGCTGAATATAAAATATTATCAATAGATGTGTCACCATTGATCTTTCCTGGGGCTAGCAGCTGAAGGATAGGAGAGGGAGATGATTTTAACAAACAATTCTTGACAGGAATCCAAAGGAAACAATGAGCAGGGACAGACAGCTGACAAATTCAGTATGGGGCCATTAAAACATGTGATGAATTTGCTGGGAAAGTATATATTTGTGGAAGAGGTGAGCTCATATCTACCATAAATTTGTCAGCCGTGACACAGTGTTCTCAGGCCTGGCATGAATAATGCCTAGCTATTTACAGGCTTTGTCTGGCAAAAGCTCTATCAGTCACTCCAGGGTTATTTACAAAGAAAAGTGTCTATCAGTTACAAGGACATGACTTTGCCACTAAAAGATAACAAAAGAGGAAATCAGGCATTGGCCTCTCAGTGCGAGATGCATCTTCTCCAGAGAAGCTCTGGACTGGAATGAATCGGATGGACTGCAGTAGGACCTCCTGGCAGAGTGCCTGGCATAGGCTGCAACAGTACATTTATCCACACTGATTAGATTAGAATTATTAATAGGGGTCTATGGAGTGGAGCAAAGGGTCATTTAGAGTTTAATTCTGTTCTCAGATAACTTCATTTCAGCTGATGGGATTGTTATTGTAGGGGTTTTATATGTTTATAGGAAACAATATACTCAATAATGAAGTCATGCATCCTTCTGCAAGATTAGGAGAGCTATTGTGTAGCTGGAGTGAAGTCTTCACAATTGTGTTAATTAAGTAATAGTGATTTGACTTTGTCTCCTCATAAAATGCATTGAAGAAGTGACTAAAAGCTGCTGAGAAAGTGTTCCCTCAATATAAATATATAGCAAAACAAGCAAGAAATGAAAGCAGCCTTGGATTGAGTAAACAGAATTGCTGACATGCTGCGTTTACTTAAGACAAATGGTGGCTTGGCCTGGAGTTTCAGCTTCCTGCTACCTTAATGTAAATGTGTATCAATTTAGCATTGAGTGTCCTCAGTCCTGATAAAAGTTGAAGGTGAGATTATAGACGGTGGTATTTATGGCGTGTTTACATGCCAGTCATTTGTTTCAGACCAGAAGTTGCAAATGGCTTTGAAGTTTGAGATTTCATCCAGCTTCTTCAAAGTGGGCATCCAAGGTCAGGCGCTGAGATCTGCATTTCAGATTGAAGTGGCCTGGTAGGGGAAGATAGCAAGTAGGGCTGGCGGGTATTTTCATGGCAAGATACAAAAGTACTCACAAGTAGTGACAATTAGGCTACTTTCTAAAGGAAACTGAAGAATCAACCTTGTATCAAATGACACACACCAAACATGCTGACCCACATTCTCTTCTGAAGTGTTGTGGTCCTAGTTTCACAGAGTGTGTCTTGCCGTTCCTAATACCACCGTGATGGGTTTGTCACTAGGTACCTTATCTTCAAGGTCTTAGAACGCGGTGATAAAATTTTTCTGAGAACTTTAATTTTATTTGTTTTTCAGTGGCAGGGAGCCAGCTTTGTACATGGTGTAAATTGGACTCTTTCCATTCACTTCAGTGGGACTGTAGTAACATACACCATTTGAAATCAAATTAAGCAGTAAGCATGGAATGTGAAAATGCAGCATATTAATGCTTCGGGATAGGATTTCAGCTGCAAGTGAAGGAAGTCTCTCGTTCATGACCCCAAGATGTGACCACAACATAAATAATAAATGCTGGCAGAAGAAAACACTTCCTTATCCTTCTGAAGGTGCTGTGGGTTACAGATAAAAGTAATCCCACCTTAGTTTCTCCAGTAGGATGGTGCAGTTAGAGGTTTGTTAGGCAGATGTGTAAAGTGATGGTAATTGTGGTGCCTATGAGGAGGGTACAGCGTTTTCAAAATGGCCACCCAGCTTGTGCAGCAAAGGATGTGTAGAACACGAATGTTGTGTTTGTCTTACAGGCTTTGCAGGCATGTATGACAACCCCATTGATGTGATAAACTGTAAGTGCTCCAAAGGAGCTACCATGATCAATTGTCATTGATGGGTTGGCTCTGTATGATTTACTGTGTGTGATATATAGAATAACTGAAAGGAGTTACTGAGGCCTGGTGGTCAAATATATGCTGAAAGGACCCCAGGAAAGCAGCTAGACCAAGATCAAGAGCCAACCTACCTGTGACTGTCTTTGTTACTGACATAGCAAAAGCAGATTTCTGTGACATGAAGTAGTGCATTTTTAAGTGCCCATGACAGCTCTGGGGGATCACTCTGCTACTTCTATCCATTTTCTCTGTAACTTCATTTTGTCACTGAGAAAGCAAAAACGAATGTTAGAAGACATGTCATCCAAACACAGAGATGGAAAACAAGGTGAGTACACCCTACACCATGCTTCTTTGTTGGGCTTTGTGCTGGGACAAGGAGCGGTGCACTGGCTCAGAACAGAAAGGTGTGCTTATGACAGAGTAACCGTGCTTTTTGGGGATCTTGTTTTGCACAGGTCTGGTGTTCATTTCCTCTGGAAGAGGAGTGCTTTGAAAGTTTGGGAACTTTTGTTGTGAGGGCTTGCACCATCCGCTCTGGGAATGAAAAGTCTGGATGGAGATCTGGTTTTGGCTCTGTCCTGAGTCTGCTGGGAGTATTGTGACAAATCTGGCATCCTTCTAAATTTGGTCTGCTCTATCTATGTGTTCAAGGCTTTATGCCTTTTCCTGGCTGTGTATCCCATGACTTTGCCAGGCAAACTGAAAATTGTTTTAATGAAAATCTCTTTCAAAATTCAGTTTCCACTACTGGAGCCCCACTCTGAGCCCCATCAGTTCCCACTGACTCTAGCGGCAGTCATAGGAATAGTGCTTTGAAGAAACAGCTTTAACAGTCAATTTAAAGCTCATTAAGGCAAACAACAAACATCTTCCTTCAATAAACTTTACATCACATTTTCAGAAAGATGTAATCCCATATATTGTCTCAGTAGGAAAATGTTCCTGTGTTGGCCTGGAAACTTCACACACGCCTCATTTTTATTAGAGGTATTTTCAGCCAGCTGTTCCATCAAGCTTCTTATTTTCTACTGAGGACTTTGCTGGCTGTGTTTCATTAGAGTCTATCTAGACTTGTGCTTTTAAAAAGGTAATGGTAATACAGTGACAGACTTGAGGTGGAATTTTAGGGTGGTTCATCTCCTTTGGAAATTTCCACACCAGTCTGTAGATCTCACAGCACTTGGGTGCAGCACAATGTCTTCAGACCTGCAGCACAGGTAGGGAAGTAAACTTCACAAGACAGAATGCCTCGAATGGTAAGGCAGACAGCATCTCTCCAACTTATTCATTAAGTGCTGTGTGGGCTGTGGGAAGGCTTGCAAGCATGTGATAAGCACTTTGAAAGATATGAGAAGATGCTAAGTGGATCCGAGCAGGCTGATTTGCCTACAACCTACATAGGGTTGGGTTTGCCATAGGGAGCTCCCAGACCCATGTGTGCAGCTCAGCTGTTAGGAAGGTGACAGGGCTCTGCCTGTGACCGTCCCACCCCAGGCCTGGTTGTCCCTGTTGCTGGCTCACAGAGCAGGCTTGCGTTTTGAAACCTGCATGGTCTTGTGGTTTTCTGATTGTGGATTTTTTGTTGTTGTTGTTGTTGTTGTTGGCTTTTTTTTTTCTTTCCCTAAATATAATTTGACTATAAAAAAAGCAAGCCCTTAAAAGCTCTGAAGCAGCCAGAAGTATTCATTCCTCTGACAAGTAACTTTAAAAACATGTCTTCAATTGAGTCCATGTGTCCGCTTTCAGACAACTTCTACTGGAAATGCATTCACAAGTCTAGGCATTGCTGTAAATAATCAGATTTCAAACACTACAACTTCTAGTCATTTTGAATATAGTCCTGGAGTAGGAATAACAGAAATAAAACTGGCTGCCCTAATACAGAAAAAGGAACTGTAAAGCCATCAGCAAAATCCAAACCAGGAAATGCTGCCAACTTAAGGCAAAGTAAACTGAGAGCAATAAATCAAACTGAAACATATTTTATTGTGGACTGAACAATACAGGGCCTGACATTTCTACAGTCAAGGCACAAATATCCTTTTACTATCAAAAACAAAAGCTTTTAAAGCTTCAAAAGGAGCTGCAGGCAAAGGAACAAATAATAAATGACAGACAGAGCTAGTATGAAGGGACTTTGTGGGTTGTGTTATGTAGATCTTAGAAGATTTGCAGATGTCAACTTGCCCTGCAAGCACTGATGCTGACCATGTCATCCCCAGCTGCTACTGCTTGCAGCACTTTGGGGCAGGTGAATTAAAACAGCTTAACAAGTCAGCTCCCTTCAGTAGAGCTGCTGTGAGTGCCTGGGCGAGTGCTCATAGCTGGCCTTCACTACAAAACAAAATGTTTTCCTTTTGCTGAAAATGATAAATCCATCTTCCAATGGAGGCTTAAGCCATCACATTTTGAGCTCAGAGCAGGGGCTGCTGGCCAGCAGGGGAGATATCTTCTCAAAGTGGCCTGGATGCAGGTTGTGGTTAGGTCATGCTGGGCTGTCATGTGAGCCCTCATTCTGCAGCCTCAGTACAGGGACCAGGGGATGATGTTGGATTTTGCTTTTTAGTTTAATTTTACTTTGTGTTTTAGCGTGTTAATTCATCTGAAACCCTATACGCAGAGCATATATCCATCAACATGCAGGAGAAACCATGCTTGACCAATCTGGTAGCCTTCTACAATGTCATCACCAGCTGAGTAGATGGGGATAGAGCAGCGGGTGTTGTCTACCTTGATTTCAGACAGGCTTTTGACGTTGTATCCCATAATGTTCTTCTAGATAGGCTTAGGAATTTTGGGATAGATGAGTTGACAGTGAGGTGGATTAAGATCCGATTGACTGACAGAGCTCAGAGGGTTGTGATCAGCAGTACAGAGAGATTGTAAATATCTAAAGAGTAAAGAGGATATGGCCGGGCTCTTTACACTAGTGCCCAGTGACAAGACAGGGTGCAATGAGCACAAAAAGGAGCACAGGAAGTTCTAGTGGAACATGAGAAAGAAGCTTTTTACTGTGAGGGTGACGGAGCACCGGAACAGGCTGCTCAGATTGGTGGCAGGGGCTCCTTCTCCGGAGATATTCAAAACCCACCTGGGTGCTTTCCCATGTAACCTAATGCAGGGAACCTGCTTTGGACTGGGTTCTCTCAAGCTCCCTTCCTATCCCTATAATTCTGTGTTTCTGTGAGTACTGCAGAGCCTGATGGTCCGAGATGAAGGCATGCAACTTCTCAGAAACTGGAAAAAAGTAATCCTAGCTGCAGTCCTCTTTTGTCTGGAGAAAAAGCAGAGAAGGCATGGCAGCGTGTTACATTGACGTGTGAGCAGCCCAGGCTCTTCATCACCCTTTTAAAACACACTTGGGAGCCCTTTACCCGTACCCTCTGCCCTTGGGTTGTAACAGGAGTGACTGCAGCCCGCTGAGGCCTGCAGCAGCCTTCACCATGTTTCCCCATCCCCTGGGCTTGAGCACAGGCTTGTGGGTGATATTCAGCCCACACAAGAAGATAAGAATTAAGACTGAAAGGAACTTCCTAAGTCATCAAGTCCTGTCCCCTGCTGTGGAAGGCAACCACATCATATGATGCCTTTCAAGCACTTATCTATTTGCATCTTGAAACCATTTAGGTTTCTTGCCCTCACTACTCCTACTGAGAGGCTGTCTTTCTTCTGGTGGTTATAAACCTTCTTCTAATTTCCAGTCTAAATATGTCCACTGCATTTTATGCTGTGTTTAATAGATATTGAGAAAATAAATAAGTCACCAGCTTGCTTTTATTTATGTATATCAAGCTTTCAAAACACATGTATAAAGCCCCTCTGCAACCGTGTGTATTTTTTGCTTATGAGAATGGTGCTGGGAAGAGGGCAAGGAGACAGGGACATTCCTGCAGAGGGTTTGTCCATGGTGTGAAAATGAAGGAGTCGGAGACAGAGGGTGGCCTGGGGACTTGGGGGGCAAAAGGGAGAGAGTGGAGAAGGAAGATGAGGAGTGGGAAAGGAAAAGGCCACTGAGGCAGGCCAAGGGGCAGGAGCGAGGTGGTGGATGAACAGAAGCCTGATGATGAGCATGGGAGAGAGTTTGAAGCAGAATTTGGGGAACTTGGGGAACAAGCAGAACTTGTAAAAATAAATACTGGTGCAGATAAAATGTAAACAACAAAACAATTTTTAGGCAAGGGGCCAAGCAGATGGGAAAAGGATGTAATGTAGAAGGGGAAGATTCAGAGTTTAGCTTGAGGGAAAAAAAACAATTCAGAGACAAATAATAAAAGTATTTGAGCTGTGGGGAAGCCCCACTTGTTGGGCAGAGTCCAGTGCTGCTGCATGAGCTGGCTGCAGGCTGAGCTCTTTCCCAGCTGCAGGTCCCAAGAAAGAGAAGAGCAGGCTTGGTCTCAAAGGAAAAGAATTCTGTAGAGAGGTAAAAGTGTGTTTTCTGAGATTGTTCAAATGTTATTCCTGTAGATGCTGGGAACTTGAGAAGGGAATTAAGGGTATGGAGTTGTTAGTTTGTTTTTGCTGGTACTCAGAATAAAGCTCCTCTGGTCTGTGAGCAGTTGTCATCATTAACATGGCAAATATGAATACCAAACGAGAAACCATCCTTCTTTGTCAAAATGTGCTTTAAAAAGAGAAAGACAAACAAAGTGGATAATTTTAGAAGAGAATAGGGTTCTTCCCCACTCTGAGGCTAGCATCCTATGTCACTGTTATGTGTAAAAAGGTGTAGAGATGAAGAAATGAAAACATGGGTAAACAGGCATATGCATAGGCTGTAACACAGACCTTTGCACTGAGCTAGCTTTAAAAATTCTGCAGGCTGCAGTATTTACTCATAGTTCACACCAAGCATTGTGTTACCAGTTAGTAGAAAGCTGTTTCTGGCAGACAGAGGAGATAGCTGTAAGATAACACGCTTCTGCTTTGTAAAGATGCATAAACAGCCATTGAGGATCTTGTTGCCTTCCAGTTGCTTTCTGTAGAGTGAATGCCTGCACAGAGGCCTGCAGCCTGCATGGAACAGGAATAGAGACAGCACAGCAAGGATGGGCATCAGCCACATCTGACCCTCCAAAGGTTTAAGGACATGCTTTGCTTTGAGTGGTCCTGGGGACAGGACAGCTGGTTGTTTGCAGCACATCTGGGGGGCTCTGCAGTCAAGACCTGTGTGCATGCTGCATGTGAGGAGCTGATGGGAGTATGGCCAGTGATCAGAGTGAAGATGGCCCTGGCTTTGTACTCATATTTATTATTAATAAGAAACGGAAATGGAATTTTAGATGTCATAGAATCATAGAATCACAAGGTTGGAAACGACCTACAAGATCATCCAGTCCAACCATCTCCTCATCACCATTGCCTCCAATAGCACTAAACCATGTCACGCAGCACATCATCCAGACGCCTCTTGAACACTGCCAGGGAGTTAGTTGGAGGTTGGATGGTGATAACAGGAACTCACCTGTGAGTCGTCCTTCCTCCCTTAAAAGCAGATTTAGAAGCTTCTTTTTCCTCACCTTGTGCAGGAATTCTGTAAGAGGGAACCTTTTCTGAAAGCAGTTCCTGCATTCAACAATCAGATCTTGAAACACATTTTTCTCAAGTTAAGAAGGAAAGCCTTTACCTCTTCTGGATGAGACTGGTGTTTGCAAGTCTAATCCCAATCTGCAAATTAGCCAAAATTCATTCAGGATCATTAATTTTGCATTACTGTGGGTTTTTTAGAGCACTGGAGGTGGTCGCTTTATTTTTTTGCTCCCCAGATGCACACATATGAAGTAGAGTTTTTTGTCCTTATAGCAAGACAGCGAGTTTCCATCAAGCCAATTAATGAACGGGAGGCAGTGTTCAGCATGTGTACCAGGGGCTGCTGTCTGATCGGAGAGCTGGGGGCATTGCCTGGATCTTAGTACAAGTCATCAGGTGGCAAATTCACCAAGGAGTCTGCCAGCTGTTTGACTTCATTACAGTCTATCATTATGTCTACCTCCTTTTTTTATTTCTATGTTTAATCACCTAATATCATTTTTATCGGCTTCTCAGGGTGTGGGAGAGAGCAGTGGGGAATTCGTTTCACTTCTTTACAGTACTTGTCTATTTTGGTAAAATATTATGGCAAGTTTATGTCTGTCCTACTTTGAAAAACAAGATTCAAGTGAAGTAATTAAGCCTGTGAGTACCAAAATGTCTAATTAGTATTAACTCTCACCTGTAAAACATGATAGGTGTCTTCAGCACAAGATAGATTTCCACATTGTTTAAAATGTAGAAGGAACCAGTAACTGAGAGCTAGGCAGTTGCTCAAAGACAGCACCTTCACAGCTCAAACCCTTCACCTGTTTTTGATTGAGGATCATTGCTGTCAGTATAACAAGACCTGTCATGTGCTATCAGAGAGCTGATCGGTAGATTCCAACGTATCTTCATCAGCTGTTTGATCACATATTGAGCCAAAGTGCTCCTTGTCCTTTACAGCTCAGCCAACAAAATGGGAGACTTCTTTGCCATGTGCCGTGTGTGTATTCTGCACGTGGGGATGTGTAGTGATTTAGGTGGAGGGCTGCTACCCTTGGTTAATTCTCACACAATTTTAAGCAAGCAATTAATAGCAATGCTAGAAATTGAAATTCTGGCTGTGCAGAGTTTGCCATTTATACCACACAGGCATTGTGTCACATGCTGTACTTGTAGTATATGTACATTCTTGTATATACGTTGATCTAGAAATAGCCATTGTTCAAAACAAAACAAAACAAAAAAATCCCAATACGTCTAGGCTTTCATGATATCCTTGCATCCAGATACGCTGTTAGGCTATGAATTCATGCTGGTGCCATGCATGCAATAGCCCAAGTTTCAGAGGAGACTAGAGTTTGTGTCTAGACATAGAAATTACACTTTCCCCATCTCCTCCTGTGCCAACCTTTTGGTCTCGTGGCTGCGTTAAAAAAATTACCTCTATCCAAGTACTCATGGTCAGCATGAGTAGTACAGGCACTGAGGTCCTCTTCTGTGACACCTCCTGCCCATGTCCCCGAGGGCCTGGAGCTGGGCTGATTGTTCTCCAAATCGCTGTCTTTCTAAAAGGCTTCAATGTCTCAAAAATTCGCTGTTGCTGACCTTCTCAGATCTCTCAGCTGGCAGTTTTCCACAACGCCATCAAGCTGGATGCTGTAACCTTTTAAAAAACATTGTTAACGTAGGTTAAAATCACAGATGCATTTTAGGTTTGATTTCTCTTTTAGAAATTCCAAATTACGCCACATATTGGAAAGGCCTGGTTTGGCTCCGAGCCATTCTGATAGATGTCATATTGCTAAACAAGATGGGCTTAGAAATATGCCTAGATGTTTCCTTTTTTATTTCAAACAAATACAAGCAGTAGATTAACATTTGGCTGACCCTGGCAGCAATTGCTAAATGTAATGTTTAGAGCAATCTAACACTCTGATCCTCTGTGGTCTTCCACAATGGAACATTGTTTTCAAACAGCTTTCCAAGTTGAACAAAACGTGGGCATTTCTACAACAGGAGCCTGACCTGCTGACCGGTGGATCAGTGGTCTCCAAAATGCATGGCCGACTGGCATTAGGGGGTTTCTCAACCCCGTTGTGTGAGGAAGGACAAGGTGTTCCTGGAGCTGGCCGCTTGCTTGTGAATTGCTGATTAAAAATAATACTTCTGTAACATTTATAAAGTTTGTGTGATTTGTACTGCTGAGGAAAGCTTTCCACGAACGGGGAAGCCAGTGCCAAAAATGGTGTAAGCAAGCAATAGAGTCGAATCATGTGAGAAAAAATTAAATTTTCATGTATCGTAAATGAAATATACATTAGGGACTCTCCAGCGACCTCCAGATTCTGGATTGGAGCTGAAGACTTAAATCATGTAGCCACAATGGCCTGTAACACATATATGGAGGGTACTGCCTTGCTATGGGCCTGCAACAGTAAACAAATGGAACTAGTTTTGGAGAACTGCTATTGACAGTAAAATTCTAATTTTGCTCCAGCTCCCAGAACAGATGTACCTCGGAGTCCATAGACTGCAATACTTAACTGCAGCTACTCAGCTGTGACCTTCAGCCTCAGGCTCACTGCAATAAAATTTTCATGCAACCATATGGAAGAATATTTTAATAGAGATTTACTGTCAGTAACTGTCCCAAAGGAGCAAATAAGGAAGCTGTAACATATTGCGTACAGTAAATCAAGGGGACTTCAATGGAAAAACGAAACCTCCCCGAGGCAAGCATCTTTAAAATTACAGGCAACACTTTGTACAAATATGTGTACAAAGGACTAGATATGCACTCGGTTAAGCAACTCAAAATGGTTTTGATTTGAAGATATATTTATTAGAATTTATTTATTGTGTTTTGTGAGCGGTAATGGGGGAGGGGGGTCATCTCGCTGGGCTCACCAGCAACTGCTGTGCAACTTTGGATTCATCGTCTGTGATGCAAAACAGGCAAAAGTGGAGAGATGGGGGGAGAGAGTGAGCACCGAGTTGGTGAGTTCACGTGGCAAATGGCATCTCTCAGCAAACACAACTGCAATAGCGCTCTCGTGGCCTCCCTGACCGTGCTGGAAGATTTTCCTTGAGAGCAATTACCTTTGCAATTGCCCGGCTGCTTCCTGCAGCTTTGTGGAACTGGCGGGGAATGAAGGGGAAATTCCTGCTGGAGCGTGCAGTAGGAAGCAGGAAACAAAAATACCGCATCTTTGGAGGCTGTTCCCCGCTGGCGGTCCTCTGGGGATGTTCAAGCAGAGTCTGAGAAACATAAATGGGCAGAGATCCGTCCATTTGGAGGTGTTTAGAGACCTAAGAATTCCCCCACTAGGGCTTCGTTCTCCTGCCTCTTCCTTTGCCAGTCCTCTTACAGGAATCTCTGCAGCTGGATAAAGGCGAACAGGAGTCTGAATTTCCCCTCTGTTCTCACACTGAACACACACTTACTCATTTTGTTCCTCTAATGAAGCTAATAACATGACAAGGCAATAAATCAGGAACAAATAGATTAAATGCTTACAGAGGTAAGGCTGAGTTATCCTTTATAATGTTCCGTACTAAGTGTCATGTAGAGAACAGCCTACCCAAAAATACACAGATGTATGTTGAGCACACTGAATCATGAAGTATGTGATGAAAGCAAGGCATAGCAAAACCCAGAAAAAAATGCTGTAGACCGGTAGCAGGATGCAAATCTGTCTTTCTGAAAGAAAAGTGGAGTGTTGTGTGTGAGGGACACCAGGAAGCCATAACAAAGAGGCAATTGCTGAATATGGTGAACGCAGCATGAGGATTTCATTCAGTGGGTGCAGCAGTGAGAGTGGCTGTGATAACCAGGTAACACGTACACATACATTCACGTGGGGTTGTGTTAGGACCCATCAAAATGCGTTATGTATATGGTTCCTTCTCTACAGCTCAGTGTTGATCTCTGGTTACGAGGAAGTGATGGCAGCTGCCGAAGGTAAAGTAGTGCAGGGTCCCCCCTGGCTCCTGACTGCTGTTTCCTACGGCTCTTGGCTCCCTTGGGAGCTGCTTTTTATCAGCAACCTAGTTCAAAAGAACTTTATGATGTCCAATTTCAACTATTTCAATTGAAGGACGGGTTTAACCATAAAAAAACCTAATGCCTACTCTGGATAGCAGTTAGAGTTGTTAAAAACGACATTTTTATGCAAAATGTTTTTAAACTTTTTCAGTCAACATTTCGTTATACTTTGAAGCAGCTCTCTGAGCTCTCCTGTTCTCCTTACACTCAGGTCTCTCGACCTGCATGGAGTCCTCCCTCCCCCCCCAGTGTGAGTACTGCCTTTTCTCTTAACTCTTGCTCTGCTGTGAAACATCTCTCCCACAGCTGCACACACGTTGGCAGAAAGTAGCTTCTAATGAACTACAAAGATCTTCCAGTATGGGTTGGTTTTGTTTTCTGTTTTCTTATGTTTTCATCGGGATCTAGTTTTGGGTTAGGACAAACCAGAAAAGTTCCTCAAGATTTTCTCTTTTGTTTCAGTGTTTCCATTTCCATCTTAAAGTTCTCTGTTCAAACAGTGCCTGAATGGGGGGACAGTAAAAGTTATGTTTTGCTGATCCACTGTTGACAGAGCCTTTTGAGGAGAGACAGATCACTGCCAGTCTGTGAGCATCACAGAGATTGTCTCTTCTTAGCTCACTACCATTTAATCACCTGCAGGCATCCCAATTACCATAAGAAAAATTACTATACCAATTAAGCAGCAGTCCTTGCCACTTGGTGTCATTAGGCTTAATTTGGTTCCTTGGGAAGTGTCCTGATTAAGTTGATTACCTGATTAAGTGGGTGTACTCTATATGATGGGCCTGATGCATCAGTGCTTTATGCCAGTTCTGCTTGTTGATTAAAGCACTATTATGACAGCGTAGGAATAGAGCAATGCCAAGGTGAATCTGGCCTGTTGCTTTTAGCAGTCCTTGTCCAAGCTTGCAAAACACTTTACATTTTTAGCAGGAAGTCACTGGACAGAACTCACCCCTGGGATTAATTCTTCAGTTTTGGAGGAGATGAAACTGGGGTGAAATTGGGCAGTTGTTTTTATTCTAAGAGCAAAACACTGAAATTGGCTGCCAGGGAGAGAAATGAGATTGAGAAATGAGAGACAGTAACATCTAGAATTAAAATGAAAATCTAGCAGCTTGAGTTGCTACCGTTTTGCCCTCTTTTTTTCATGCCTGGAAAGTAGTGGTGTGACTTATCAACCCAATTCACTCAGGATCCTGAGAACTCATGTCTGAGAATATGGTCACAGTTATGGTGTTCAACTCTTCTTATCTCTGTTTGTATTTCCTGGCCACCTCTGGTCTGCCATGAAGCAACACAGTATTAGTTGTATGGGTGACATTATCAAAAGCAATGATATCCTAAGAGAGGTTAATTAGGCATCATCATATAATAATAAAAAAAAAAAGTTATTTCTGGCCCAGCCGTGAATAAGAGGGAACCAAAGTGTGATTGGTAGAGAAAATTCTAGGAATGCTTTCTTTTGGGCTTCTATTTTATGAATGAGAAATGCTTCTTTGGCATTCTGTCTTTTGATGCAACTGTGACAAACGACAGCACGCAGAATTTGCAGGCTCAGCTGTGAGCATTAACTCCACACCTAAATAAGGCCTGTAATAGGATCATTCTCACCTAGCTTTGGGCATGTTTGTTGGAAACGTTTGCGCAGGGATGTTGTGTCTAGACTTCCTTTATATGCAAGGAAGAGAAACAGGAACTCCTAGGGTCAGTTCAACCTGAAACAGATGTCTGCTTTCGGACAGTCCATACCAAGTGAGTCTCTTGGTACAGCTCAGAGGTTAATGCCTATATTGCAGGCACTCAGACTTAGCAAAGTGAACCAGACCCATATTCTTCACTGAGGTTGTTCTAGTGAGCTGCAGACATGCCTGTTGCTTTCAGCAGAATGGGTTGAGAAAAGCCTCTATCCATCTGGCACAAGGTGGAGGGGTAATATCTCTGCTTACTTTTATCTCTTGTCCCTTTCATCCAGAACATATTGCTGCAACTGAAGTTAATACAGCTATTGGCAATGATATGAACATATTCGATTTTTTTCCTCCCATTAGGTTTTCTTGGAGGACAGGAAGCAATTTTCCCTTCTGTCATGCCATTTATCTAAGGATAAAGGAGGAGGGATGCAAACCTGCATTAAACTATCTTTGCTAACAGAAATCAGTTGTCCGGCAATATCTGTTTGATCTGTCCAGCTGATGGAAGAGATACAGAGCTAACTAAGCTGATGCTATATTTTCTGGGCTGCTAGCCAGCTTTTATCCATCTTCTGGGGCAAGAGGGGGTCTGTACAGTCCAAGAGGAAAAGAGGAAGGCTTGTCCAATGGACCCATCAGGATGGGAGCCTAGCTTAGGTGCTTTGAAAGCCTGGATATGATGGATGTGGTAGTGGTAGATGCTCTCCAGGTAAAAGATTCTTAAAATAGCACATAGCTGTTGTAATACCTGTGTCTTCTCTTTTACCCATCCATCTGAGATAGTCCATTCCCTGAATAGTCCTGCACAAGGACTGCTTAGGAAATGGAAAAATTTCTCTCTTCATTCAGCAGACGATTTCCAGGAGTCCTCCCCGTAGCCAGCAGTCTCACTGGCTTCTGTGGCTAATACTTTCTTGCTGGGAAGTGACTGGATCCCACCAGACAAACCTCTCCCTAGGCATTTTCTTATGATTTTATGATAGCTCCAACTAAGCAGATAGTTTAGCCATGATGACAAGAAATGAAAACAGTGCTTTGGACTGAAGTGCCCAAAAATGCCTTTTGAGATAACTGTGAGATAGAGGTGTATATCACTGAGCAACAACACATTTAAATCTTCTTTTCCTTTGGGTAATTCAGCCCCATACCTCCCGTTCTTATCAGGAGAGTGAATAGTCTGAGCCGAGAAATGTGTTCTGAGCTTTATTTGTAAGCATTAGCAGGACAGATAGAAGACTAGAGAACCTCATTACGGAGTTAGGCTGATACACACCAGCTGGCCAATCTGGCCCTTTGTACTGAAATCCTGTAAGCATGTACATTCAGCTGTTGTGACCCGAGCATGTGCAGTGCATTATTTCCTCTATCTTTGCAATCTGGCAAGGAACTGCAGTGCCCTGAAAGGTTACAGATGTGGCCATAAAGTTAGCGGGGTGACTTGCTCAGCTGCATGCGTCACAACTCCTACGCTGAGGTGTCTGCTAGTTTGTTGTGGTTTATCCCAACACACCTCAACATAGGAATCCCCTGGGCTAGCCAGAATCTGGGCAAGCATGCCATGTTCTGCAGTAGAGCTGCGTGGGAGCGGTGCCTGCTGGCACAGCCAGCTCTCCTTGGCTGCCTGCTGCAGATTTTCAATGCCGTCAGCACACAGCGCAAGTCTACAAGGAGGCTCATGCTCACACGTGCCTCAGCCTGGCTTTTGCTAAATAATTGGGCATAGATTTGAGTCATCCTGCCACTTCATTCCGTGCTCTTGAAAGCACATTCCTTGTCGCGCTGATGGCAGCAATGATTTTGCTGTTTGCGTCATTGGGGAAGGCAGAAGTTGCCCCCTCGGCAGTGATGGAGCAGCTCCTTGTGCCCTGCTCCTGCTGTGTGCTCAAGGTCTGCTGTTTGGTTTTGTCTGTCGATGAGGCATCTCTGCTGTGTGGCTGGGAGCAAGCATCTAGTCTGAATGTTCACATCAAATGTACTGCAAACACTTCCTAACAGTTCTGTGCTTCCTATGGGGTCAGTCACTCTGAAAGCATTCTTGCCAGCAAACGTGTTCACTAGAACACTGACAGGAAGAAAACACAGAAAAGGTGAAAACATAATTGAATCCAATGCCTTTAAAACTGGAATGAATGAATATTGCTATAAAGTATTTGCAGTAACCTCCCAGATGTCTCTCTCATACTTTGGATGAACTTGGCTCAGAAGTACATTTTTTTTCTTTTCAGATTTTGCTTTTTAATAAGATTTTGAACAACATTTCACAACCAATAGTAAAAAGGTATACTAAATCAGATACAATCTTTCATAGCTGATAAAGAAAAAAGTGTGCTGTAACCTGCTAACACATCACGCTCTCCATGAAAATGCTGGTACCTTGGCCTGGGCCCCAAAATTCAGTGCTTTCCTGCATTTTGTGGGGTAGATATTTTAAGTTTGTAAACATGCGTTCCTGCAGCTTTCAACGACACAACCAGAATCCCCAGTGCTCTGTCTTGTGTTTGTAATATGGCATAAAATGTCAGGATGTGCCTTAGGAGATTTCCACCATTACAAATCTCAGAAAGCTCATGAGAAAAGCTCATCTCCCAGAGTTCTTGTCGTATTGAGGTCAAAATCCTTTAAGAACACGGCTGTTCTAAAGAATTATATGTGAACCCGATGTTAGCACTGATTTAATCTTGCTTGTAAACCTCCAACCCAAGCCAAAACCTCTCTACATGCGGATAGCAGGAATGACAGCTTGATGGATCTGAAACTCTAACAGTTGTGTACAGTTGGGATTGCTAAGCAAGATGAGAGATATGTAGATCCTTGGACAGTTTAGAAGGATATACAAGCCCTTCACAGACTTGTCAAATGAAAAGCAAATATGGATTTATGTGTTGGGATGAAGGAAACAGGAACCTTCCTACCAACAAAGGTTAGGGAACCCTTATATTTTCTCCAGTGATGTGATGTGCTTGCATAAGCCAAAGGGATTCACGATTGATGTTCTGCATGGCAGAAACAGCTGAAGTGGTTCCAGGAGACCCCTGAAAAGGAATGAGACCTTCAGGTAATAAAGTGTGTTGTTAGGGATTTGTTTGTTTGTTTTTACAATTAAAGGGAATTGAATCAAAGCCCTGGCTTGATTTCTCTTCATGGATTTGTCTGTGCTAATTATTGCTATTAATAGAACCGTGAGTGCTCCAGGTCCCAAACGTGCAAAGACTTGTACAGATATTTTGCATGCCTATTGAATCCCAAGCTGACAAACAACTGCCTGCAACGTTCAGTGTACATGTCTTTGCAGGATTTGGGCATGAGAAGGGGTTTGGAATCACTGTTCAACCCAACCAAGACAAGGGCCCATAGAAAACGTAAAAGTAACTCCCTTCATTCAAACAAACAAATCAATTGCTATCATTGAGACTCTCTAGCTAAGACTTGTGCAGGGGAAAGCAGTAAGAAATCACAAGTGAATGACAAAATCAATCAAAACCAGGAAAGAAAAACAGCCTCCTTGCTTCTGATAAGTATCAGTTCTGTTTCCTCTGCACTGGCTTCATCCAAAGCCTGCTGTGATCAATAATATTTCTCTTTACTTCAAAGCACATTGGGTGAAAGCCTGTGGCTGGTTGCAGCTGTGTGGCTCTGGGCACAGCTGTGCCATATGATGAGCAGTGGTGCAGCCACCCTGTAACTTGTGCTGCACTCAGGATCTGGAGCATCTTCTAATCACAGAATTGCAGGGGTTGGAAGGGACCTCAAGGGATCAGTGAGTCCAACCTCCCTGTTAAAGCAGGTTGCCTACAGCAAGTTGCACAGGTAGGCATTCAGATGGGTCCTGAATATCTTCATAAAAGGAGACATCACTACCTCTCAGGGCAGCCTGTTCCAGTGCTCTGTCATCCTTACTGTAAAGAAATTCTTCTGTGTGTTAATATGGAACTTTCCGCGTTCAATCTTGTGTCCATTGCCCCTCGTCCTGTCACCGGGCACTACTGTAAGGTGCCTGGCTTCATCCATTTTCCTCCCACCTCCCTTTAGATATTTACAAACATTAATCACATCCCCCCCCCTCAGTCTTCATTCCCCCAGGCTGCACAGCCCCAGGTCTCTCAGCCTTTCCTCATACAGGAGATGCTCCAGGACCGTTATCATCTTTATGGCCCTCTGCTGGATTCCTTTTAGGAGATCTCTGTCATTTTAGAACTGGGGTGCCCAGAACTGGACACAGTATTGTAAATGTGGCCTCACCAGGGCAGAGTAGAAGGGGAGGATCAGATCACCTCCCTTGATCTGCTGGTTACTCTCTTTGTAATGCGTCCCGGAGTACCACTGGCCTTCTTGGCACACTGCTGGCTCATGGCCAGCCTGTTGTCCCTGTCCAACCAGTTTGCCTATTGCCATTCCTCTCCACAGTGCTTCTGGAAACATGAGTGTTAAAGGGTATTTTCTGAAGTATCAATGCCAGCTTCTTACTAAGCTGCAACGTGTGCAGGAGTCACTGCAAAAAAGCGATCTCACCTGCATTGCAGTGTGGTTTTGTCCCTTTTCTTACAAAAGAAAACAAAATTTTTTGGGAAAAAAAAAATTGATTGTATTTCCTTGCTATGTTTTGCTGTATGTTGAAGTATCTTGAAGCGACTCTGAGCCATGGTTTGTTCAGCTGCTTTTATGTATGTGTATGTGGAACAAACTCACTACAAGCTGCTGGATTGGCTTGAAGGATACACATAGCTTCTATAGAGCAAATCCTGGCTGAACAGACATTACACTTACGTACTCATGGAGCAGTTATCAAAGCATCAATGTATGAAAATTCTGACTGTTCTCCTGAACATGAGGTGGACTATGAAACAGCAACGTAGACTCATACACTGGATACGGCTACCTTATGTGTTTAACAACTGCTAACAAAGCTGGGGATTTCCAGAGGAGTCTGGGTTTGCAACATGCTCAGCTACACTTGAAATCCCCTTTGAAAGCTATGGACTGGTGGGGTGGTAATGGGGCTCAGAGCATGATGGTATCTGTAGCTTGAATGCTGTTAGAGAGCTAGCAGTAGCTTTGGTATATTACAGTGCTATGGGAAATGAAAACTTGAGGATGCAGTTTGAGCTTTGCCATACAGGGCTATAAGGAACCCCCAAGCATGAATGAAGAGCAGCATTCTTCATGCTATTTTGAGTTTCTGTGTTTGAGAGATTAGCTTTAAGAACCAGTGTTCTATTCAGGAGCTCCCAGTTGTAGTCCCGTCCAATTTGTCATCTGCTGGGACTGCGTTTCTACCCTGTCAGTATCAACAAAAATGGGGATTCTCGAAAGCAGCAGAGGACCTACTTTGGAATTTTTAAATTGTTTCACTAGAACTGAAATCAGCTCTGACGAAACTTAAAAATAATCTGTGATATGAATTTATCACAGTTCAGGCATGGGTAGTGTAGCAGAAATGCTAAGTTACAGCCTGAACCAGTCATTGAGCACCTGGTAGGAAGGCAGGGCCAACCAAGGGGAGCTCAGATGCGTGCAAGGCATTGAGTGACCAGAAGGTGTGGAGCCAGGATCCACCCCTTCTAGGCCTCATTTAAGGGTTGGCAGTGGAGGCAAGAGGGTCTCATTGGAGATGCTGCCCACCTTAGGCCTTACAGGCATATCCTCACTTGCTGCAGCCCAGGACTTTGCTGCTGTTGCTGTGCTTTCCACAGCATTGTAGTGTTACAGGTAGGCTGGAGATGCAATGCTTGTGCAACTTTTTTATTGATGTGATACTGGGCCACCCTGATTAAGAGATTTACAGGATTAAGGAAAAGAATGGTGACTTGTGAAGAATACTGAGGCTGTAATGTGGAGCTGTTCTGAAACACGCATTTTCATTATGAAAATAGTGTATTTTCTTTGCAGGAAATCATAGAGTGCTTTGGAACACTAACAATGTTATTAGTAGGTGATGCGCTTTGCAAATGGATGACAAAAAAGAGCAAATACAATTTCCTCTAAATTTGGCATAAATTTCTATTACCTCTCTTACTATTGTCCCATAGGCCAATAGTACAGCTTTCCTAAAGCGTCTGCTTCCTAGATTATGTGGTACAGTTTGTTCTCTCGAAGCCCTGTATTGTTTCTATGGAGATCAGTGAAAATGCTTAGCTCTCCACACTTATATAGGGATTGTGATTTAAAAAATAAAACAGGAATGTGAAGTTAGGCATCTAAATGCATACTGAGACACTTGGAACTGGTGTCACTGTGAGACAGCAGTGAGAATTGTGCTCTATGTTTAGATTCAGGGAGGTAGGTACTGGTCTCCTGTGTTCTTAAAGTCTTGGCCAATGTCTGCAAGTTATTTACTGGTCAGGCATACCTTATCTTAATTGCTATTTCCACATAGGTAAGAGAAATCAATCTCGGCAGCGACTTTAGGCATCAGCTGAGGTGAAGGCTTCACAGTGCTAGGCCTTACTGTAAAAAACTTTTTCCTGTGCTCTGAACAAGTGCTGTACAGAGCTTCTCAGGGTTAAGAAGGAGTGGTGTTCCCCCTCTGCAAAGAGGAGGCAGAAATACAAATGTTCTCATGGCACTTGGTCAGGAGACTCTGACAGAACTGGAAAGAGAACTCGTACTCTGTTTTCTTCTCTTTGAGTGCTCCTAACATCAGAGCAGCTCTTCTCCCATTGCCTCCCTCACTGGTTTTATTAGCGTGCAGCTGGACCTTGGCATTTGAATCACTCCTGGTGATCATTAAGCAGCATCTTCTAGGACCTGGGCACTGGAAGTATTAGATCTATTCTACATAATTGATATAATTTACTCTTGAAAGTCAGAAGGGAAAAGGACCCCCTAAGTTTTGATTAGGCACTAAATTCATTATTTCACATTAGAATAGCCTCACCAGAGGACCAAGGATACTTACTTGATTCAGTAATGGGAGCTCCAAAGGGTACTAATTTAGTAAGACTATTGACTGTTCATTACTGTGATGTTGCTCAAATAGCTGAGAGCATGTGTGGTGTTTAATGTGATCTTAAACATTACTATCTACGGTAAATCAGAAACAGGGCACAAGTGCTATAGCTGCTGTTTAATGATGTATGAAAAAGCTGCCTGGTAAAGTGCACCATTAAGAAAAGCTAAAACCAGTGCTGAACAAAGACCTGATGAAATATTGATACCTTTGCAGCCAATACCATTTCTTTTTACTTAGAAAGTGACTGAAGTCTGGCTTTCTGAAAAATCATGCTGAACTTGAGCAAAGCCATAGCCTCAGTGTGGTGGTAAGAAATCATATATCGGGGGAAAAGAGAAAAATAATAGTCTTTAATACATCCATTCTGAGTTTACGGACAGGAGACTTCCAATTCTTCCGTTATCCCCTTTCCATTAAAATACTGAACTTTTCATCACCCTCTCCTCAACTTTTTTGTCCAATTGGAGGAATAATCCAATTATGAAGTTAAAATAGATTGTCTTCTAGATTGTTGTTATTATTAAGGAGGAAGAAAAGGATATAGACTTCACCCCACTCCTCAAAAACGTAAACCACTGACACTCAGGGAAGTTCTCCCCTGTCAGATGTCACTGCAGGCTCTTGGGCACTCACAGCTCTGCAGCAGACATGTGTGCTTTCCAGAGAAATGCTCCTTTGCTCTGCACAAGTATAGATGAGAGCAGGACCCTGCCTAGTGCTGTTTCACTGCTACCTAACTTTGGGCCAGTAACTTGCATCTCTGCTTCCCATTATTTCAACGCAGCGCTAGTATGTGTGCTTGTGGACCTCATGCCAATATAGAAATAGTTTCATAAGCCAGGGAAGTACCTCTTCAGCTCTTTGTGCACTGTAACTCAAACGTCTGTGCAAATGAGGCTATTTTTGTTATAATAGCTGTCTTGCTTTCCACTTCTGTTTCATTTTCCTCCTTCCACAATGCTTGTGCTGATGTGTTACTGGGGCTATGGTGGTTCTACTCAGGTGTTCTTTTTAGCTTTCCTGGTCCAATCAAGTCCCATGGCTCATTCAGCTTGGAAATTAATAAATACAAAAATGAGAGGGTGAATAGAATGACCAAAGCACAGTACATAATGAAATTGTGCTACTCGTTGGCACAGGATCCTGAGGAGACCAGAATAAATCTGATTCAAAACAAAATAAAATTGCCTAATCCCAGTATTAGTGGAGCTCCACTGGTGGTTATTAATGAACTGAGTGGAATCTCCAGTTCAGAAACTTCTGGAGCCATTGATTTTTTTTCTTTTAGGAAGCAGGACAGAGGAGGACTATGCTTGCCTGACCCTAATGTTTCCATCACCCAGAGATGCTGGAAGCTGCTACCAGGTGTGGAAACATTGTTCTGAAGCAGAATAGCCCTTCTTAATGCAAACAAATTGAAACCACAAGTCAGACTAAGTCCAGCTGACATCCACAGGTCTGCACTCTGACAGGAAGGTTCCCATAAATGATTTAAAAAAAAAAGAGAGAGACAGAATTTCAGGATTTGGCATGTTTATACAGAGAAAGGTGCTTGTGCTGCTGATGCATTGAGAAGATGGGAAACCCTGTGTCTGAGCAGGGCTTGAGTGCAGTACTGCAGCTATGCACAACCACCTGGCTTCTAGTTTGGAGAAGCTCAGGCTCTTTTTTCATATAAGAGAGCATGCAGAGCATCCTGGGTACCTTCTTACCCTTTGTGTTCTTTGTAACATCCTTGTTGTCCTTTATTCTTAAAATCTACTTAGTCCTGGGCACAGCTCCACCTTTAGAGGTCATTTGACCTCAGTGGGAGCTGCAGAGGTGTATGGTGTCCAGACATAAGGTTCCTAAAGTACTGAGTGGACTCCCTCCCTCCCTTCCTCCCTCCCTCTTTGTGGAACCAAATTATTTATCCTAGATGTGGTCCAAGGTGCTAAAGCATGGATCCTGGCCATGTACAGATCTGCTTGATATTGTACCAGATCTGCTTGCACACATGCACGTGTATCTGCTGACTGAGAGGTGAGCAAAAAAGGAAAGAAAATCACGAGGTAAAGCTGTGCTCCAGCAGCCTAGAAAGTTATGTGAGGCAACAGCATAGCTTTGTCGCAAGTGGGTATTTTAAAACTAAGTAATAAAAGAGATTGCTGAGATAATTGATGTAGATCTGCGGCATTGTGCGAGAAAGTGCCCTGAAGAAAGACCCTGAGACAGGCGGCTCATTCAGATTGTAATTAACTCACAAAGAGCAGGTGAGGGGAGGGATGAGCCTCCAGCCTTTTCAGTCTTATCCTTAAACAAAGACCTTTACAACTATGTGTGTATTAGAGCCTTTGGTCTGCAAGTTTTACTCTCACTCACACCATCATAAAAGATTTAGAGGGCTGTATCTTTTTGATTACTAATTTATGCTGTTTACAGATGGGTAAAGGGAAAAGAAGAAAAGCACTGAAAACTCTTAAGAGCTGTGCTTTCCTGTTAGAAGAAGCTGGTGTTCAGCAGACGGTGTTGTTCAACCTGGTACAGGATTTTGTGTGGCTAGGGAGGAAGGGCAGACCCAAAAGCAGTACATTCTTCATTAAGATAGAGCCCTGTTCAGCAGAGGGCTCTCAGGAAAGAAACTACGGATGGGTATGATGCTGGCTTGGGAAAGTGCCCTGAAGAAAGTCCGATGTGAAGAAGAGCCTGTGCCAAGGGTTTGCATCACAGATAATTTTGCCCCAAATTGTGAGCAAGGTTTATGATCATCTTCAGCTGCCTTCATCTGCTTCCCTGGGCCAACATGAGTTTGGCCAGGCACAAAAAAACCCCTTTCTTTTCCCAAGTACTTTGGAGCTATGACGTCCTGCTCATATTTCCCAAATGTCAGGAAATCTTCTTGTGGATTTCAGGCTGCCATGCCCAAAAGCAGGGTGGTGTTTTCCATTGACCAGTCATGGGGCTGCAGGTACAGCACAACTGCCATCGCCAGCTCAGGACTGCTGTGCTCTCTGCTGCTCCTTGTTCAGTGCCAAGCCTTAATTTTGATCAGTGGGAGTCAAGTGTCCAAGGGATGTAGGTGCAAGCCATCCATGAGACTCATCTGGGACCTCTGCAACTTGTCTATCTTTCTTGCTCTTTTTTCTTTCTTTTGCTCTTAGACAAGCAGAAATCTGACTTTCTTCCTCCCCAGCAATGCAGCTGAAACATCAAAGGTCTACAAATTATAATTCCTTCCATTCACATCTTTTTCCTGGATTTCTTAAACTCATTTCTTCATCTAAATACGTGAACAAAGCCTTCCCTCTCCTTAACTTGAGCCCTGAATGGATCCAGACACCCTTTAAATTAAAATAAAAAACGGCATTGGGATGCTGTCACTGCTTGAGAAAAGCCAGAGGAATCAAATTAAGGCCATCACCATTCCTAATTCACACGTTTGTGGGAAGGAAAATTGAGACTTCAGCACCATGACTGAAAGATAGAGTCCCAGTTTGTCATGTTCTCGTCTTAAAAAAACGTGTCTCAGTGATTTGATAGATCACAGGGATCCTTTCCTCTGAAACAAAGACACAGGAGATGCCTTTTGGCTGGTGGTGTAAAATAGGAGCTGCAGAAAGCCAATTGAAAATGCGTCCTCCATTAAGCATGCAAACAGTTGCACTGAGAATGCTTGCTTGAGGTTGAGGTGCTGGCTGAGCTGTGGCCCAGGCAGAGCCTTACTGGGAAACAGAGCCACGTGAATGCTGAAGAATAAACAATAGCAGGGTCCCACTTTAACTATCAGCACCCAGGCGATGGCTGTGAAGTAGGATGCAGGTTATAGATGCTGTTAGTGTAAGTGGGCTCAGCTGCTCTTGGTGTCTGTTGTTTTGCTTGCCAGTATGCACACAGGCTGCAGATGCTTTTCTTTTAAAACGTTTCCCCAGATCTGCTCTCTTTAAGCTGTGTGGAGTTCCACGGAATGACTCTCAGAATTAACCAGCTTCACAAACAATTCACTTTTCTTCTTAAAATTCAGCAGAGCTGAGAGAAACATTTTATTATGAGGAAAGGCTGGCTCTGACGTCTAAGGAAAGAGGGAGGAAAGTAATAAGTAAGTAGATCTCTGCCTTTCAAGTAGTTTAACAAAGCTCAGCAGATATAGGTCTGAAATTTGCACCGTGCTTTCCAAACATGCTGAAGTGTGGACACATGCACACATAAATGCATGCATGAAAATCCACCCATAATGCCAGCACATGCTTCCCTAGTTCAGAATAACCCTCTTCCCTGAAGGGCCACGTGCACGAAGTTGCCAGTACATAACGGCTCATGTAACTGAATTTTAAACTCCTGAAAATAGCAGCTTAGATTGGAAGTGCTGACATAGGCTTAGTGACAGCAGTGCCAATTTAACAGTTGTATGCACTATGGAGTGTTCTTGCAACATTCCTCATTTGAAAGACAATCTGTGCGTGGTATAGGCTAGTATGGTTAAAAAAAAAATGGGGGGGAAAAAAAAAAACCTGTGGTCTTGGCTGACAAACTCTGTCAACCAATGCAATCTGTGCTCCTGATGTTTACTGCTTGAAGCTAAATAGGATATTTAGCCAAATTTCAATTCCTGCTACGAATAAAGCTCAATTTGTGTGTGTGCGCGCGCGCGTGTGTGAGAGAGATGATTGCTCATTTAAATGACAACTTTATATATGATAATTACAGTCATTAATGAAGACACACTTACTTTACCCATAGATTATGAGGATAAAAGAAGATCGCCCAAGAATCGCGTTCTGGTATAGACTTAAGTCAATAAGAAAATTAGTCCAAATACTATCCGGAAAATTGTTCTTAAATACTGCCCTAAAGGTTAAAGGAACAATGGATGTGAATACAATGGAAGGCATTTTAAAAGCACACTAGAGGTCACTGTTGCTACTTGAGCAAAAGCTTTTTCTGCTTCCCTTCAGTCACTGAAGAGCAAACGCTTCAGGAGGGAGGGGAAAAAAAAAAAAAGTAGTTCTGCTTCTATATATTTCAAAGCGTGTACAGTTTGATATCCTGAAAAAATAAACAATGTATTGATATGGAATGCATGGCTGCGTTAGAGCTGTGAAACAGTATGTGCTGTATGTACCAAGAGCATGGAATCATAGGACAATGCAGTTCTATTTTGTGCAGCATCTTTCATACAAATGGCATCCCCAAACACTTTATGGGTTGTAGTATTAAATAATATAGCTTTAAATTACAGAGATAAATAATCAGCGGGAGAGAAATTAAATGTTATGGGCAAAGGACAAAAGAAGTGTTCTATATCTGAAAGCTGTGCAAAGACATAAATTACAAATCAGAGCCCAAGATAAGTGAAGAAGCCAAACAATTAAGCTTTGTAATGCAGGGGAAAATACCTCAGTCTTCCCAAATTATTCATGAGCTGGGTATAAAAAAGGAAGCAATCGTTTTGTATCATAAATATAGTCCTATGCCTAAATGGATTTATAAATATATGTGTGTGTGTGTGATGTGTGTGCCTCTGTACGTGTATTTATATCAGAGGAAAAAATCCCAGTGAATGCCCAAGGGTGTAGACACTTGCTATAAATGCAGGACTAGACTGTGCCATGTTGCATTTGTGACAGCCTTCAGCAATTAAAAAGGGCTGGTTTTAAAGGAACACTTTTACTCCTTGATATGGTGGATAAAGTCTTACAGTTCATGTAATGAGGATATCAAAAGCAGAAGGTGAAATGTTCTTTCAGAATGCAGCTCATCTTCCCTGAGATCTTGATTACCTCTTAAATGCCACTACATTTCAGCAGACAAACCTGTTTCTCTAACAGCAGCGGAAATTAAATACGAGTGTAAATAATGACAATAATAAACAATGGAAATGAGTGAGAAGGCAGATAGATAGACTGTTTCTGAAGGATGCTTTTCTTTCCTATCTTTAAGCTGTAGTTATCCTTTTGTCTTTCGAAGACTATGCTTATTTTTGGATGTGGGTCAAGGTGGTTTCCCAGTAGTGGGTGTTTTATCTGATGAGTCCCTTACGTGATAAAGCCATTGGGATCACAATTACCAGCTTCCTAGGAACAGTACGAGAGCTTAAGATACTTGTTCAGCTATCCCTCAGGTCAGTCTTTCTAAAATGTCCATAGGTCTGTTGACCTTGCAAGCAAGGAACTCGGGGAATATAATCTCAAATAATTCTGTCATGTTTAGTGATAAGCCTTATCTTTTGCAGGCTATCTGCTGTCAGACTGTCCCTTTTATCTGTACGTCTGGGGTTTTCAGATATCTGGCAGCCCAGATACTCAGCTACTGCACTGATGGGCTGCAAGATGTCTGGACAGTTGGCCACAGTCACATAGATTGAAGCTCTGTCCCCCGTATGTTGCTGTCCTAGTATCACTCTTTTCTAGGATCTTCAAATGCTGGCAGCTCAGGGTAATCCCAAGAATTGAAAAGAGAGTTAAAGAAATAAGAGAACAGCAGCAAGAATTTCTGCTTGTGTATTTCCCCATGTAATCTGTATCTGTGTTAAAAATGTGGGCTGCTCTATTTTGTTTCCCAGAGCTGTAATTTCTTCTTGTTATCTTTGCTGAAATAGTTTCCTCTTAAGGCATTATGGATGGATGTAACTTTTAATGTAACTCCACCCAGACCTGCGATGTTTTATATTTAGGACTGCTAAAGCATTCCTACATTCTGAGATGGCTTTAGTTTTAAAAGTGGGGTTTACTTTGGATGAGAGTGCATTGGTAGCTGCTGGGTGACACTGGATATACATGGTCAGTTTTCTGCAGTGGTGTTTATGGGGCTATAATTTTCTCCTTGGAACTCTTTAGACTGAGAAATGTTCTTCACTCCATACAATCCTAATGAGTGAAGCTTGTGGAAGTGAAACTGAGCAAGTCATTTAAGGCTAGAACATAGGAACTTGGACAATTAGTGGTGAATATGTTGAATAAGTTCAAGGCACCCTGATCTTTCTGAGAGAGTGCCCAAGCGTTTTGTGGAAACCCAACTTCTGTAGCTGTGGTTGTGAGTTAAGCTGGATGTGGCCTGGTAAGGGCAGGAGGGAATGAGTAACTTACAAAAAAATTTCAGTTCTCTGCTCTTGATTTGCCTGATCATAATCTTTTTCACTGACATTTTGGCATTACTCTTTCATCATGTAACACCTGGCATTGGATCCTTGTATTTGGCCTTTATTTGGACACTCTTCTCATCACAGCCAGCAAACAAGAGGGGATCATTAAGTAAGAAAATATATGAGGAGGAGTCCTTTCTGGTTTAGGAGAGATTCTGCAGAGTAAGAAAGACTTGGTAGAAGGTTCTGCATTTTCTTAACAAGCCAAAAGATGGTTTGCTACTAGCTCTCATGCCTTGTTTATCTTCTAAGCAGCAAAGTCACGTTCTTTCAAGCCCCTCTTCAAATTCCATTCCTTTCATGCAGCCTTTGGTGAGTCTTCAAACTAGAGAGACAAAAACCTGTGTCATCCCTTCTATCATTCACTTTCTTGGGTCCCTACTTATGAACTGTGGACACTTTCTCGTGTGTCTAAACCAAGACCAAGATATTGACTGTGAATTGCTTGAATTGCTGGTAGCTTGATTGGGAATCAGCTGCTGAATGAGCTGTTGACTTCCCAGCCCATCCACCAAGCTTCAAGGTAATTTCCTGATCCTGTTTCCCTCCTGTACTCTTAAAGAGGGAATATATGTTGCTCAGTGAATATGCAGCACCTAATATAATGGCAGCTAGTCGTTACTGCAGTGCATATTGTAAGTGGAAGATGATGTGGCATTTTTAAAGATGAGAGTACTTACTTCCTTGCTGGTCTTTTTTCCGTATTTTTCTTCTTTGTCTATTCAGAGGGTGTATCTTCTAAATAACAGTGGAATTATGCTTTCTTTATGATGCACACAATGAAATTGTGAAAACTCCCAGTACTGCCTCTGTATTACTGAGAAACAACAAAAACATGTTCTAGCATCTAGCAGTCACTGCATGTGAGGGAGAGGGGGGCAGGAAATTAGAGAATCATGTTGCATGCCCTTACTGAGCAAATATTGGCTCTTCTGGGTACTGTGTTATCACAAAGCACTTAAGAAATCCAAATTATTGTAAGTCTGAACCAACCTCATTCCGTTGCTTCCCTGACTCACAGGCTCAGTTGCTAATGTTATTTTAATCCAAGATTTGATCGACAGTGTTAGGCAGATAGTTAGCAGAAGAAAATTAACACATGCACATCTCATGAGGGAGGAGATTCCTATTTTTAAATCTACGTTTAGCTTCCCAGTATCCAGAGATGAGCACCTCAGCCAAAATGCACTGCGCTTTATCTGCCGATCAATGGAAACAGCAGTCCCTGCACCCAGCCTTAGAGGAGAGGCTTGCCTGAGGTCTCAGGCTTTTTGGTTTGAGGTTTTTGAAGGAAAACAACTCCTATCAGTTCTAATGTGAGGAGATGAAGGAACTTTCAGCTTTCAGCTTCACAGCTTTCAACTTTCCCAGCCAAGTAGGTGGTGCGGTCCAGAATCTGCTTAACAGAGCTGAGACGTGATGGCACAAGACGTTTAAGCAATGTCAAATTTAAATCCCTATTAAAAAAGAGTGTTCTCTAGTCTGCACCAGGCCATCCATCCTGGTAATCTCATTCCATATTTCTTTTGTTGTTGAAAGAAGAAGTAGATTGATGGCGGCACAAATCTCAGTAGAAAGAGCGTGCTCCTTATAAGGCAGGCTTGGGGGAGAGGTGGTGGAAGTGGTAACATAGGATGACTTTGTTGCCAGAGAGAGTTGTGTTGGTGCCATTTATATTTGAAAATCCATCACCCCAGTCATCATTGTTCAGCCAAATCAACTCCATCTGGATGAATGGAGCTGAGGATTACCCGTCAGAGAAAGGCCTCGGTGGCACACTGTACCCCAGTGCCAGGTGTGAGCTGCCTGCTGCTGGTGGTGGAGGATCTGCATGGACAAGGGGTGGCTGGCAGAGGTGCAGCCGGGTGGGTCTGAACAATTCCTGCTTGTCCAAAGCTCTCTCCCAGCTGGTTCAGCCCTGCCTTATTGTTGCCTTTTAGAGAAATATGGTCGTGATTCTTTACGGTCTTGAATCAATATACAATCTTGCTAGACAAGTGAATGTTCGCTATTTGCACCGCTGTCAACACATGATGTTTAGTGAGATTCCTGTGATGATTTCTAAAGCCTCAGGCTCTGGCGTCACATGAATATAGACTCATCCCTAGCTTCTTGTAAAGGAAAAAAAGAAACAACACCAAACTTAAAACAAAAACCCAAAACCATAAATGAAGGCTTTGATCTACATGAATGTAGAAGACAAGGATGAAAGTGTGGTGCCAATTTGACTGTTAAAAACAATACATGGCAAATAAAAATAAACATGATATTTCTGAAAACTTCTTCAAGCTTGTCTCATGTTGACAAGAAGGGGTTGACATGGTCACTTGGAGAGGTGCAAAGCACCATAAAGCCACATTGTGCTGTTAGAGAGGCTTGTGGTATGTAAGTTTCTCCCAGTACAGCCACTTATGGGTATTTAATTGCTAAGTAATGTGTAGGACTGTGGATGTCTACACAACCTGTGTAAGGACACAAAATAGGCTTTCCGTTGCTGCTTTTTGGTAAAGTTTGGGCTTCTTCAAGCCCAAGACCTCAAGCAAGTGCTGCCTGCTTTCTGCGGAGCAGTTCCACAGATCTCCCTCTTGGCCTCAGGACATTGCTGCTCTCTCCTGCCCTGCAGCTGCTCTCACTGTCCGGGTACAAAGCTCTGCCATCAAAGCTGTTGCAGATACAGGGATTTGTTATTCGCTGGGTTGCAGAGAGCATCAATAAAACTCTAATCCAGAATGGAGAAAGAGCATGTCTTCCCATCCATCTTCAGAACTTGGATGTGAATTTAACCACTCACATTTTAAGTAAAGAGTTATTTATCTCCTGATAGCCCTAAGAAACCAATGAGATACTGATAGTGAGTGGACCACGTCCTCTGAAGGTATAGGGCAGCCTCGTATTTAAGGCATTTCCAAATCAACCAGTATATGCTTCAGTTGATGCAAAGGCTTACGCAGTAGTGCATATGTCTGCAAAGTGTGATCTAGAGTGTGGACAGGAAGAAGGATGTGATCATGCTCCTCTTGTCTTTTTTTGTTGAGGTTGTTTAATGCAGCTCTATGGTTTTTTGGTTTTTTTTAGTTGACTTTTTATTTTGGACCCCTAAAATTGAGGTATTGCATTATATTTTGAGTCAGACAGAACCTTCTGTTACCATTGCTGGAATATGTTTTGGATTTTGATGGAGGAAGAGGAGAAAGGAGGAGTGTTTTGGATTAAGCCAAGCAGATTTTATCTTTCCTTTTCAGCCACTGAACTGAAAAAAATAAAAAAATAAAAATCAATGATTAGTACTGCCCTAATCTGGAGATATATATTTTAGGGATCACATTATGCTGAATATGTGCATTACGTACTCAGAGTAAAAATCCATGCCATTATTGTGCCTGTTCAGTAGCCACTTTTCAAATTGAAATATCTCAGCCATTTTAAATGACGTTTTTATTTTTGCAAAGACGCTAAAAGCAATTAGAAGGCAATATTGACTGTTCACTTGCCAAATTCCACTGTTCCAATGAAAGCTGCTTTTGAGTTACTGTACACAAGTGCAAAAAGCATCCCAAATCATTTTACATACATTACAAGCAAACACAAAAAGAAATCACCATTTAAAAGAAAAGAAAAAGCTGTTTATAAAAGAAATGCTTGCTCCCAAGTTGAAACCACGTGTCAGCCTAAAGCAATCTGTTAAACTGGAGTTATGAACCCCTGGAAAAAAAAAAATAGTTGCTTGCCGGGCAGATGCTGAGACTTGCAATTAAAGCAGAGGCATTGTGAGGAGAGGTCTTGTGATAATGTTCTGTGTAGGGAAAGTTCTTAGAAAAACCCTGGGTGGGTTTCTATCTTCTCTGTCATTAGCTCTTGTTGGTTACCTGCTTTAGCTGTCGATTTCTTAACAAGAGTGAAAATGTGAACCTCTTGCATATGACTGTGTGCAAATGACCAGGATGGATTGCGTATGATTGTAAAGGATCCCAGTAAACCCATTCTTTCCAGAATTGAAAGCTACGTCCAGTCCACCTGAAGAGCTATTGACTTCTGCTCAGGATGAGTTTATGCAGGAGGATCACTCTTAGAGAGTTAAGCAAAAGCACAGATAAGTCATCTACAAACTTTTCCAATGAACTGAGACATGAGGTGTTGTTCACATCCAGAGAAAAGAATCAGGAGCTCACTATGAGGAAGCTTTTGTCTTGATCTGCTGGTTGTTTACCCAGGCTGACCTGGTAGCAGATGCCACCATCCCTGTAGGTTGGTACCTTTGCTCCCACCTTGTTCATGCTGGGTAAAGGGCCTCTGGTGTCACATTCTCTGGCTATTGTATTAAAATCAGTTGAGTTACGTTGTTGTGTTGTCTACTCCACTACCTGCCATTAATTTATCTTTGGGCTGTGAGCCAACAACTGTCTTCTCTGCCTCAATTCTCATTAATTCTGAGGCCTTGTTACACCTTCTTGGCAGTGAAAAATAGCCTTGCAGCAGAATTTTATCTACACCCATTTGGTGGCCCCTTTTCACTTCTGACACGCTTTTCCTCCTTTTCAATGCGCGTCCTGAAGAGCTTCTGAGAGTTTTGCTCTTGGACCTGTGTTCTTATTACTGTGTTGTCTGCCGGCGTGCATGGAAAACAGAGACTTTATCTGCCAGAAATGAATGAGTTTTTATCATAATGGTCCAAGCAAATGTCATGATTCACAGTGTAAAAGGATCAGCGACGTGGATGAGTTGCACAATAAGTCTGTGTAAACAAAGGATGTGAAGAGGAGGAATGGCTTCCTCTCCTTTCAAGTCAGATGTTATCCTAGAACCAAACTGGGGTCAAATTTTTTGAAATCAGTGGAAATTCACCATATTTTAAGAGGCTGTCATGTAACCACTAATTTCTCCTCTCTTCTGTATCTTTTCCCCCTCCACCTTAGGGAATTGAGAGTTTTTCCTTGGACATCCCAGAAAGGGTTGATACATAGCCGATGTTTTCTGGAATGGAGAAAACAATTTTCTCCTTCATTTCCAAAGGACAGTTGAGTGCCACACGGTGCATCTTTGAGATACGGGAAGGATAGCCCTGTTGAGAATTCAACACAGCCATGCAGAAAAGGAAGGAGAGTTCTTTTAGTGGAATGATGGAAGGACCATGGTTAGTTGGCTGCACTGAGCCACCATTCATGGGAACGTAGGCTCTATTTAAAAATTATGAGTAAAGATCAGTTAACCGCCCTGCTGAGGACACTTATTTGTCTCTGATCTTCAGTCCAACTGCAATAAATGCAGATCAAATGTTCACCATCCATATAACAACAAGGATCAGATCCAAAGCACATTTCATTTTACGGGGATACCTTGGATCACATGGTGTTCTATTAAGTTATATATGGATGCAGCATTTAAAGGAAAATAATGTAGAGCTGAACATAAAATATAAAATATAATATAAAATAAGGAGCTGCAAACAACTATAATAGCTAGTTGGAACTCTTGATGCAACTGGAGAAACTGTCTGAAAAGCAACACCTTAGCCAATGTCCATTAATAAACTTTGTGCACAATTTACAGTGCTGTTCTACATGGTTTTATGCTATCTTCAGTTAGCTATTAACATTTTGAGAGAATTAAAATGGAAAATTTAAGCAAGCCTACTGTCAGGGATTTAAAATAATACCAAAGCTTCTACTGACTTCAGTGGAAATTATAGGTGCTCTTTGGCTCTGGGAACACAGCATTTATACTTTGCTAGGTAATCATAAAGAAACACATTGTGCAGAGCTTCATGCCAGACTCCCCATTACGCTACAGGAATGTCCCGATTGCGAAAGGAAGAGCTCAGGAACCAGGGAGCGATGTGGTGAGCGTGGTGGTGGGGTCTGCCTCACCTTTGCGCCTCTCTCTTCCAAAAATGCGTTTTGACTTGATCTTTTATTGCCTGTTTACTGCTTTTACACAGAATCTGTGCCTGATTGAGAGCACCGGGTGGATGGTGGATGGCCAAAAATGCAGTTCAACAGTCCTTTTGCATGCTTGCCACCGAGTGCAGCTTTCATTTATTATATATCTTTCTTATCTATGTAAAATAAGTTGTGGCTTTTCTCTTTCTTTAACAAACTTCCCCACAGTGCCTGTTCTTGCAAGATCTAAGCTTACCAAAATTAGTGAAGATTTTCTCTTCAGTCATAGCCCTGGGAGTGTGTTTGTCCCAAAGTCTCATGCATGGATGTAGGCACTTAGTTCTAAGCACAATCTCTGGGTAGCATATATTCTGTACAAGAACACTGGTGCCTCTGAAGAGAATGTCAGAGAAGGCAATAATTATGGGTATAAGTGGAGGCTGTGGCATCTGTCTCTGCCTCATTATCCTAGGGCAGTGAAGGACATTTGGGGACAAGAATACAGCACAGTGCAGCATCCCTAGGCTTCATTGATCATGTAAGTAACAAGGCAGAAGCAGAGACACTCCCATCGCTATTTCGCATATCCATACTCCTCTTTCATCTTTCTCCTGCCTGATAACTGATGCAGCAGGATCATGCAGGAGTTTAAAAAAAAAAAAAAGAAGAGGAAAAAAAAAAAAGATCTGTAGACTTGCTTCTCTTCCTCTCCCGGATCCCAAGGTTTCTCTATAAGCTTTGTTTTGTTCTGAATGTGATACGTCTCATATTGTTTTATGTGCCAGAGAAGTAGAAGTCTGTGTCTCATCCAGTCACTTGAATGCTGTAACTTAATGATGATGGGGAAACACACACTTACAGCACATGGTTGGTGTGACCTCTTTCCAACACCAAACCAAGCAGGGGGTGAGTCATGCCCTTACTGTACTTATGTCTGTCAGCTTGCTGTGCAGAGAGCCCCAATGACTGGCTCTGAGCTGGAAGCCTGCAGTTCAGCATATAAAATAGGGGTGGAATCCTATTATTCCTGACTTTGGGGTGTGTCAGTCAGATTTTTGGGCCCTTACTCAACAGAGCACCAGGGCCCGTGCTTTGCTTCAAAGTGGTGCTCCTAGGCCTTGCTGCAGGGAGGTGACATTGACTGCCTGCCTTGATGCCAGGCTGAAGTAGCTCCTTACTGTGCATTTTATGGGGTATTTACAAAGAGTAGCAGAAAATATTCCACTGTCTCCAGCTGTGTGCAAGACTGCAGAAAATTCAGTGCAGATCCATTTGTCTGGACCAAAGTTGTAGTAGCAGTACTAAAAAATGGGATGCCTAACGTTAGTTTTTTTCAGAGGTGCACATGGGCCCTCATCCCCGAAGCACAGAATATCTGTTTCTGTCACAATTGCTGTGTTTTTCATCTGTCTTTGGCAAGTTTTAAAAATGCTTTTTGCGCTGTCAAATGCAACCATATTACAGAAAGGTACTTTTTGCAACTAAGGGGAATTTCCTACGGAACTTCCCTAACTGTCATCTATAACCATCGTCAATGACACACATAAGGTACAGAAAAAGGATGATTTTTTTTCTTTACAATGAGCATCACTGTTTTTCAAGTGCAAAAGAAGCAGAGGCTTTTCGTGCTTTTGATTTTTGCAACTGCCTTCAGTCAAAGTAGACAACGCAGTTGTTTTCTTCTGGAAAAGCTCTTTCACGTTTCACCTGGAAAGGGAAAAAAAGCCACAGCTTTAGGTTTGTATAAATATTTGCACAAAGTTAATTCTAGAGGTTGTGCGCGATCATCTTTAATCGCTTTAAAAAATCATAATAAAGAAAAAGTATTTTTCCAAGAACTGTATGCAATTACGTACGGAGTCTGAAGCAGTGGCTTAAATGTACAAGGCTGGTTAAGTACGGAAGGAATGGATTTGGCTCACCAATTTTGAGATGAAACAGAGCTGTTTTTGGAAAGCCATTAGGAGTGTCAGTTTGGAAACCGGCTATCTCTGCACCTGCTGAAGAGCTGCAGTAAGACCGATTTCCATTGCACTCTCTATTCGCTGTGAAAGTATGAAGAGCAGTAACAAATGTAGGGGGTTTGGAAGGTGCTGCCGAGAGCAAAGTGGGACAGGGCAGAGGTCCGCTGGCTTAAAGGGAAGGAGAGAGGGCAGAGGAGCTGAGAAGGGGCCTGCTGTGTGTCTGCAGGATTTTGAAAGCTTGCTGCAAGTCATGGACTGGTGCGAGAGCTTCACAGTCCGAGTTTGGGAAGCAGATTGCGAGGTCTGGGAATGGTGGAAAACCAATTCTTGCATAGCATAGCATGCATTTCTCCAGGAGCAGTTGTGTCAGCCCTGAAGCGAGGCTCTTACTCGAGTGTGGTGTTGTACAGGTTTTTACCGTGCCTTTAGGGCTTGGTGGTGACTGTTATCAGTGTGGATCATAGTGGTATGAGTTTATTAAGTTGGGACTACTTACTTTTAGAAAACAGTATTCTGGTTCAGGAGCGTCCCTTATGATTGCTTGGTACTTTTTAAAGAGTCAGGAGCTGCTCAGGACAAATATGCCCACTTCCTGCTGTGCTGATGGCCACACAAATCCCAAAGGAAAGGGTCCCAAGCCCTCGCTCTGAAGACAGCTCCGAATTACAGAGGTGTCCCCGACCCTAAGTACTAGCCACCTTCAAGTCCTGTGTCTGAGCAGCTCCAGGCTTTCTGGGGTTTGAAAACTCAATTCAGATATTTGGCCCAGCTTCTTAATGAAAACGGAAAATTGCATTTTGAGCCTCAGCCTTCCTGAAGAGCAGCCCGTGCCAAATGCGAGGCGTCGGAGATGAAAACAAGAATTTGCAGGACGCGGTGTCCCATGGCAGGCAAAGGTCAGCAGGAGTGCCGAGCCGAGCAGGACTGGCCCCTCTGGCTGGAAACTTTGCTGTTTGCTCCACGGCCACTGCGGTTTGAGGCACCCGCAGGTGCGTGGTGGGAGCGAGCCATTTGTTTTGCTCCGAAGAGGATATTTGTGATTAGGGAAATCGCCGATTTTATGCACTAGTGTTTTTTGTTTCCTTCTTAAGGAAAAGAAATAGGGATAAAAAAAAAAAAAAGGGGGGGGGTGGGGGGGGGGACCTTTAGAATGCCAAAAGCTTGTCTTAATATTTCACCAAAGTATTTTATAAATGCACGTTGCAAATGGCAGTATAAATTCTCTGCTATGGAAAATTGCTATCTGGTTTGAAACTAGGCAGGATAAATAGAACTATAAAAGGTTACCTGGAGTAAACAGATAGGGTTTCCAAAATGTACCACATGAGATAGATTGGAGCTCATAGTAATCTATTTTCCATGCTTAACATACGCTCAGCATCAGCTGAACTCTGTAACTGAGCTGCCATCTGTATCAATCCTGTTCCTAGATGTCATGGCCCTGTTAATGAAATCTGGAAGTGAAATTGTAAATGGATTCGGTGAATGGTAGATGTCAGCCATTGCGTGATGGGCAATCATCAATCATCCACTGTCAGTTATTTCTGTCTCAGTGAGTAAGCCTTTATTTAAAGCATAAAGTAAGAATGTTGCCAGACCACAGGAACAAGCCCTGAGCTGTTTGCAGGTGCTGCTATTCACAGCTGCCAATTAAACCCCTGACATTTCCATAATGGCCAAGAGGCAAAGCATATGCACTTGATATAAACATTTTTGTAAAAATTAATCTCAGTTTATCAATACTTCACTTTTCCTCTTTCTTTTTTTTTTCCCCCCCTTTTTTCCTCAGCTATGTACAACATCCTACTTGGCCTATTGTTTGTTTGCTGTAGAAAGAGAGAAATAGGAGTTGGAAAGCAGCCAGGGCGTTCATTTCCCCAGGATATACAGTAGATTCCAGTGGCTCATTTCAACCCTTAATTGGGGAGGGAAAGCAGAGTCGCGAGGAATCAGACCTTTGGAAAACGTTGCGTGTGCCCCTTGCCCCCCAGTCATGCACACGTGCTCCACCCCAGCGCTTCGCTTTGTACCGGAGCTGGCTACAAATGCTATGCTTCATCTGGCCTATGCTGCCCCTCAAGTCACCCAGCCTAGTGTGGTTCTTGGCTACACCACCAAGATTTTGCCTTATCTGGGTGTTTGTGGAGATCTCTGGGTGTGTGGCTGCTCTGGTACTTTTCGTTCATCCTCTGACATCTGAGCTAGGTTGTTTTAAGTGGATTTTAGTTTTTTTGAGAGAGAGAGATGAAAAATATTTTCATGGAAAAAAAAAAAATTAGATATTTCTACAGAAAAATAAACTGCCCCATACTGCCACCTGACATTTATAGTTGGAGGACATAAAACTTTTCTGAGGTCCCTTTATTTTTTGCTCTCAGCTGTTTATAGTTCTTTGGGGCTACGCTGATCTGTAAGTAAATACAGAAAAAGAAAGGGCTGCATTCACATTTCCAAGGAGATTTCATTGCATGCTGATTGCTCTGCTCCATTTTGCTGCAAAGCCCAGACAAGGCAGAACAGTGACTGAGAAACTGGATAGCGCTGGGGCATTTTAAAGTTGGCTTCTTCATTCTGCATGGTACTAATTAAGATCACAGAAGTCAAACAGGAATCTAAAGTGTATTTTCATGTATTGTACTATCTGGTTGTAAAATTATGCACTACTGGATGAAATGGATTTCTGAAATGTGAAGACTTCTGTTAACATGATATATTGGGAGCTGGTGTTAGAGGGCTTGCCGGCATGTGTGTATTAAATTGGATGTGATTTTTTGCCAGATAGCTGTGCTGGTATGAGTGCTAATTGTCAGATGCACACTTACCGCTGCAGCTTTTCTTAGCATCACTAATTTTATTTCACCTACCTGCACGAAGCCGTCCTGCCTTAAGCACTTCCCTGGCAGTGGAAGTGTGTCTCTATTGAGAAGTTGTCGACCTACCAATGTATTTGGAAGTTTTAAGTATAGATTGATCTGTGCTCAATTTGCCATTTCTTTTGCCCATGTAGGTGCCTTGTGAAGTTCCACGTTGCTCCAGATTTCGGAGACAGATGCTGCTCCGTGTACCCAGGACTTGTTTCAACTTCAGCTAATTCAGGTAATTTTCTGGCAGGATTTGCACTCTTCTTAATTGTTGAATGCTTTTTAAAATTTTGTTTCAGTCAAAAGCATTCTGTGTTTTTAAGATCCACAGATAAAGTAGGCATTAAAAAAGAATGTTACTTTCTAAATAATGCTACTCTAGCTCAGCTCTCTTTAGAACCTCAAGGACCAAACAGGCTGAGCAAACTTACCCAGGACAGATCAGTGAACTCCACTTCTATCTCTTGTTTCTTTTATTTTAACCAGAAAGTGGTCCAGACAGGCTGGCTTATCAGAAAAGGTTCAATGGCAGAAACAAATCCCAAGCTAAAAGTCTTCTCTGTGAGGGATCTTTGTGGCCATAAGTTTGTTAAAACTCAAGATGACTAATCTGTGTACTTTCACGTGAGCAAAAGTAACTCCTAAATTTTGGTGAAATCATGTTGCAGTGCTCTCACATCCGACAGCCTCTGCACTGAGCTAAAAGGCAAAGGTAAAAGGTAACTAACCCACATTAGGCTCAGTTCCTGCACTCTTGTAGATGTTACAACAATAATAATAATATTGCTCTGAGTATGTCCACATGACAATGCAGAAATACCCAAGCTAGCTGTAAACGAACCATTGTAGATACTGGACGCAGTCTAGATGAGACAGCAGAGAACACCGAGAGGACTAATTTACCCTGCTTTTTGGCAGTGTTAGCTCCATATGGGCTAATTTATCCTGCCAGAAAGCAGGCTCATTTATGGCTAGCTCATTTATAGCCAGCCTGAGTACCTCTTTGCTATACTGGAATTTGCAATGTAGACGTACTTTCTATTAAGGTGACAAGTGTGTGATTGTAGGAAGTAAAAATATGGAGGTTGGGATTTTGAAGGTACCTAAGGGCTTCTTTCTAGGGCAGTTTAAGAGGTTACCACCTCCAGTGATCCGCTTCTCAACTTCTGCTGAGGATAACTTTCTACATACCTGAGTTAGTATGGGAGTTATTGCCCACCACAGAGCCTCTTGAGTTTACAGCACAACATTTTAGATTAAATCAGTGAAGAGGGCGTGCTTGCATTAAGACATTAAATGATGAGCTGAATCAGAGCAGAGGTATCTATGGGCTGCAGTAGCAGGGCAGACAGCTTGGGAGCTAGTGCTCCCTGTTGTTCATCAAGCCCAAAGAGAACTGGACACCAGGTTCCATGGAAGCATCTTTCTGCTGTAGAGTATAATGGGAGTTGGGTATCTCATTCTCCTCAGATCCACTGAAAAAAAGCTGTCAGCAAAATCTTGCAATCTAGGGTTGCATAGATCCAAACGTTGCTATCCAGTCATCTACTATAAAGTCCGCTTAGGTCTCTGATCCAATAAAGAAGCTGTTACACAGACCTGGCTTTCTAGCATGACTCCAGTGAGATTTCTCAGGTGCTTAAAGCTAAATGTATTTTTAAATGAAGATTTGTTTGTTCAAGCTCTACCTCCATTTACTTCAGGGTAGTTAATGCATGTTAGCACTTCTGTTGCAAAGGGAGACTACCATTTGGAGTGGGATTTGGCATTCAGGAAGGAAAATGGATACAGCCGCCATTCTCACTTCGCCCAGCGCAGTCACGTACGATGTGCTGAAGGCTTGTCTCTTGCTTTCTGCTTCTTGGGCTGCCCAGCTATGATCTAGTATGCTGACCTTACAAGCCAAGGAATGACTTTCATGCCGCTGAATCCCATCAGGAACTTCATGTCTCTTGTGGTTGTCTTCATCCATGGCTAACTTGTATTATCATTGGCACGCTTAGAATTGTGATGTTATGTTTCAAATGTTTCTAAAGCTGAAACACACAAGCTCTTTTATTTCACTTTTGCCTAGCAGGATTATTTCAGCTCCACACATGCAAAACCTCATATTATGCAAGAAATTAATCATATCAGGGCAAAGTAGCTACTGAAAAATTGCCAAACACCATAAACATTGGTCAAAATGCAAGCCAACCATTTGCACAGCAAGTAATTGAAGCTAGGGGTTCATTGGAGCGACGCGTAACTTTTCATTATGAATTAGAAAGCTTTTCAAACATAAAATGATGTCTGAGAAGACTGCACTACCTAAAAGGTTTCAGTAAACACTCACACACACACACAAAAGTGCTAAAATATGCTGGAGAGATCAATCATGCTTTATGGTTACTTGCTCCACGTAGTTTCACACACATTCTCCGATAAACAATGTCCCACACGCTCTGCCCAGACCCATTATTTTCTTCAGCACCAAAGCATCAAGGGCCAGATTCTCATTTGGTTTAAGTCAGCAGAGCTCTGCTGAGGTTGACTGCTCACCATTGATTTATGCCAGCTGAAGATCTGGCCTGAAGAGTGACAAAAATGTAATTTTATGTTTTATTTATGGGTGTAAAACAATAGTCCTAAAGGGAGCAGATGTTCCATGTCGAGGGAGGAGGTTTATGAAATGCAATTCCAGACACAAAAGCTAATCTCTGTGGTCAGGGAAGGCATGAGGCCTGTTTTACATGATGAACTTTAATTGAAATCTTGCTCTTTTGTGTTCATTTATTTCTTCTATTTGGGAGCCGACAAGCGTCATTTAAATTACTTACCAGCTGCCAAACACCTTAAAAAGCAATAAACAGTTGACTTAAACACCTGGAGAAGGTTGGACAATTTTCACTTGTCCCCTCGGTACCTGCTGAAGTGGTATTAATTTGGTATCCCATATTTTTAATTAAGTGGTCACTTCACTGAAGAAAATTCCATCTGTTTCAGATGGAACTGTGGGGAGAAAAAAGATCATTCCATTTTATGGAGGGTTTTGCAATTGTAAGATGTCTGTTTTTTTCCATTTTGGAAGGAAAACCAAAGTATTTTGAAATTCTCTAAAACAGAGAAGGGAGCGCCTGCCTCTAAGTCTCAGGCCCCAGACCTCTCATTGTCCCCAGTGCCCAAGCTATTCTCTTTGCGGACCATCTTCCCTCTGTAGTTCCTAAAGTGGAAGTTCATTGTTGCTCTGAACCAGTAGCCAAAAACTGAAATAAGGGAGCTGAGAGAGTGGTAACAGTCTGCTTTCAGGGCTGTCACAGAGTTTGGAGCACCTTTTCATTGTGTTTTCTTTCAATGAGCTGACAAATTTAACTCCTAAACCATGGCTCTGCTCTATAAAGGAAAGTGCGTTCAGCGGTACACCTTCACCTTGGTTTTATGTGGCACGAGAACATAGCATGGTGAAATGTGAGCTCAGAGGCACAAAATAGTAGTCAGCAGAGCAGTACTGGCTCACATCAAATTAATTTTGGACCGAAAAGTGGAAGGATGAGATTTTCAGCCTGACTTTCCATATTCCTCCCCACACCCATGAGGTCAAGCACAGTGCATGGAGAGACAAGCTGAGCTTATCAGAGGCTGGCACTGATACCTATGGGGCAACTTCATAACCAGAGGGCAAGTGGAGCAAAACTGTGAGTGCATATTAGTGTATTCTATGAAAGCTAAAAGAGTAAAACAAAATGCAGATTGAGGAGGGATGTGTCTGAAGGATAGGATGCAGCAGGAGCTACCTGTCTCAATTTAGTTGGAAATGGCAAATGAAAGGTGTGATTTTGTTCTAAAGCAGGATGAGCAGGAGAAGACCGAAGTTCTCTATGAACCAAAATTAGAAACCGAAGGCTGAAGATTGGATTGCATGAAACACTGAAACATCTAACTCATGTTTCAGCAGAATTTTTTGTTGGTTCATTTAAGAAATCTGGTGCGTCTTCATTGTAACACTTTTCAACACAGCAGCAGCAACAACCACAGTTGTCCATTCTAAAAATTTCAAAACGGGAGCTTCCAAGGTTATAAAAACACTTAATTTTTATTCACCTCCCTGAAAAAGAAGTTAGCACAATAAGTTGTTCAGAACATTTTAATTTTGTTAGGCACGTAATTTGTTCCCTTTCCAGATGCCCATTTCCAAGGGCCTGATGCACATCACGTAAGGAGAGATGTCTTTGGTGCAGCCTTCACAGTCACTCTAGATTTCCTTAGAAGCCTCCCAGAGCCATCTTGTTCTGCTGAAGAGCAGTGCAGAGAGATTAATGCCAAGGATCAAGTGAATCCCACCCAAATATTCTTGTCCCTAGAGATAGCTGCTGTGTTATACTGAGTAAAGCAGTTCACATCTCTATGCAAGATATGCTGCATTTGTGAAAGAAGCATTTATGTACTGAAATCACAGAAGAGTACTAAAATGCTCAAACAGTTGGAAGGACTTAGATACAAGGATGTATGGAAGCACCAACGCAAGTACCCACGCAAAGTATGGGAGGAATTTATTACGTGGATAATTATCACAAACAACTGAAGGGGAATCAAAATTAGGGCTTTCCAGGGGAACCTGGGAAAGAAGTTGGATTGTGATAAAGGTGGAAATAATTTTCTTATCATATGATCTGTTTGGTCTGGGGAGTATTTTCCAGGAGAAGCAGTAGTCTCAGGCTTTGAGTCATTTCATACCAGAGCTTGGAAGGGCACGTAGAGATCCTTCCTGTCGAGGCAGGGAATGAAAAAATAGGGTCTACTGATCTTATCCAGCCCTCACTTCATTCAGCAGGAATCTGTTCCACTGACTAAACCAGGATTTGGATCAGACCCATTTTTACCTCCTATGTTGATGACTGTCTGAGAAGACTTAGGAAAAGACTGGAGCCCAGGAATGAGGCTAAGAATGGCTTTTTTGGGCTGCTGTAAGGAAAAATGCAAGTCTCCAAAAATTATGAAGATCACGGCTGGCAAATCAGAGAGACTGCTTTATAGCTGGGAGCTGAGTCAAGCTCTGAAATGTATTTGCAGAATTAAATGACATTAAGTCTGGGTGTTGCTAATTCCCTTAATACCGTAAGGAAACACTTCTCAAACAGCAGCTATAAGGGCAGCGTCATTGCTTGGCAAGTTTTGCCTTTGCCACAGCAGGGGGATTTTGCCACAGCTCTGCATATCCATCTTATTTTATTTATGTGACCAGCATTTGAGAGTGGTTTTGTTGTGGGTAACGAAACGCAGCTACATTTTGTATCTGATTCAAAAGGAAACAATAATGATAGAAGTGGGGTAACATTTTTGTATATGCCTGAGTGATTCCCTTTGCCTGTTTTCAACCTACCTAACGGCAAGCCTCGCTTCAGTCTACACTGGTCTAATTAATTTGACAGGACTGGAAACTTGCTCTTCCTGTTCACACTTATTATTCATCTCTTCAGAATGCCCTGTAGGGAGTATGAAGCACAATAAAGCAGTATTTACCAAATCCCTCAATGCTAAATACACCTTTTAAGCTGACTCTGCACAATGCCAGCAGTGAGAAGATCTGACTAAAGGGCAGCCAAAGAAAAACAACATTTTCCAGAGCATCGTCTCTTTACACATGACTAGCGAGTCTTAGGCAAGGAAACTATGTGGTTTTGCCCCCCTCCAAATTCTGCAGTAGGCTCTGGGGATCCTGGTGTACTCCTACTGTATCTGAAACCTTGGCCGTAGCCAAAGCAAATGACAGAGTGATCATACTCAATAAGATATGATGTTAGTTCACAGGAGCCACTGGGTAATTTCATACAGGCGTATCTTTTAACCTTTCATCACCCAAATTAGAAACATCATCACACAACATAAAACACATCTGAAAAATCCATCGGAGACAGGAACTCAGAGACATGTACAGTAGAAATAAGCGTTTTGAGAATTAGAAAGTGTTTTGAGAAAACACTGAAATTGAATGTCAGGGTTCCTTTTTTTAAAGAAAATTCTCATCGCAGAAAGGGACCTTTTACAAACACAGGAGGCGATTAAGGAATTTAAGAAATGAAACATGCTTATTTGCACACACTGGGGAAGTAACTCAGGCATTTCATATTTTAAAAGTGAAAGATCTCAGAAAAAGATTTTCAGCAGCAAGTTACCAGTTGGCTCCTCAGCTGTAATCGTCCGCTCCCTTTGCACCTTTATGTCTCTGTAAGTCTCACCTTACGTGAAGTTAAAGGTTACGTTTTCAAAGTACCCGAGAAAATTTCTACGCAGCATGGAGCAGCACTGCACAAATGTACCCAAATCAGCTCAAAATGAACTAACTCAAAAACCAAAAAGGATGGAATCGCAGCAGCAATGCAGTTTTTCCAACTTCTTGCTCTTAACCTCCAAACGTTGCTTTGTGTGGCATTCAGCCAGGCTGAGATGCCACAGTATACAAGTCACTTTTACAAATGGTGCCCGGAGCCAATTTTCAAAGGCATGTAGAGAAAAGGATAGACATTCAGTGGGATTTTTCATGGCAGATGTGAAAATGGAAAGTAATTAGCAGCATAGGTGCGTTTGGAGATTATATTATTGGAAATTGTGCTTCAAACTTTTGAAAAATTTGAGAATTGGATTCCTGATCTATTTCTGAAAAATTTATGTTGAGTCATTTTTCCTAGCTCCTGAACCTCCTTGTTCGTGTTGGAGAGCAGCGAATCCCAACATAATTTATGAAAGACCATGCACGCGTACATCACAGGTTTCCTTATTCTCCTGAGTCTTAGTTTTCCTCCATTTATTTGTTGAGCTATGGAAAATTTCATCCTTCCTCCTTTCTCAGTTGTAGAGATCTGTGCCATTGTTCATCTCCGTGGAGGTATTTGGGACTTAGAGTAGCACACTTTCCTGGCAATGACACAAAACATAATGAAGATAACCAGGAGACTCCCGCCAGTTCAGCTTGGTTTTGTATCAGGCTGTAATAAAGAGAGGAATTGGGATCATTGGATTTTAGATACAATAACAGATCAACTCCTTCAGGCGTAGCCCCTCTCTGCTTTGCCGTAAAGAGAAGCCCACTCTCTGCAGACTTTGAGGGGAACTACTGTATGAAAAAAAAAAAAAGGTGTTCTGGCAGTGGCCTTTGCTATGTTACATGAGAAAGATGGTTCTTGAAACTAATTAATCCTTGAAAAGATCAGCTGACCCATCTCATTGTTAGCAATACATTTTTAATTATTCATTTTAGTCAAGCATCATTTGAACACAAGTCAATTTGCAATTTCATTAGAGTACAGAAAAGGCCTGGGGTCTATTCCTGGTAAAAAGGAAAAAATCTCTGGCAAAATTTCATAAAGGATGTTAATCCTCTAATTAATTTTATGTATCAAGCAAGAATTAATGTGTCCTGCTATTTAAGCAGAAGTCATCTTGCCAAGAAGTGCATTTTGTCATACCTTCCCCTCCAGGAAAACCTCTTTACAAGCTTTGTGGCAAAATACCCTGGCAACTAATGACTAGCTTTGAAGCAACATTCACAGACCATTTGCTTTGATGACATTTGGAGCTTTCTTCTCCCCCCCCTCCTCATTCCAAAGTCTATTGTAAGTGTAGTGCTCTCACTGCACTGCCTTTGAAAACTAATCAATAAAGTAAGATTTGTCAGGTTGCATCTGAGGAGTATCACATCTTTTAACTCCTTTCTTGGTTGAGTTGCTGTACACATTTTTAAACTAAACCTTATGAACAGATTTGAGTATGTTATACTTACCATATTCACAGGCACACAAGTGTGACGTGCTTCTTTTTCTTCCTTATATTAACTTCAAAAGCTCAAAACCTATGTCAGTTAACCTTCCATAAAACTGACATTCTATGGCCTTTGTGTATAATCAGATGATGGATTGCATGTCAAAAAGTCACAAATAGGGAATGTTTACCTCTGTTACAATGATGAGAATTACGGTATTGCAAAAATGGAAAAAAGTGACTTCACCTCAAGCCAGAGATTTCCAAAGAAAACATACCCACGTTAGCAAATACTGAAACAAATTGCCTGATGCCAATTAGCTCACTAACATTAGTATAAATACTAGAGCAAGGCAATCTGTATTTGTAGTGGTGGATGGGAGATCAGAATATGGGCCGCAGCGTTTCACCTGTATTGTAACTTTGGACTTTTCTTAATCAATCATTGCTAAAATCTTTAGGTCTGATTTCTCATTTCAATGGCTTTGTGTAATGTGTCTCAACTGTACCTCATCTAATTTAATAAGATGCAAGCTAAGGAAGTACTTAAGTTACTTATCAAGGGTTTCAGATGACACATTATTATTGTACTCAAAAGTCAATATTTGCTAATCATGTTAGTACAGGAACTGATCCAGAGCTACAATTCTTGAATTGCAAAGGCATTTAAGATTAATGAAACCCATCTCCTCCTCACTCAACACACAAACATAGCAGCCCCCCTTCACCCCTCTGCTGGAATGGACAACTCCATGTCTCGATAAGAGAAACCCGCCAAGCTTGAGGCTTTGTGAGGAAAAACTCTTGAGCTGCTTAACCTTCTCCCTCCTCTGCTGGCCTGGTCCTTCTGAGCCTGACTTTCAAGCACTGCAGTGGCTCGTGTTCAGCTCTTGGCGTCCTTTGGTTTGGTGTTGACACTGATACAACACCAAATCAATCGATTCTACTCTACCACTGCTTTTTGCAGAAGACTGCAGATGAGATGGGGAAGAGCTGTGTGCTGAGCAGACACAGAGCAACGTGGGCACAGTGTGAGGCAGGCTGAGGAAGCCTGATGGCTCATCTCATGTTAGTCGTGATTGCTCATGCAACAGGCTCACACATAAATGGTACTGAGGTGTTGAGCAAGCCTTACTCCACACTGTGGCAGATGAGCAGTGAGTTGATGCCTTGTTATGCATTCTCATTTTTCTTTTATTTTACATAATGGGAACAGTAAATATATGCTCTGTGTTTTTCTTTCTCCGTTTTAAAGCTGCTGATGAATTTGGCATGGATAGTCTGAAAGATTTAGTGCATTTCCTAGGGCTAGGAACAGTGCAAGCAGGTGATGTGCAAGCTCCCACATGCAGAGCTGCCAGCGCACTCTCAGGCTGGATTTGCAGCCCCTGGGCTCTGCCAGACTCAGGCTCCTCCAGGCATTCTGTCAGCTGCTCACAGGCCATGCCTGCGTGCAAACATGTGCACAGGAGGAGCAGTATGGTGACTTCCTGATGCGATCATATATTTATTCAGAAGCTGGCTTAGAATGAGATACAGATTTGCCTTGAAACAGCAGTCTCCTGGGGTCTGAAATGTGGCTGATCTGCTCCTCATCATATATTACTGCTGTTGGTATACTGGTGTGGTTTTCCTTTATTCCTTTAAGCCTAAATGGTGCAGGTGACATATTTAGATGGAAATGATGGTGCAGAGTGGGAGATCAAGATTAGTCCCAATAGGAAACATTCTGATATATGTAGCACTGGGATGAAATACAAAAGTGAGGCTCTCTCCTCTAGTTAGTCCAGATTTACTCTCATAAGTGGGACAGTTGAACTGGAAATTGCAGGTCTGACTCAGTGCAGTCACTGGTAGAACTGGTGCAGGTCAGAAAAATGGGAGGAGTTTGCTGTTATCCGGAGGTTGAAGTAATTCTGTGTGTTGAATCGTAAGGGTGGCTGCATGGGCTTTGATCTAGACATGTGAAAGTAACTATTCTGAGAACTGCCTTATGCTGTCTGCTTGCATCTCTGACCAATGCAGATATTAGAGAAAATGCTCACACGTGTATTTTACAAGATTACAATGACACATTCAGTTTAATATTCCAATGATTGTTGAACTGTTAATCTGAAGGTGCTAACAGTGGCTGTTGTATAGGTCTAACTTCTGAAAGCCTCTAAGCAGTAATGCACTATCCTCATTTTTATCTGCTTATTCAGTTTAAAGAATGAGACAATTTACCTTTTAGAGATTTTTGCTCACCCCCCTCTTTTTAAATAAATTAAACATTACTTTATGTGTGGCTTTTAACATACTAATGGATTCATTTAGACCTGCCACACAGAGGCTGAGCTACTAATTCATACATATTTATTTCTTTTTCTTGAAATCAATAACGATGCGATTTTTAGGATGCTTTGGAAATACTGAAAATCAGAGCTATTTCTGTGTGCATGCATCTGTTTGCCTCAGCTGATTGTTAGGACAGGGAATGTCACACTTACCTTTTCTGGTCTATGCAAACTCAGTGTGATAATCTTAGCTCATCTCCCAGCGGAGCGAGTATCCGTGTCACGAATGTCACCTTTGAAACTGGCACTAATTGGCATTCATGTTGGAAGTCTCAGTGGAATGGCCATAGACACAAGGTGAAATTTTGGCTCTGTTGAAGGCAACAGGAGTTTTGTCATTGACTTTAATAGGGTCAGGGCTTCTTCCAGAGACTGAGCCGCCCCTCATGCAGATGTTCATACTGGGTTGGGAGCTTCAAACCCTCTGTGTTTGCTCATGACTAATGAAATGTTTTGCTGCTAACTTCTGTCCTTCCCATGCCAGGATCAAGTCCTCTTTTGTAAGGACAGAGTAAATAAGCCCAGAGAAGACCTCCACTTCCTCTTGCTCTATCCTCCCCTTCTCTCTTCTTTCTACTTCTTCACAATGATTTTCCAGACCCAGTGCAAAAGTCTTCCATGATCTGTCAGTTCTTCTTTTATTCTCTTCTTTTAACCACTCTGTTTTCTAGACTCTCTGCTTTCAAGTATGCTCTTGCTCCTTTGTCTTGAAAAAATATTTCACTGTTTTCAAACATTGAAACATTCAAATATTGAAAAATATTGAAAAATTCCTTCAATGCAGTCTGCCTTTGTAACAACCCACTGATCTCCTCCTGCCATTCATCTTCATATTCACAGAGGTTTAGTTTGTTCCCATTATCTTAAATACCTTCTCTTTTCTTAGCTGCCTCTCATTTATAATAAATAAGCTTTTCAAGTTCCTGTGCCATCCAAGGTCAATCTTTGCCATCTTTATCTTGTTCTCTCCCTCCCAACATTTGACTTCTGTAATTCTCTTCTTTCATTTCTGATTTTGCTTTGAAGACTCATCCTTACTGATGGCTCCTTGATTTTTTGTGCTCCCTTTGCTACTTGCTCACCTCTTTGCCCAAGCAGAGGTACCTGTGTAAGAGTCCCCAGTGCACGTGGCCTTCTGTCTCTCTCTGTGTCTGCCAGTAATGCTCTTATCCAGGTTTTCATAACCATCTGCTGCCATACATCCCACTGCCACTTCAGTAGTGATTTGAATTCTTAAGGTCACTTTTTTAGCATTTCTTCTTGATTTTCAGATGCCATCTCCTTTATCAGTTCTGTGACATCACCTCCTAAGCTGTCTCCAGGATGCTCAGTTCTCACACCTTGCTGCCCCTTTTGCCATTGTTTCTATTTCCCACGATTTTTTCATCACTGCCAAGCTAAAAATGTTGTGGCCACCCCCATTCTTGAAGGTCGATGTCTGCAGGTTCTCCTTACGTCCTCCCTCCCACCTGCACTGCTGCTTGACAGTACCACTGCACCCAGCAGCTTCCTAGATTCTCCACTGCCTGCTATAACAAATTCAAGCTATTAAAAAACCCTTGGAAATGTATTGCTTGAAGTTCTGTTGTTATTTATTTGTACTCCATTTAGCCAACTGCTTCTCCCATTCTTCTCTTTTACAGGTTTCCTCTGTCTCGTTTCTCCTCTCTTTGCACTTTCTGCTGATGCCATTCCATAGACAAGGAGGCATTTTTTAATGTCACCCAAGAACAATTTTTTCTTTTGCTTCTGAAATCTTTCATTAAAACTTGCCTCTAAACTCCCAAGTGTACCTTTTTCTCAGTCAGACAGAGGCCTTAACGCACCAGCAGGCCAGAAATGTGACATGGCCAGGGGCACTCAGTGCAATGAGTGCAACTGGAACCAGTGGAGATGAGAGAGCAGCGCAGGCCTTGCATTTGTAGTGTGTGGGAGGTACTCAGAGCAGTACATTACAGGGGTGTATGGATGTAAAATCATCAACTTAGGGGAAGGAAAAAAAGCAAAAAACAAGTTCATGCAGTGAAGCCTGAAGAAAAGTTGAAAGCAGGACTTGCCAGCTATACAACTAACCTGTTATCTCTATACTGTTTAGAAAGAATTCCGTTAAGAGCTAAGAGCTCCTGGCACTCACAGTTGCTTGTTGTGACGAGGAAAGAAGTTGTTATACAGAACTTGGGGTTTTACTGGGTGAGATTTTATGGCTATGACTATATTGGAGTTAGAAAGAGATTGTCTCAGGGAGTTTTATAGAGCAGGACGATTTTTTTGCATAGGGTTTTGTTTTATTCTACCAATTTCACCCAGCTGAATTTAAAGGAGGGGGGGTGACAGCTAAGCTCCTTAGGACAGACATAATGATGTGTGGGCTGTTAAGTGAGATTATTAGAAATAATCCCTCTGGTATAGGCAGTATATATAATGCCACAGAGAGCTCTTGCTTCAACATGTGGCACACTTTAGTATCGTGATCTAGAGGCTGTCTTAAGTTGTGAGCCAAGAGTGTGGATGCGCTGCAGGTAAGCGAGTCACCTTCCAGTTCCTTCAGGGCTGCCCTTGGCTTTGGAACTTCAGGTCAGATGGATATATCCTATATTCTGCAAAGGACTTTGTTGCACCAAGGTTGTGATACAGTTTGGACAGGGTCAAGAGCTGAAGAATTGAAGTGGTGAGAGCTACAGAAACATGACTGGAGGGGTCCGATCCAGGTTCCCAGCCTGCTTTCAAGTACAACGTGCCAAAATGTTGAAGGTGACTAAAGCTTTCCCTCTACAGGAAATGAAATGATTCTGTTTAAGAGTGAAGGGCCTTTAAGTCAACACAGGCCTAATCAAAGGCTCACGACCCCTTCAGTGCAGCAGATGACCACGCAGTGCTGTATTTATCTATGAGCTCTGAGAATATGTGTGGCTTACCCCGTGCAATTTCAGCAGCAAGTAAATATTTCCAGCCACATTCAGAATGTGCCTTAGAAAGGACCTTAAAAAGACATCTCTCTGTTACCCAATGGGCCATTGCAAATACCCATCTTGAGCAATAAAAGGTGAAGCACACCTGTGGGGCTGGAGTTAGAAATCATGCTTCCCACTGAGCTCAAAAGAAAGTTTGTGCATTCCTGCTGCACAAGGTCATTTCATGTATTGGAGGCTGATGTCCTGTGCATTCAGAGGAACAAATCCTCTGGTCGTGTAAAGCATCCCCAGCTCCACAGAGCAGCTATGACAATTTACACCAGCTGAGGTGCTGCTCAGCGTTTTCAGTTATGGGCATTATTTACTCTTGGCTAGTTAGAGTTCCTCTGGAGCTGTTGCAACACAGGGTGGGTGTAAATCTTCCTTTAGATGCCTTTGGAGCTCATAGAAGATGGCATGCCTATCTATAAAGTGGAAGTATCCTTAAGCATTTGCCTGGTGTAACCTCACAATGGTGTTGGAATAATCTGTAATACAAATACTTTTACCTAAATGAAGATTTCCAAATGCAAATTGTGCCCACTTAAAAGATACCACACAGGATAGTTGCATAGTGAATTGCAGAATCATAGAATGATCACTGTGTTTTCACATCTGTCTCTTTAAGCACTGAGGTCCCAGAACAAAGCTAGTTCCTCATCCACCCAAGTGTGTTATGCCAATTTATTTGTTTTTGAAGTTGCTCAGTCAGGGCATAGTGTCAGCCACTTTTTTAATTGAAAGAAGTTTGTTACAGTTAAACAGCAGCTGCATGTAGACAACACCTGAAGTGCTGTCACAGAGCATGAGATTTCAATGCCGTTTCTGGGCTTGGTATGGAAACTGTCCTTTAGAAAACTGTTTCTAAGTAACATAAAGGAGAAAAAGTAGGTCCAAGTCAAAGAAAAAATATTTCCTTAGCAGTTTCTGGTTGTAACAGTGCTGAATTACAGTGTAACTTCCCAAGAGTGTCCTCACAGGTTATTTATACTGTAACACATAAAATCATTCCATTAGTGAGGTGGCTATTTTTGTAATCAGTTTTGAAGAATGTGCTCCATCATCGGAAATGTTTTGATTTAAGTGCATATTGAGGAGCAGTCTAAAAGTTACACTCTGAATTACTCCTTAAAATAAGTCACCTGGTACATTCATGCAATGTAGGTTGCATGTTGGTTCTGCGTAATTAAATTCTTGTCTAAAGTTGTCATTAAGTTGCAGTAAATATCGAAGCCAGCATCATTTTAGAATTAGATTTACTTCTTCATTTTATCTGATGAATATTCAGCAATGGAAAATTAATTAAAACGTGCATGCATACGTATAAGAGGGCTGGGCTGGTGGTTTCAGCTGATGGAGGAGCCAGACTGACAACAGCCTCTGCCAGCCTGGAGATAGCTGGGGGAAGTGCAGAGAAAGGCACAAGGTACTGCACAAGGCTTGTTGGGGGATGGAAACCTCAGGCCCTCTCCCTCCTTCTCCTGTTCCTAGGTAAAAGATAACACCAGATTTCTTTTCTAACTAGTGAACCCCTAGACTTCCTATGAATAAAGAAAATTGGGCAAATTTGGAGGCTGGCAATAATCTTTATTTCTACGTGCTGAAGCCATCATGAGTGCAACGCTACCATTGAATGAAAGGAATAGGGAAATCTCACTAGCAGACTAGGAGATGGAAGTCCTTTAGAGAATATAAAAAACAATGATGGTTTTTAGATCCTTGATGGAACAGAGAGAGTTGGTGGAAAAGGAAGTCTCAAAAAATCCCTTTATCTCCAGAAAAGCTCAGGTGTGCATTCCTTCTTACCAGTCACTTGGGTATCCATGCTGCATTCTCATGCTATAAATGACTCAGCTGAAGAATCTTCAGTTGCAACATTCATCTTTTCGAATCTTAATTAGTTTGTAAGAAATCAGGCTTGATTACTTTCAGTGCTCACAAAAGCAATTGTGATTTTTCTGGAACGTGGACAGGCAAATTGCTGTGATGACATACATATCCAATGCGTCTTCCAAGAATCTCTCTCTCCTTGCATGACTGTTTGAGTCTCTCCATCTCCCAAATGTATGCTTGTTTGACATTTTTATAACTAACAGGTGTTTTATGTAGCTTTGTTAGAGCCTCAGACTTTCTCAAGAAAGTGAAAAAAGGGTTTGTCATTACCTGGTCTGCTCTGATTGACATTATCTTAAACCATCTCCAAATTTCTTTCCACTCACCTCCATAACTCTTTCTGCAGGCTGTCCTCCAACTTTTCTTCATATCTGTGTGGTTATCTGTTAGAAAACTGTTACTTAGATAGACTTTTTAATGAGTTATATTATCAGGATTTGACACTCTAATGCAGTTTACTCAAACTTTCTTGATCTCTATAAATTTTTGTCAGTGATGTGGAGCCTTTCATAAATTTCACATGCATAGATTGTTGTACAGCATATATGATCGTGCTGTTCTCATTCACCCTGCATGCCTCCTTCAAAGGCAGGCCAGATATCCCCCTCAACATCTACAGATTACAGATTGCACGGCCTTACCACATCAAATGCCATATCCTTAAATGTCAGGAGTGGATGACTTATGCCATAGAAAATATCTGAATTTAAGAACTAAACTAAACCAGAAGTGAATGTAAATTTGAAACCTAGGAGATAGCTCCAATCTCCTGTATAGGGGCAAGAAGTCTGATGTGGAAGCCTTAACAGGACAAGATTCCTAACAGTTGTATTATAAATGCAACCTTTTTCCATCAGAAACTTCAAAAAATGTGCGTAAACAATTTCTGATAAACGCAGTGCTGTTTTAGTAGATTTATGTGCTAAAGACAAGAACTACTTACAATAATGAAATGCAATGGGCTCAATTCTCTGCTTGCCTGAGTCACTCCATTACCTCCAGAGCTGGAAGGAAATTGCAGCAGGAGGAGAATCAGGCCCTTAATGGTCTGCAGGCTGCCATGCTGCCGTTACACGCAGACAATAGTCAAAGAAATTTATATTTAGTTCCACGAGAACAGTACATTAGGTATTCCTAAGTGTTTTATGAGGCAGGACTTTTCTGACTATTCTGACAAAAACAAGCATGCATAGGAACCGGAGCTTTGAGCAAATATTGCAGTTATGATTTACAGCACAATTGCCGGAGTCCTCCTGGCTTCATCCTTGATGGCTACTTACTCAGGCTGTCATTTTTAGCTCCACAGATTCTATCTGCTATGGCCTCTTCTACAAACACTGGATTCACTGGAGTGTGGTACAAACAATGCAGCTCTCAAACAATGAAGCATTTGTGTTCATTTTCTTCTATTTTATCTTTGGAATTCTACTATTTAGGTCACTATCTGTTGCTTCCAGCTATTCTTCCCTGACAAATTGTAGCTCTTTTTAGGCTTAAAAAAAGATATAATCAATGAATTCATCTATGTTATTCCTCTGGGTATAAAGGTCTAGATGTAATAAGTGGTACACATAGTATAAGATTACATTGCCATTCCTGAAGTGCAGCCCCAAGATTAATTGTGCTTTGTAGACCAAAACTTTGAGAGCTGCTGGATGCTTGCCTCTTTGAAAATCTGACATAAATAACACAATAAAAAAAAGTCACCAAATTTCTCAAATGCTTTAAACAGGGTCCATTCACCAGCATGAACTGAAAGGTTGTGTATGAATAGATGTATTTTCTAAAATATACAATTTTAGATATAGGTAAGAATAATGATGAATAGGTTCTTTACTCCACTGTACCTGTCTATGTAAAATGAAAAATCAGCACAGGGTTTAGCTGAAAAAGATAATCCTTGGATTTTAGTGAGAAACATCCCTCACAGCAAGATTATTTCAAAGCCCATGAAATAAAAGTTATACTCAGGTATGGGGACATACAGGATTTCCATTTCCATTTAAACTGAAGCCTACTGATTGCTCATGCAAAAATTACTGTGCTCTGAATGAAATGAAGATGAGTCCTTAAGCAAACAGTCATAAATTAATTTATAATGAAACATGACAGTCATAATTTAATTTGGGTTGTATTTAAGATTGTTGTTACTATTCGTAAAGGTCCTTTTTGCCTGGAGGAAGATGTGGCTTCATAGCGGAATGCCAGCTATTGAAATACCAAACTTTTTACACGTACATGTGTATTAATTAATTACAATCATGTAGATACTTTCCTAATGAAGAACTGTTGTTTCCTGCAAGCAGTGAGACAAGAGCTTGCATGACTGAGGCTGGCACACACAGTATTGATGGGTTGCCAAGAAGGGTGCCGAGCAAAATGTGCAGAATCTGTTGGGTTGTGGGGCTGCTTCTCCCCTTCCTTCCTCAGGGTGAGCAGAAGGGGTGGACCAGGGCAGCAAGCAGGAAGGATGCAGGTTCTGTGCTTCTCATCTGGTCCACGTAGATTTCCAGTTGCCCGTGTACATCACAGCAGCTGTCTGGGCCCAGCACCACAGCCCTGCAGTTTCTGCTCAGCTGATGGCTGGTTTTGTCAGCACAGAACTGAAAGGCACTTTGGGCACCTGAAGTCTGAGCTGCCCTCTCTGTGTCTGGCCTGTGCCCATTGGGGTAGCTGTACCCCTACGATGCTGTTTGTTCAATGTGGGATTAGGCTAGGTTAAACTCTTGCCTGCCCACTGCCATGTCTTAGGATCATGGAATATCCCACGTTGGAAGGATCACTGAGTCCAACCCCTGGCTCCATGCAGCACCACCCAAACCCAATGTTGCTGCCCTCCGCTCCCTGCGAAGAGCTGCAGCCACCATGGTACCTCCCCTCAGCTCCTCTGCTCTGCACTGAGCAAACCCAGGGCCCTGTTGATATTCTTTGTAGTTATTCCTATGCCAAAATGAGTCTTGCTTTTGCCTTCACTGACTCCACCAATGAAACTGTAATAGCTTTTCACTTTGACCAGAGATTCCAATAAAAGTGGTATAGAAAGGTTCTAATTTTAAACCAAGAAACAATTTCTCTGTTTCTAATAGCACGAAGTCACAAAAAGACTCTTTAGTTTGTTAATTGGAAGATGATACAGTAGGGCATTTTGGGATAGTAAGGGTGTGACCAGAAGAATCTTATTTAGTCTTGACATCAGTTAAGAAACCACGATCCCAAAAAACTTGTGATTTCTATTTGGAAAACAGTGTTTAACAAAGGCCAAATTAAAGGCCTTGAATTGGAGATCTATGCTAAAAAATAGGTATTTATGAAAAGAAGTCAAAGTCCGACTGTAATGATTATGTTAATTGGGGAGAGCAGTAGATGCACTAGCTGTAAACTGTCAAAAAGATGTTTCACGCTTACTAGCAAATACCCTTCAATCATGGTTATGCAGCACATAGGAAGTGACCAGGTAAGCAAGTGACAGTAATTCATCAAAAGGTTGATTGCATCTTCCTCCAATTGCAAAGGGCTCTTTGCATATCCCTTCTAAGAACAGAATTCCCCTCATTGTGCACTAAGGTCTTTTCTGCAGCTCCAAGGACAAGTGGGATGGTCAGATCAGTAACAGGATGAGCAAGTGCTGGGTCAGATCAGCATCATTTCAGGACAGCCCCAGCGCCTTACTATTGCCTGTGCCTGAGATCCCTTCATCATCAAACTCTTACTGGGATAAATACAACGTTTGCAACCATGACTTAGTTGGGTTTCATGTGTCTGTCATATGGACCTGCAAATCTAAACTGTTAGAACACTGCCAGCAGAGGTTCCACAGCACGCTATTTTATGTTATCTGATCTGTTAAGTGTGTCATTGTGGTGAAGTTTTCTGAAAGGCTGAAACCATTTTTTCTGGGTTAACTTTTTCAGATCAGGAAGCCGATCCAACTCATCATTTGTTGCAACAGCTGGAGCTGGCAGGACAGGGAACTGCAGCCAGAAACTGCAAGTAATGCTCATTTGGCACCAATATGATCTTTGGTGGACTTCAGGATTTGATTTTATAATGCACTAATGAGCACCAACGATGGTGGTTAATACAAAAGCACCTTCGGTAGTTTGAAAAACAACATAGCAGAGCATTTATTCCAGGACCCAACTGCAGATGGTCATGCTTAGAACCATCTAAGCATCCTATGGAAAGGATTTTTAGTTTAAACTGACCACGGGAAGTGGTTTGCTACCACTACAGGTAGAAAAGTGAGGCGTGGAGTAACTGAATAAAACACAAAATAAAACTGTAAGGTAAAGTCAATAGAGAATTGCCATTGCGCCTGCTTTTGCCAATTTCTCCAGTATTTTTCAGAACACACTAGAGAAATATTAAAAAAAAAAAAAGTTTAATAACAATTTACAAATATACAATACTTACATTTTCAAAAGTTACAAAAATGGTACATTTAACAGAAACCAAAAGCTTCATCTGACCTTTGGTACATTTCAAAGTTAGTTATTTACAAAGAAAAATCACAGTCACTTTTCATAGTGTCACATGTTTACATGTAAGCATCCCTCAGTTAAAAAACATCTCACAGCTTACCCACAGGCACTTTTTGCAGTTTGAGCTCTGCACCCATCTATCACATTGAGAATTCTATCAGCCCCCGTTAAGCTGACATGACATTGCATTATTATGTTTTAACAGACTTCAGTTTGAAGAATATGTATAACCATCACGCTGAACTGATTCGCAGTTGGTGACATTTCACCTGGTGCATTTTGTATTGCTTATGGTTTGGTACAATGACATAGGCTTCCCTTTCTAATTAGCTTGTAACACACGTTAAGAAACAAAAATGGACTAGCTTTATTAGGTAGGACAATTCCATCTCTTCGTAGAGGAAATTAAAAACAAAAGCGTTCTTCCCTTGCTGTTATTTCACCTCATGAAATTTATATATTAAACCCTTTCTTCACCATGCACAATTTTTGCCTAAAGGTAACAAACAGATCAAGGCTTCCAAAACCTATTCATTTCTATGACTTTTCCATTAGAGGACGTTTTTTAGTTCGCACTTATTTTAACTCAAACTTTAGAAATTTCCCTTGAGAGCAAACACAAGTATTGCATTGTCTGCGTGTGCTTGAGTGTCATCCTTTAGCTTAAAATATTTCCAGTGAAAGAAATGCAGCCAAAATACATACAGCCCATTTTTGAAGCCTCTTAATTATTAGCATACACCATTTTTTTCATGTGGTCATGATTTTTAGAGCATGTAACTTCAGTGCCTAACAGAATGGGAACTCAAAAAGCCTGGAAATTCATTGTTTTGAGGACAGTGTGGGACTACACGTTTCCCATAGGTATGTTTTAATTAAGACTAAATGCCACCAGGATATCAGTAACGGCTCAGGATCGGGATCTTTTTTTAAATCAAGAAATAAGAAAAGCTTGCTGTCAGCAACTGTGGGCGCAGTTTAAAATGTCTTCCATCATTACAACTTTGCCCTGCCAAGAGCTTAGAAACTCCAGTCAAACTGAAGCATCTTTTAAGAATGCCTGCATTCTGGATTTCCTTCGTGCAAGAGCTTCTTGTTTTTTTCTTTCAATTTCTTCTTGAGAACATTTTCTGTGTTTCTGTTCCACCATAGACACTGTAAATAAAAAGCATACATTTAGGACCCTACAAGGTTTTTTTTGTTTGTTTTGTTTTTTCCAATATTTATTTCAACTCATCTGTTTTCAGTGTGTGAAGATACATAGCAAGAGCACACTATTGTGACATGCCAGGCACCCAAGCCCATCTATCCTGTCCCCAGGGCAGAAGGGGGATAAGATGCATGACCTTTGCAGTGCTGCTGATTACTACCTCGCAATGAAGGTATGGGGGGATGGGGGGGTGCAGACATTTGCTTCAAGGAAATTTTAGTTGGCTGCCCTTCAAGTGAACCTTGTGACACGAGGAGTCAACACAGGAGACGGCAGTGGGTTAAGAAAATTAAGGCTATTGGAATGAAAAGGGCTCTACAATTTAGTGAGTTAGAGAGATGGGCATTGAGATGGTATAGACACAGGGTCAGATATAGTACAGGTGTCACACAAATAAAACCAGAAAGGTTGAAAAAAGGTCAGAAGGAGCAATAAAAATTGTCAAAGGAGACAAGAACATGATAGCTAAACGTAATATTTTATATGTTGTGTTACAGAACTATAAATTCCTGTACAATAAAATCCTGACCTCATTGGAACCAACAGGAAGGCTCCCATCATTCTTCAGGTCAAGAATTTTACCATTTTTATGCACCCATTTTCAATTAATGTATTCATAATAAGTAGTTTTCCAGACTGGATAAACACAACAAAGGCTCAATTTGATTCTTAAGAAAAGATGATTTACAGATGTCCATTACATATTAGTTTTTGCAAAGACTGCTTAATACCCAGCCTTCCATTGCAGCAAGGTCTTTTCACAAACAGCTTAAGATAGAGGAAAGTTCTGTTGTTTCTCTGGAAATAAAATCTAAGCTAAGAGAGCACTTTCTATTTCATAAATACATTCTCTAAAGCATTCTGCAGAATGACGATTTAACTCCCCCCCCTCCCATCCAAAATCGTTTATTTCCATTTGTCTACTTCTTTGCTGGGTACAGAAAAGATAAAATAGTGATTCTTTACATAATGCTGGCTGATGGTTTCCAGGAATTACTTTTTGTTTTTATAACAGCACTTCCTAGCAATTGAGGTTGATATAGTACACTTCAAAAGGCCCATTTTATCAAAATTAGTACTAATAAATACTCTACCAAGCAATTAGGTCAAGAGGAAGTGAGGACTGACTGAAACTTGGCTTGTTCCACATTTCTCTAGCGAATAACAGTGCTTAGAATATTGCAGACCACTTCAAAATGGTCTGGTCTAGTGACCATCTGGGAGGGTAAATAAAAGGAAGCGTTAGTGTTTGGGCTGATTACACAAGGAATATTTCACTGGCAATTCTGGTCACAGAGCAAATAACAATACACGCCTCGGTTTCAGAATGATTCGAAGTTCCAATTTCCAGGCATACAATAAAAAGAAATTGGCATTCTGTATCATTTGCTGCCTTTTCCCTGCCCCACCATAAACTGGGGTTTTAAAATCATGGCTGAGATAAATAATTTTTAATGTTTTTTTTTTTTTTCTCCCAGTACATACTGCTAATTCAAGCACTGACTTGCACTACAGCACTCACTGCGTACCAAAATGCTTTGAAGTAACTCAGAGCACAGTATGCTGAGTGCTGCCATCAGAGTATACCTGATTCTAGTGGTTCTGAGTGTCTATGGACTATGAAGATTTCTGAGAAGCGGAACAAAAATAGGAAAGAAAAGTCCTTAACTACAGGAATTCAAGAAATGCGTCAAGACAGTTTTAAGTTTGGAGAAAACAACTTCTAAATTCTCATTAGTACATTTACTATTGCCTAAACTGAATGGATAAATATTGAAATCTATTTTAAGTTGAAACGCAGTATAAACTTATCCTGTAACTTCCTGTGCACAATGAGGAAAAAAATAACAACAGAAAAGCAGTTCAGCAGTGATTCAATATCTAAGGCACGCACCTGATGTAGGCAATGCAGAAGACTCTGAAAGGTGCCTCTTGAAAGGTGGTTTTGTATTTTCAGGCTTGCTGTGCGAGGTCACATTCACCTGATTCTTACTTCCTTCCAAACCCTGAAGAGCAATTCCAATGCCAGAATGACTCCCTGGATTTTCAGGCCCTACATGAAGAGCTCTCTGAGAACTGTCAGTCTTTCGAAACTTAAACTTTGAAGGCAGAAGTGACATGCTGTTACCGGAACTGTTATTTGGCATCTTTCCTGTATTATACAAAAGATGTTGGCTCTCTAACGATTTGCTACAAAAAATGTTTATTGCATTAGCTGGGCTTGCTTCAGAACTAGCTTCTTTTCCCGGCACAGAGTTTGACCTGTGCCATTTTCCTGAAGCACTCCTTCTAGTATCTTCAGAAGCAGCTTGATGATAGTTTTTTGACAGTGTGTATTTACTCTTCGCTGAAGTACCAGAAGTCGCTGTTAGAGGATTCAGTACGTTTTTACAGTTTGCTACGTGCCCTGTTGCAGTCAGCCCATGTGTAACCCTTAAGTTCCTAGAGTTGTCTAGTGAATGACCATCCTGCTGTGCGTTTCTTTGTTGTGCTGAGGGGTGATCAGATAGTCCTGGTTTAGATGCTGCAAAGCCACTGTCAGCATTTGATCTGGATTGAATATTGGCTCCTTGTATTGTTTTAGTTCTTTCGCTTCCTTGTTTAACATCCTGGTTCTGAGTCTGCTTTTCTACGTCATCGCATACCTGATACAATAATTCATCGTCCTCGCAGTTTGCATCCCAAAGACTATCAGATTCACAAAACATGTCTAAAACCTCATCAGAGAATTTTGGTTCATTCCAGTCATCAAATGACAGAGGACGTTTCTTTGGTATTTCAGCTGGATTTAAGTGACCTGTATTGACATTGGGTTTTGTATTGGTAGAAACACTGGTTGATTCACAGAAAACAATGTGTGTGTCATTCCCTGGTTTTTCAGTCTGAGGTCTACGAGAATGAGACCTTGAAGGACAAAGAGGAACAAGGTTACCTTTAGGCTCAACAGTTCCATTTCCATTCTTTGCTTGAGACTGCATTGAAACAGGAATACAGTTAAAATCGTTGTTGGGGGCACTTCTCCAAGCAGAATCCATGCTTGCCATCTTTGAGTTTTCCATCTTATTATAAGGCTTTTGTAAAGAAAGAGATTTTGCAACATTTTGTGCATTTTTACTAGGATGCTTCAAAGGTGAAAACTGGAAACTGTTAGATTTGTGTACGCTCTCCAAACAAATTACTGAAGTAGAATTACTTCTTTCCTTTGTTCTGCTGGCATCACTGGAACCCTGCACAGATGGATTTATAGGAATTGGTGGAGCTTCTTCAATGTTTATCAACTCGGGATTTTGGGTTATTTGCATCACAAAAGAGTCATCTGCCAAAAAGTCTGTATCCCAGTCATCAAAATCATCATTAACTACTCCAGCAGGCTTACTGGAGACCACCAATTCTGTCTTCAAAGAAGAATTTTTTTTTGTCAGCATGTGAGTATCAGTTTTCTGAAAAGCCTGTTTCACACTTCCTGGTGCACGTAGGGTATCTTTTCGACACGCACCTGATCTGCCATTTTGCACGTTTTTAATTTGCTCAGGAAGGTGGTCAATCTCCAAGATACTTTTGTTTTCACAGAAACTGTTATTTAGAGAAATACCTGAGAGCCCTTGGCTTAACTGTCCACTACACTTCTGGGTAGAACAATCAAAAAGAGCATGAAGGGCTATTTCAGCCTCAAGGTCTATAGACTTTTGACTGCTAGACTGACAAGGCTCTACTGTAGGGATGCCAGTGCTTTCTCCAACTGGTTTCAGAGACAGAGCAGTACCTGTTGCAGAAACCTCATCAAGGAGCGATTTCAGGTTCTTGATTTTTGATTCATCTTTGTGATCATTTAAAGACTCGGTCTGGATAAAGCCATGACTAAGCTTCTCTTGTTCATGAACAGCATCTAGCTCTACCAGATTTTTATCAAATTCCTTGGCCAACTTCATGAGCTCCTCTTCAGGACTTTTTATTTTTAGATCTCTAGATTAATAAAACACAAAAGTAAAATAAAATAGAGAAGAGAATCAGACCTATTGAGAAAGTTTTGCTAAGTTCAGCTAAGCTACCCTATATGCTGTTTATTCACTAGTTTAACAGCTACTGAGAGTATGACTGAATCCTGCTGCTCTCAATGCATGCAATCCTTTAGATAACTCCCAGTGATAACCACCCAATTAACAAGATAGCAACTGCAAAGTTAAAATCTTTCTGTATGCTAATACACAACTACATGGCTCACTATGCATACTGAAACACCACATAGCCTTTTTACATGAAAACCCAGCTACAATGGGCAAGGCAAAACTCTGACTTACCTTGTACAACATAACTTTGTCCTGGCTCGCACTTTTACTACTCCAGGTGTGCAGGGAATAGCATCCTCACCAATCCACGTCCCCAGAAGGGAGCCTTCATTACAGGCTGCTTTTTCATCCTGGATGATTAGATTTATAATGCTTAGCAATTTGATTTCAGATAAGGATTTGACTAGACACACACCTTGCATTAGTTAACGTTACTAAATCAATTAAATTGGATCAAATCTATTGAAAGCCAAGGATGGGAGCTAAACCAATACAAGCTAAGCAAGATTACTCCAACACTGTCAACTGATAGTTGTATCGGTTTAATTGTATCAATTTAATGCTGGAACTTCAATTAAAATAATTGAATTTTAGTTTGGTGATTAAATCTAATACTATATTTGCTTCCCAGTCAGGTTTACGAATAATCAGCAATATTCACATTACAAGCTGTGATTTAGTTTATTTACTTTAGTACACAAGTAAGAAGCTACTTGAGATACCCTTATCTTTATCCACTTACAGCAGCATTAACAGATCGGAGAATTTGAAACAGATCATATTTTGTATGGAAAAAAAATCTGACTTCTTCCATTACAACTCTTAGAAAGGAGCCTTTAAACAGAAATCAAGGATGTTTAGAAATGGAATGAGCTCTTTTTACAGCTTCAACATTCAGGCTGGGATCTGAATTCCTAAATCTAAGAGATACACTACTGCAGCAGTACAGCGAGTACAGGGCCAGAGCCAAATACTGAATGTGAGGAGTGACTGCATGTTAGCCAACAAAGGTAATTTGAACTTCACTGACTATCAGGGTAGTTTTCAGTATGTTTCATTTTTCAAGAAAAAAAGAACGCAAGCAATATATATTAGCAAACCCAGTATGATATTATTTATAGTCATTATAGAAGTGTAGTCATTTAAAAGGAAATGACATCCCTTATCAATGATTTTCTAATTCTCCTTTCTCACAAATATTCAAAATAGCAAATACATTTAAATGGCTCTGTCAAATAAGTAGGCATTTCTGGCAAGCCACATTCTACAGACTGTACTAGGAATGACAAGTTCTCTTCTTCCATCTAGTACAATACAAACAATAGACTCCTGTTAAAAGACGATCTCCTTTTCATTTTGCGGGCTGTGGATGTCAGTTTGACAGCCAGAAAGAGACGTCAGGAGCGTGGACCTTGGGGTAAAAAACGCAAATTATTTAGAATAATGGTGCAGCTTTACTGCGTTTATATCATTGAGCAGCCTCTCTTAGATGTCTGAGTCAGATGTTGCCAAGTAAATCCAGTATGTGAAGAAACTATACCTTTTAATGCACAAGTGATTAAGGATATGTAAACCACAATAAATCTTCTAAGATCAGGGTCAGTAAGCTGAGTTCTGCAAGTAGAACTTCCTAAATGCAGCTGCAACTAGTCCACTTTCTTCATACATCTTGTTTTTTTAAGAGTCAAATGTTGAGCTTATGATTATAATTCAAGCCAGTTTTATAAACATGTTTCTAGTTATCTGCACACTTGCTTCTTGCCATGTATGTTAGACTACTGTAACTAAAAGGGAGCCTTCAGTAAAAGCACTGTTCTGTTTCAGTACTGCATATACAGAGCATTGTTTTAGAAAGTAACAATTACCTGAGGAGCAATCCTATTAACAATTTCTGAAATTTCTACTGCACATCTACTGGTAAGCTGTTTGGTTTTTCCTTTGCCTAAGAAAATAATAATAATAAAAAAAAAAAAACTTAAAAAGTGGCAAAACTTTACAATTTATAAAGTTCATTATAGCTCAAATTACACTTGATGAAGTCCGAAGTTCATATAGCACTATACTGAGGAATCTGGGGGATTTTAATAAAAGTAAAATCAAACCAATCACCTCTGGACTCACCAGGTGCTGTCACGATACAAGAAGGGGCATTTTTCCAATAAATTTGGACTTTTATCACAGAATCATTTGACTCGGAAGGGATCTTTAAAGGCCATCTAATCCAACTCCCCTCCAATGAATAGGGAAACCTACAGGACTATCAGGTGCTCAGAGTTCCATTCAGCCTTAGCTTGAATGTCTCCAGGGATGGGGCATCCATGACATCTCTGAGCAACGTGTGTCAGTGCCTCACCACCCTTACTGTAAAAACCTTCTTCCTTATGTCCAATCTAAATCTCCCATCTGTTAGTTTGAAACTATTTCCCCTTGTTCTGTCACAAGAGACCCTGCTGAAGAGTCTTTTCCCTTCTTCTAATACATTGCAATTGCATTCCCTTGACAGGCACCCTGAAGTCTGAATTTTGTTAATATTACCTATTCCACGTGCAATTGGTGAATGAGGATCCCAAAAGATTTCTTGCTGTATATCAGTGTCATTAACTGGTGAGCTGAAGGTGGGTATTCTGGATTTCCTACTCAGTGATCTCTTTGGAGTTTTATGTAAACATGGCTCTGTGTAAACAGAAAGGTGATCCTTATTAAACAATAACAAACACGAAGGTGAAGAAACTCAGAATCTAACAGACCCAGGGCGAGGCACAATGGAGATGCTTTCATAGAATCACGGAATCACTAAGGTTGGAAAACACCCACAGGATCATCCAGTCCAACCATCCACCCATCATCAATAGCTCTCACTAAGCCATGTCCCTCAACACAAAATCCAAACATTCCTTGAACACCTTCAGGATTGGTGAATCCACCATCTCCCTGGGCAGCCCATTCCAGTGCTTGACCACTCTTTCAGAAAAGCAGTATTTCCTAATGTCCAGCCTAAATCTCCCCTGGTGCAGCTTGAAGCCATTCCCTCTGGTCCTATCACTATTTACACGAGAGAAGAGGCCGACCCCCAGCTCACTACAACCTCACTTCAGGAAGTTATAGAGAGCAATAAGGTCTCCCCTGAGCCTTCTCTTCTCCAGACTGAAGAATCCCAGCTCCTTCAGCTGCTCCTCATAAGGCCTGTGTTCCAGACCCCTCACCAGCTTTGTTGCCCTTCTTTGAACATGCCCCAGGGCCTCAATGTCTTCCTTGCAGTGAGGGGCCCAAAACTGGACACAGTACTCGAGGTGTGGCCTCACCAGAGCTGAGTACAGGGAGACAATCACTTCCCTGTTCCTGCTGGCAATGCTGTTTCTGATACAAGTCAGAATGCCACTGGCCTTCTTGACCACCTGGGCACACTGCTGGCTCATGTTCAGCCAAGCATCAATCAATACCCCAGGTCCATTTCCCCTACAGTCTTCCAGCCGTTCTGCCCCAAGCCTGTATGTAGCGTTGCCTGGGATTGTTGTGGACAAAGTGCAGGACCTGGCATTTGTTGAACCTCATCCCATTGGCCTAGCTATCCAGCCTGTCCAGATCCCTCTGTAAGGCCTCGCTACCCCCAGGCAGATCGACACTTCCAGTCAACTTGGTGTCATCTGCAACCTTACTGAGGGTGCACTTAAGGAAGAATCAAACAAAGCTCACAGTCATCGAAGTTCTTTACTTACAGGATGGGTTCTTTCCACTGCAGTTAATGCAGGACAAGATGGTGATGTCACATAGAGATGACAGGATGCTGACAGCTGGATGCCCAGCATCTAACACTAAATATGAGGACTGCCTATCTTCTTACCCGAAGGAGTACTGTGTGTTAATGAAATGCTATGTAGAGCTATGTTTTGTGTCCTGCCTCACTCTGCGTCTCACACAGTAAAAGATCGTACAACACTGGTCTGGGTCAAAACACCCACAGGCCCCTGAAAGGCTCTGGGTCACAACTCCCTGCAGGGGCACCATCCACACGTCTCTGTGCCTCTCCAGGTGGGGCTGATAACAACAAGGGCACAGCTGCGCACAACAAGCTCCCAGCTGCCTCAGCCTGCCCTTCAGACGGAACCGCCTGCACAACTTCTAGAAGACGCCATCCCTACGCCAGATGCACCCTGCGAGCTGCTCTATGTCGCGGCTCCTCTCCTCCCAGGCCCTACCCTCCGCGGGGAGCTGCTCGCCGCGCAGACGGGCGGGCAGAGCCGAGGCCGCTCCCGCCGTACCTGCCGCGCCGCGCACCGCCGCCTCCCGCGACGGCGACGGCCGGGGCGCCTCCCTGACGGGCAGGCCGCGGCCCGCGCCGCCCTCCTCGCCTCCGGCGGCCGCCGCCGCCTCTTCCTCCGCGGGACGCTCCGCCGGCCGCCGTCGCCGGCCGAGCCCGTCCTCGCCGCCGCTCCGCCCCCGCAGGGCGGTGAGCCTGGGGCAGGGCTCCCTCCGCCGGCTACCAGGCATGGCGAGCGTTACGGCGGCGCGGCATCCACCGAGCCGCCACCGGCGCCGCCATTTTGCCGGGCAGCCCGCCGGGACAACGCCGATTGGTCGCCGCCGCACCGCGCCGGGCCACCATTGGTCCTGCGGCGCGAGGGCGGACCGACGGACGCGGCAGAGAACTTTGCAACGTGCTCGCGCCGCGCGCGCGGCCGCCCCGCAGCCCGTGTGGGCGGGAAGCCGCGCCCTCGCGTTCAGCTCGGTCCCGCGCCCACTCTCGGCTCGGCGGCGGCTCGTGCCCCGCGCTGGCTGCTGCCAGCCTCTCTCGTGCGTTGCAGCTCTGTGCTGAGGTCCTCAGGGTGTGCAGGGAGCGCCCTCAGAGAGGGAAAAACAAAAATCAGGCAGGAATAAGCGGTTCCAGCCCTGCGTGGGAGCTGGGGCTGGTAAACAGAGGCTGCCAGAAGCCAAATTTGGTAGGTAAGGGACGGACGTGAGGTTCCTGAGGGGCTGTGATATTAAATCGTTATTTAAAAGTGCAAGCACGTGTAGGTGTTACGTCATAAGGTGGGTATTTCCTCTGCAGCCCACTGAGTGTAAATGCATAAACATCCACCAAGCAGATAGGTCAAGGACGGACCTGCTTGTGAATTGCTTGCCTGCCTGCTTTTTGTTTAATCAGTTTGCAGCACTTTGGGCTCGCGCTTCATTTATAAGCTGTGAGCAGGGGGTTTCCGTCTGGGATCAGCTGTATGAGGAGTTTTAAAGTCACAAAAGACTGATTCCCTGCATTGGGAAACCTCTTTCCACCCGAGGCCTCAGGCAAGCAATATGCTTTTTTACTTCTCTGTCCTTGTGGACATAATTAATGCCAATGGAAGACTTTCTAACAAGGAAAAAATTAAGTAGCGTGTATTAAACAGAGGAACTGTTACACATGGAGCTAAACTATCGCAGTCAATCGCAGAAAGTTATGACTTCGGAGTAATCATTGGTGTCGTACCCACCAAATGCAGATCAGAGACCAGGCTGAAAAAACAGATGTAGAATTAGGCTTCAAAATCCATAGCTGGATGTGAATGTGAGTACTGCCTTGTACTAACACCAGCATGGGTAGAGCCTTGCATTGGTGTAAAGTATGGTAATGGTCTGCATAGCATATTTCACCACTGTTTTGTCAACGTAATAATTAAAACCTGTGATGTACAACACTTGTGCAAAGATGGCTTGCCTATCACGTATACTAGAATGGTGCACCTTAAATTACTTGCCCTGTTGTTTCCAGGGAAGATGGATACTGAGAAGAGGCCAAAACCAAAATCTGCACCATACAGAAAAATTCAACAGGTATGTGATGCCAAAAAAAGCTGCTTTCTTAGTGGGTATTTATTTTGTTGCAGCTTAAGAATTTAGCTCGGAGCTGATGCTGTTTATTCAGTTGAGAAACTTAATGGTGGAAGTTTGTGATGTTGAAGGGTTTCTCTGCGGAGCTGTAGCCTCAAGGAGGAGGGAGTTTACGCTCCCTTGTTGTGGTTCGAGCAGCTGGATCAGTGGCTAATTGTGAGCAGGCTGCGTTCCAGGGACTCGCAGCAAACTCCTGGTGCTGCAGTTGTGAGTCCTACTTTCACCTCAAGAAGGATAAATAATGGAGGAGAGGGAATGAATAATAAAGTTACTTCCGTTCTTAGTTCTGTCAACTGCCTGAGAACTTTTAATTGTGTTTTATGAAGGAAGTTTTGAAAAGGAATGAAACAAACATGGAAGATCTGAGAAATTCCCCAAGAAATACTGATCACTGTAATTATAATACTGCAGGTATGAGTAAAAAAACGCTTCTCTCTAAAATCCTTTGAGCACAGAGCTTTAAAGTGAGCATTTTTTTTCTGTTGGGAAGAATACGTAGTGTGAGGTTTTACAAAGTGTGTCATTCTTTGAGTTAATGTAACTAGCAGAGAAAAATGACTGTTTCTTATACTTCATCTTTCATGTTTGCTAGAACTGGAGAAAAAGGCAAAATAATTATAGTGTTTTCAATGAAAATATTTGTCATAAAACAGAAGGTATCATGAGTAATTAATTCAATTTGGCAAATAGTGTCTTTTTCTTTTTTGAAATACCTTGTGACATTTTCGAAGTGAACTATCTGGTCCTTTACTTCTACCTCAGTTTATATTGCCATGTCTTTGTGTGTGTGTGTGTGTGTGTGTGTGCAATTGGAGCACTTGAGACCAGGTGACAACTAAAGCCTGCTGAGCCATCTGTTCCTTGGGCAGTTTGCTTTAAAAAGTTGGGTACAAACTTGGGACTCAATACAATTACATAGTATTTTAAATATCAAATGTTTTCTCCTGTGGAAGGAACAGTTAAAGATTATGTAGCTGAGAATGTGCCTGTACGGTGTACCTAAGGAAATTCGATAAATAGGTCAAGTCTCTCCTCTGTTTCTGCAGTTAGACTTCTGGCAAGGCAAGCAGCAAGGAAAACCATGGGCTTTCTAAACCTGTCAGAATCCGTCTGTTTCTTTGGTTGTGTACAAAAACAGAATGCAAAAGCAAATGTCTACCAAAGGCAAACGTGTCTGAGTTTATAGCATGACTCTACATGATCTGCAGTTGTGCAGACATCTTCAACAAATTTCAGTGGTCCTGAGATCCTGAGCCTCTGGCCACACTTCCTTGCACGGTACAGACTGCTCTGAGCCTTGTGTTTCTGCAAGAGTATTGTTCAGGGATGCTGGGAGATGAGCAGAGGGGAATTGAATGAGGTGACTTATGTGCCTGAAATCTCCCAGGCAGCTTTGCTCATTCAGAGCTGCTTTGGATGCTCCTGTGCAGCACTGCTTTATGCCTGCTGTATCTGGCTTCCCATCTGTAAGAAGTAGATAACAGTTCTTGGTGCAGCATGTGTTCTGGGCTTGCTCAGTCTGGAGAATAAAAGGCTCCAGGGAGACCTCATTGCAGCCTTCCAGTATTTGGGGGGAGATTATTAACAGGTGGAAGACCAACTTTTTACATGAGCTGTCCAATCACTAACAAGGGGGAATGGTTTTAAACTAGAAGAGAGGAGATCTAAATTAGATGTTTGGTGGAATTTTTTTACTGAGAAGGGCAGTGAGGCCCTGGCACTGCTGCCCAGAGCTGTGGTGCCCCATCCCTGCAGGTGCCCAAGGCCAAGTTGGATGGGCCCTGGGCAGCCCGAGCTGGTGGGGGGCAGCCAGCCTATAGTAAGGAGGTTGGAACTGGGTGGGCTTTAAGGCCCCTTCCACCCTAAGCCATTCTGTGGTTGTCCTAGGAATAAGCGTGGAGCTGTTGGGTGCTGTGGTGAAGAGAAGTCAAAGGGTTAAGGCGAGACATATGAATAAACACAGCTCTCTGAACCCAAAGAAAAATAAACTAAAGCATTGGTATAAAACTTTTAGTGAAAATAAAAAAATTCTAGCTACAATTTTCCACCCCTTTTTTCCCCTCCAGAAATCTTACTCATCCATATATTCTCTTAAGAAGCCTTGGAGTGTTTACTAAAATAGAGCACTACATGACAGCAGATACTTTATACAAGTTCACTGAAAGAGATATGTGTTCTGTTGCCTTCTTTGGGACCTTAGGAAAAACTGAGAGGGTATCTGAAATGTTAACTTAATGGACAATAATTTTTTCCATCCATGGGGGAACACAGGCATCGTGCGTGTATTTTTGCTTTTATTAATAGCATTTTGATAGCACGGTTATAAAGCTTGTCCTTGGCTTGCCTTGAAATATCATACTGACTTCACTTATTACTTTAATTTTCCAAGGTGAAATGTTCAGAGAGCAGAAACTGGGGAGGAAAATATGGCCCAAGCAGTTACACATACCTTTATTTTTAAAGTGCTGTCCAGAAGGGTTTGCAGCCCTTTTTGCTGATGCATAAATTGACCTAGACAGTAAATGATACATGACCTTAAAAATATCTGAAGTAGCCTTGCTTGAGAATTTTTAGTAGAGAGTTATTAAATGTCAGAGTAATTTACACAAGCATAGCCTAGTTTATGATTTTGCATTCTTTTCCTCTTTCCTCCATGCCAACCAAGAACCAAAGGAGCTTTAAAATTTATACATGTATCTCCTTTTTTCTTCTTTTATCATAGAGGTTCGTGTGATTTTATTTATCACACTCAGGAAATCTAGTCAAATGTGAGAGCATAATGTAGCTCACAAAGGCCTGATCCAGCAGAGTACTTAAGTACCTGCATAATTTCATCGTGATGACATTTTCCATTGCTCATTAACTGGCATTTAAAGGAAATTTTCCATTGCTTGGTGTCTGGGCATTTAAAGTAAATTGTCAGCCAAAATGGGCCAGCCATTTTGAAGAATTAGGTCAGGCAGTGAACAGGCTACAAGCTGCAGAGGTCTGTCGGGAGTCCCAGAGGTACATGCCCCTTACAGAAAGCTGGTGATAGCCACTGGGACGGCCTCAGCTTAGGTATTTGTTGTAATGTAGGCTTAATTCTACAGCTCTTCTCCAGTGCTCAGAGTGAAATACATCGAGGGCCTGCTTCTTAGCCGAGCAAGACTGCAGACACCACTGTTTGTAGAACTCCTGCTTTCAATCTTAGCTGGGCAAGGTAGCTTCAGTACCCTGCTGCCTGGAGGCAGCTCATTGGCTGCTCCCCCTGGAACTTATGGGTAACCCAGGCATCTCAACCTGGTGCTGGCTTGCACTGGGTGGGCTTGCACCAGAGAACAACCAGGAGGAGCTGAGGCTGCCACATCCCATCTGCTCACCTGTTTGCTGCACCTGGTCCTGCTGCCAAGCTTGTAGAACCTTTTACTGTTTTTCATTCGTGCCTGTTCACTGTACAGTGAGGACGTTCTCTTGGGTGATCTCTCAGCTGAGGTGTGTCCTCTGCTATCTTGCTGTTTATATGTGAAGGCAATCATCATGAGGGCAAGATCAAAAACTACTCATAAAAATTACTACAGCAACATTTTCCTTTTTCATTTTCTAATCTGTTGATCCTGTTGTACTATAACTGCAGGCTATCAGGGAGTGAGAAATAGGGTTTCTGTTCTGCTCTCTTAGTTTCTGGAATTTTTTATCCCTTATGAGAAAACAAGTCATAAGGTTCTTTAAAGAACAGGAAAGAATAGGTTTCTGGCTTGTTTGAAATGCCTGACAAACATTAATCTACTTTATATCCTGTAGATGATTTCTTTCATCACTGACAAAAACTGACCTGTCTTTGAAGATCTAGACCTGCTAAAATCAGTGAAGTATTCAGGCACCTTCCAAACACAAAGCAATCAATGGCCAGAGAAGACAGCTTTTTGATCAAGCATTCTGGAGAAGAAAATAGACAGTGCTTACTTATTTGAAGTAGGCTTAGCTTTTGATTGATACATCTGTTCCAGGAGAATGTTTAGCCTGCAGTCCTAAACAGCTTACTGAGGAATCAGTGATCAAACTACTATGAAATTCTCCGAGTACAGTCATTCTCTGTTTTTCTCCAACAGACTCAGCAGTTTCTGGATAATTTTCTGTCAAGTGTTCATAGCTTTATAGAACAGTTAATGTTACTCTGTTACCAAAGTGCTTTTTTTCTTTCATTTTTTTCCAGGCTTTTGTTTCATAAATCCTTTACATTATCCTTTGAGCCTGTATCTTATTAAGTGTAAGCCGCAGTTTACATGAAAATGCATAACAACGAAGTTCTCTCTGGTGCATGTGTATGTGGGACTCTTATGCAGTGTATACTGCTGCTGTTTTTAATGTTGGGGTGACTGGAAGTCATTCTCTCTTAGCAGCAATCTTGTCACCTCTGAAAGGATTCATAGCCTCTGACTAGCACCCAACGCCTGCACTGTGGAACTGCTGTGTGATTTAAGTGCCATTATTGGTTTTTTTCTGTGACAACACCAAGCTTGGGGTGGATATGAAGGCTTGGCTTCAAGTTGTGGAGCTTTAGTATCATAGAATCATTAGAATATCTTAGGTTTAATGGCTTAAAGCCCATCCAGCACCAACCCCATACCATGGGCTGGCTGCTCCCACCAGCTCAGGCTGCCCAGGGCCCAATCCAGCATGGCCTTGGGCACCTCCAGGATTGGGGCACCACAGCTCTGGGCAGCAGTACCAGGGCCTCACTGCCCTCTGAGTAAAGAATTTCTTCCTAACATCTAACCTAAATCTCCTCTTTTTCTTTAAAGCCATTCTCCCTTGTCTTGTCACCATCAGACCATGCAAAAAGTCAGTCTACCTTATGCTTATAAGCTCCCCTCAAGTACTGGAAGGCCACAATGAGGTCACCTCAGAGCCTTCTTTAGCCTAAACAAGGCTACCTCCATCAGTATTTCTTCATTAGAGAGGTTTTCCAGCCCTCTGATCAGCTTCATTGCCCTCCTTTGGACTCTGCTCCAGCAGCTCTGCATCCTTCTTGTGTTGGGGACTCTGGTTTCAAGAGGGAAGCATGACAAAGTTACGTTTCCAACTTGCTCTGTGGTGACCACAGAGATGGGTGGCCCCATTTCTTTTCCCGAAATGGTCATTTCCTCAAGCAGGACAATTCTGGGCCCAGGATCCCTTCCAGCTTTACACGCTATGGCCTGATGGTCCTAATTCATAGAGTGAGCAAACAAATGCCCAGATAAGAATTAGACACCCTTTTTGATTATTAATTTTTTCATTTATTTTCAGATGGCTTTGCCTTTTGTCATATTGTTCACACATAACGCGTCTGACTCTTCCTATGTCACACTACATCTTCGCAGTAATTTTCTGCGCTGTTCTGTCCCTCTGGATTTTACAGCAGTGGATCAGAAAGAAAGTGCAAGCTCTAGCAGAAATAATAAATCCACTGCAGGTCTTGAAGGTACTAATTTCTGCAAAACAAAATACTGCCTCAATTCTGTTATGGGCTGGAAGGGGTGATCAAAGTGAAATACATTCATTGTGGAGTTGGTTTGCACAACCTGCTTCTAAACCATTACATCCTCCAAGATTTTTATTTATTTATCTGCAGAAGTAAATAATGCAGTTGATCCAGCCTGGCCTGTGTGCAGTGAGTTCCATGCAGCTCCTAGAAAGTTCTGGATTAGTCTCAAACTGCACCCATGTCTCCCAAGATGGGCAAGGGAGCTGTGTTAGCTTGGTCACCGGGCTGAACCTGGGTAATTTATGGGATATCTATAAGGAGATGCAGAATGTAGAACTAGTGTGCTCTGCTAGGAGCCCTCCATACAGCTGCCACACTGCAGTGCCTGGGAGGCAAGGTCCTGTCCAGCTGCAAGCTCCCCAAAGAGCTCCAAGTCTGTGGCACTTGTCCTGTGGCTCTCAACTGAAGGTTGGGATGGTCGATTATAGCTGGAGTAATCTGACATTTGAAATAATATTTTAGGAACTGTCCTTTAATTGCAGATATTTCTAATCTATGCAATCTTATCTAATTAGGTTCAACCATGCCCAATTCCTTGTCTGATTGCCTGAGCCTTTCCGCTTAACCAGTCAGGTTTATTCAATAAGGTGTCCTATAATGTTATTTCCTTCTTTGAGAGTATATGTTATCATCCCTGACATAGACTTAAGAATCTCTCCACTTTCTTCTTATTTTAAGATCCTCCATCTCTACAGTAAAGTCCTGTGCTTTAGTTAGGAATCACCTAGCTGAGGAGAAATCTGGGTGGGAGTTTGGGTCTCATCAGTTTTAAGTACCTGCGAGATTCTTAAGAGACACAGCAAGCACAGAAGAGGCAAAATATAGGTAGAATCTCCATAAATTGAATACAAGATCGTTCAAATTGTGGATTCAAATAGTTAACAAGATTAGAAATAAGAAATGAATACAGTTGCACAGGCAGTTGACTCACTATTACTGTCATTTCCTTTTGGCTTTGGTCATGGGGGTAACAAGGTAAGAAATAACTGTTTGTTTCCTTTTATTGATTGGTTTGGTATCTGAAATAAAGATGATCTCTTTTTTTTTTGTATGAACAAGTCTTTTGTAGGTTAATATTATGTTAATTAGAATGGATGTCTTCCTGAGACTTATTTTCTCGTTCATTTGATCTAATTAGCTGATTAATTTTTAATTGCCTACTAAGAGATCTTTACCATATTGTGATTTGTGTTTTACCTTTGCATTTGGAAAACAATAGTACACCTAAAATGACTCTAAAGTATTGTATTGAAGTATTTCTGTGAGGGATAATTGCAAATTATGATTTCTTCCTGCTTAGTAATTTTAGAGCAATCTACTTTGAGTTAGTGCTCATTAATCAAAAAATTTGCATAGTGTGGAGTAGTAGGAAGGTGCATTAGTTAGGCAAGCTTCACAGGAGATAGTCTGAGACTTGGTGATCAGATGGAAATGCAATCTCTTGGCTGTGTACGGAACCATAGCGAACGCTTCCCAACCTAAAACATTCATTCTTTTTCTCCACAAAAATCTTCTGAGATTCACAGGATGAATAAAGTAATAAGCTTACAAATAGAAGTGTACACTTCTTAACAAGGCCAGCTGTTGATTAAAATATATTTTTCAATGCTGGTAGATAAATCACAGTTCTTGGCAAGTAATGTCAAGTTATTCCCTGCCTGCGTTGAATTCATGCCTCCATTTTAGACTGAATTTGCTGTAACTTCTAGCCCTTGGATTCTACTTTTGCCTGCTAGTTTGAAGAGCCCTCTATGATCATTTTCTTGTTCCCCGTGGTAAGCACTTGTAGACTGTGATCAAATCATTCTTTAACTTTATCTTTGATAAGTTAATTGATTTTGTGCCTTGAGTCTCTTGCAATAAGACGCGTTTCCTAATACTGTAATTGTTCTCCTGGCTTCCTCAGAATCTGTGGATTTTTTCACAATATTTCTTAAAACAATGCTGTGAGCTCAATCAAACTACTAGCTGTTTCACTTTTGGCAAATAAGATAACGTAACCTCTGTATTTGTCTTTGTTATTTGTACGTCTGGCGATGTACAAACAATGTAGCTTTTGTTATTGCACCACACTAGAAATTCATAGTAATCTGGTTACTTGCTATGGCTTTTGTTCTCCAATCCTCCACTTCCCTGTAGGATCTCTTTCTCCTGGAGTAGTCTTCCATCATTAAATCTGTCTCATAATTGCAGTTCCTAGATCCTCGGCCTTCTGCTGACTGTACTGAAGCGCGTAGCATTTGGTTGCACTTAGCTAACCAAGCTGTCTTTTTCATCATTTACCATTTTCCATTTTCACTGTAAATATTGTGAAAATGATTGTTGGTTTTTTTTTTTTAACAAAAAAAGAAGAAATAGTCCATCAGCCAGTAACCAATTATGGTACTAGTGACTTACCCAGTCATTACAGTGATGGGTTGTGTACATCTGCAGTGTGGTTGGTAGGTAGTTTAAGAAGCCATTCTGATTCATTGCATCGAATTCTAGCAACCCAAAAATTAGCTGCTAGTCGCTGGTACCTTTCTAAATGCTTAACAGGAAATGGAGAGAGATGGAGACCTTTACAGGAAGACATAGAGAACTTGACCAAAGAGTCATAAATCGCTTTCCAAAAATACTGTTTTGTCTCCACAGGCTGTAATGGGAACGTACAGATTTCTTGTCTTCTATGCTTTTTAGTTTTTTGGTCCAACTATGGTGTGTTACAGAGCCAGTTCTCATACAGGCATCCATCAAGATGGTTGCCTTTAGCAGTCCTGTTTGTAATCACATCAAAATACGATATCAAGTTAGCTTGACAAGATCTATTTTCCAGAAACCCATATGGATCAGCTATAATTATATTATCCCTTTTAGTTCTTTATCAGGTTAGTTATCACTTATATGCCTCTTTTGCTTTTCTATCAGGTCTTTCTATCAAATTCCTACTTTTTCCACTTTAATATTGACACACATCCAAATAGTGAAAAATGTATTGCAGTGATGTCTTGGACATTTTGTTCATTTGTTTCCATCCTATCTAAATCAGGTGAGCTTTTCTATGAAGTGCTTCAGCTCTCCTGGATCAGTCAGGGATAGATCTGAGGATGACTTAGAGCCTTATCTTACAACTCAGAAGGCTTTACCATACAACCCATATGGCCCATTTGCTGTCTTTGCAGTGATGGGTGGGTACTGTGCCTTTTTCTTTCAGCACTTCGAATGAAAATTCTTGTAAATGTATTGTGTCTCTATTTTCTAAACTCACATGTTTCAGAACACTTTTAAATGTCTGAAGAAAAGTTGCCTCATTTTTGGTTCTTCATTCTTTTTTTTTCCTCTGTAAAAGAAATACATCTGAAAGTAAACAGAGAGACCATAGTCTCCCATTGACTTCAGCATGCAGAGAGACTTCCAGGGTTGAAGGGAAAGCGATAACACTTCTTGCACATAGGAAGTGCAAGGATAGCAAACTTTCCAACTTTTTTTTTCTTTTCCCAATGTAATATCTTTTGCATGAGGAAGATGCTCTGGAGTAAGGATTTCTGCCAGCAACTCATAAAAATTCCATAGGAGAAAATATACACAATGGAGTCTTTCTGAACCAAGGAAACTGCCCAAAAGCTTGAAACTCCATCTGAGAGTTCATTTAGGTCACCAGATAACTCAAAACCCCCTGGTGGCATTTCAAGTTTCAGCACAGTAAGCTAACTGGTACCAAAGTGGTGAACTGTAAAGGCAAGTCAAAACTGTCCTGCTCAGCTTGATCCTTCTGCTTGGTTTTGACCTGAAAGACAGTCGGTGTCATAGTTCATGCCAGCACATCTGCTCCACTGTTGGAGAGATGTTGCCATTTTAGAAGTGACTTGTTTCAGGAGGTGCATATGAGTTTCTTGTACCTAAAAAATTGTGGCTGCAATGTCATGTAGGAAGGAATCATTTATTTTCATTTAAGGTGGATTAGAGATATAAGTCAATGACATGTCCTTCTTCCTGGGTAATCCAAGGACAGATTTTGGGTGGAAAGGAAGATTGATGTTACCTAATGGTGATATTTTACAGTGTGTAACTCTTGAGTTTCCCAGTAAATATTAGGGAAGCAGTTAACACCTAGTTTGACTGCCTATGCTGCATGTAGCTCATCTCCCTTGGAGATATGTGGTGTTTTCTTTCTTCTGCTTATTTAGTCTTCTCATTTATTTTTTCAATGTTCTCCACTATTTCTGCATCTGCATCAGTCAAATGTAAACATCATAGTTTCACAATGGCCAGATCACCAGATAGGCAAATAGATTCACTCATTAAGAGGCTGGGAATGTTGATGTTTTCAGGTTCTTACTTTGCCAAACTAGTGTTATTCAGGTCATTTTTAGACAATATTTTGCAAAATGCAGTTTTATATTCCAGAACTAATGTCTTGTAACACAGCAAGTGCTTCACAGGCATGCTGCATAGTTAGCACTACAACAGCTTCTTCATCAGCTTAACAGAGCATTTGCACTGAAGCCATTTCATCTCTTTGGGACGATGGCACGCTCATTATAGGAGCTACCTATCCAGCCATGAGTTGCATTACAATGTGAAGGTATTTATGTGATTACTTCTTGGGAGGTGTTCATCCAAGTGTAAATTGCTCTGCCTCAGAACAGATTTTGGCTGGTGCTGACAGCTTGGATGACTGGCACATTGTCATTTTCATAACACACCTAAAAGGAAAGTGCCAAAAAAATTTAAGTGGCTTCAGTGAGAAATTTCCAGTAAAGATTTTGTCTCAAGGTAACTCAGTCGAAATAGGTTGGCTTCAGTTAATATTTGAGGTGAAACAAGATTAAGAACCATTATTTTTCTCTCACGATGTTTCTGAGGACATCTCAGTTCATGTGAAAGCAGTGCACGGTGAGACTGCCATGGTAACACAGTACTGTGGTTTATACTCCTCTTTGTGCCTACCTGTGTTTTTAGTTGTCACTGAATTGCCCTTCCACACCTATGAAGAAAACTTTTCTATCCCAACCATCCTATTTGCATGGGCTGATCCTTCTGTGCTGTTATGGGGATTTTGCCCTGGCTCTCCTAAGGAAGCATGGGTTATGCAGTCATTCTGTGCCAGCTGAGCAGTTATGTTTCTCCCTTTTCATTATCTAGTTGCAAAAAAAAAACCCAAACACCCAACCAACCAAACAAAAATGGAAGGATGAAAAGATGAAGATCTTTCTAAAATGTGATTCCTACTGGTGTTATAAAAACTGATGGCTAGGAGGAGCAGACAGCCCCAGTTTATCACCCCCGTTCCCCTGGATGAGAGAACTGCCACACTAGAGCGATGCTACATATGCTCCAGAGTTCTCACATTACTGAACACATCTCACATGTGCTTTATTAGACAGAGTATAATCCAACCGTGGGATGCAAAATCAAAGCGAACCACACTTTGTAAGTTTACAGCTCAGGAAATGGAGAGAAGCTGCTTTCCTTCTGCTCACTGGAACAAAAATGCTTTTGAAAAGTAGGTTCCAACCCCTCTTTTTGGTGCTGCCTGAGATTTCATCCCATTAGCTGTGATGGTCACCATTCCATCGCTTCCAAGCGATGACGTGATGTACTGGGGGAAAGTGTTGTTTCCAGTGTTATCAGGATAAATCTTCCTATAAATGTTTGACTAAGAACACACATGTTTTACAATTATGTCTGCTTAAAGAAACCAGTCATATCCTCATAGTACTGCAGAATCTTTTTTTTTTCTGGCAAGAGATGTGAAGAATTTCCAATTTCTATATATTATAGTAGATTTTACTGCAGAAATTATTGGTATCCAGATTTGTAAATCAGACGGCACATAGCCCACAGTTTTGTTTGTTTCATTTATTTAGCATGGCATGGCTGGGTCCTGGAACTAGCTTATATGAGGTCATTACCCTATTGATTAAATAGTGTGATGAAAAGGGCATGATAATGCACTGCTGGGAGATTATTGCCAGACACTTTGCAAACAAAGCTGCTGAAAGGAGAGCAGTTGTGAGACCTTCAGCGTGGTGGGTAATTAGCAAGCAAGTAGGAATTAAAATAAAGGATACATGGCGTGATATAGTGATTATGTGCAGATAAGTAATGTTTTGAGTACTCCCTTTTGGTGACTCTAATGAGAATACATTTTAGTACAGGAAATGTCTGCTGGGACTACACTATCCAGAATCCTTAAACAAGCTGTGCAGTGTGTTGTCTCTGACAGCGAAAACAGAGCATGGAAGCAGTGCTGCAGTTCTGTCTTTCTCTTCAGACCTTTCTCTTTTCCTTCCAAAAATCTCATACTGGTATAACGAGTCTTAGAGAAAGAATGGATAAACCTATGCCCCTTCTCTGGGATGGAGCATCATTTCTTAAAACCAAAGAAAAATAACAGGAAAGAACTGAGTCCCACAACTGGATCTGAACCAACCACCTTTTCAATGGAAAGCATTGACTCCTTCAAGATGCAGAGGGCTAAACCTGGGATGTACAGGCACTAACAAATACACAACTGCTGCATTTAGACTAGCCTCTCCTCTGCCTCCTGGGAGACACAAATACACCCATGTTCCTGAATTAAATCTGGGCACCTGATTGATTCTGCAGCATATGTTTCATCTCAGCAACCTTCTCAGGTCTGAACAATCCAACAGGTTTGATAAATTTCGGACAACGCCTCAGTTGCCTAATGGGGAATTAAATGAAATTTTTAAGAATATGGGATGGCCCAACTGAAGGATAGGCTAAGCAGCGTTTCTTTGTCAGATTTCAAGTTTCTTTCGTTCGTGAGATCCATGACAAGACACTGATAATTTCATATATTTTGTTGTCAGTGTAATTCCTCAGAGCCCTTGCCCACAGCGTTACAGACCAGAGTGTACGCCCTCCTGCATCTTCCTTCACAAGTCTCAAACTGCACCCAGGGTACACTCAGGGGAAGTTAAACAGCCACAGCAGTGGGAGGGAAGAGGGCACGAGATAAAGGAAAATAAAAAAGGGAGCAGAAAGAAGAGAGAAAAGAAGTACTGCTTTGAACGAAAACATCTACTGAAGGCAAAAGGGGAAAGCATCTGTGGTGAGGGCAAAGTAAATGGGGATTACTCTATCCAGTTCTATTAACCTTAATTTTAGTTCCTTTTTTCCATTCTTTAGCTTAAGTAAGTAAGCATATAGCCTTGTTTAGGTAATAGTTGGAGTAATGAAGATAGAATATACCAATTTGGGGCTAATTCTCGCCCTCAGGAGAGCACGAGGGACTGCAGCTGTGGCCAGCCCCTACTAAAAAGGAGTGGTGAGGAGAACAGTTCCTTGTGTCCGACTTCCCATTACATCCTCACCAGGGACCACCATAGTCTAGCCCTTAAAATAAATAGATGAGGTTAATTTTTCCAGCAGTAGAGTGGGTTTAGCAGCTCCCAGCACTGGTTCAGTTATACACCCACTCAAGTTAATGAAGTGCTTTCCTTGAGAACAGTTGGACCCACTGCAAACTGTTTGAAAGGACCATTTACAGCTCTTTTCAATCACTGGGTTTTAAGTCTTGGAACCATCTTTGGTTTTTTTTGTTTTTTTTTTTCCTATTTGATATCTTCATCTTCCAGACTGTACCAGGGAGGGTTTTCCTCATCCTTTATGTTGATGTCGTTATGTGCCCTGGCCATAATGTCCTTTGATTAGAGAGTGTGGGAGAAGCGTGCACCGTGGCACATTTCACCACATCCTCTGAAACCGAAGTTGTGGCTGAGCTAATTATTTTCATGACTGGAAGAGAACAGGCAATGCTGCCTAAAGAGTGGGCAGATACGCATATGTGTGAGCCTGTGTTTGTGTGCTTACACCATTTGGCAAGCGCAGATCCAGATACACTTCCTCTTGGCATTATTTCTGTGCAAATCGTCAGTAAAGATGTGAGAGGAGAAGTCTCAGTTCTCTGCCTGGAGTCCTGCTTTTGCCTCAGGTTAGACGTGCTGGGGGCTGCATCTCACTGCAGAAACCCTGCCCTCTTGAATTCCTCTTCTGCCATTCCCCAACTGACGCCCTTTGCTTCTGTGGGCAGGGGGGAAGTTGCCCTTCCTCCGCATGGCTTGTTTTTGTTATAGCAGCAGTATGAGGTACCCTTTATTTATAATCTGAACGTTAGGGATGTTGGGCCAATCTGGTGCTTCCAGCTGGCTGAACACTTCCTAGCGCTTTGGATGCCAGATATAACATAATTTATTGTGGAAAACAGTAGGGGTAATACACTTCTCGCTATCAAAGGTTAATGTAGAATATCAGCAGCTCTTCGGCAAGGATACGCGTGTTGTTGGATGGTCTGTGATTATGTATCTCTTATTAAAATAGAAAAACAAACTGCTTTGTTTTTAATACTGCTGTATCTTCCCCCCCCCCTCTTCCCCCTCCCCATTTCCCCTCCTTCCCCTCAGTTATTTTAACTCCTTCATTGCACTGTACAGTATTCACACGTTTCCTCAGGGAGAAAAGAGCAATTGTACTTTGCTTCTTTGGCATGAAATGGAGAGAAATAAAGGGGATTTTTTGCTTTGTTTTAACTAAAACATTTTTTTCTCTGCCAAGACAGAGTGAAACTGCTGAATTAGCCAGGGCTGTAAATTGAACCAGTCCTTTTACCTCTAGAAAATATTAAAGCATCCTTCTGCCACTGAGCTGGCACCCGTTGCTGGATCAAGTGCTACTATTAACGGGAAATCGGGAAAGTACATTATCACTCCAGTGCTGTCATTACCAGAGGGTTTCACTGAACTGTAGCATTCAGGAAAGTGAGACTGCGAAGAGTGGAGAAAAATGGAGAGAAAGCTTCAGACAAAAAAAAACAGCAAACCTTGAAGTTACATTAAGAGTTGGTGAAGGTACCCAGCATGGGAGGCAAGTGGCTGCTTCTTTGAAAAGAGATATGATGGGCAAAGCCCTCTGTTATTCTTCGAGCACAAGTGTAGAAAGAAACTGGTGTAGACTTTTCTAATAGGCTCATCTAATCAATTCTAGAAGATCTGAAACCTGTTAAGGCAAGATTGTGTCTGCCTGAAATCTAATGAGGTACATTCCGCACCAAGAAAAACTCCAGAGAGGTATTTATTGTGGGTTTTTTTTTTTCTTCCCGGTGGAGTAAGCTCCCTCTCGAGGAATTATTTTGTTAGAGTTTTTTTTTTTAATCATCAGAAATACACAGTAAACTGTATTGACAGTTTAGATAAAGACTATAATAAAAAATTATAAAATGATTGGTTAGTAAGGGTTGCGGTTCTTTAAGATGTTAACTTGCCACTGGCTCAGGGTGATGCCTCGTCAGCAGGTGAGGGAGCTGCCTTCTGCCTGTGAAGCCGTGCTGAATTCATTGGCTGTTTTGGCATCGGAGCCATAGCAAAGGCTTAGGTGAACATTTTGTTATAGCTCACAGCCCAGGCTGCATCTGACTTCCATTTTATGGGATAGAAAATGACAAGTAATAGATAAATTCAGTTTGTTTTGCTTTTCCTTTTCAAAGTTCTTTAGAGACTTGAAATAATCTTCCTGACACCCATGCAAGGTAGGCATAGCTATCGAGTTTTACAGATGCGAAAGCCGAGGCAAGGAGGGGTTAAATGTTACATTTCAAAATATGGTACCTAAAATAAGGGGACTGAAGCCCACGGCCCAAATAGCAGCAGTCCTGAGCTCCTGATTTCACTAGAAGACAAGAGCAGTCAGCATATATGTGGGTCAGGCCATACTTGGATGTGCAAGACTGAGGGCTGCGGAGCAAGTACGTCTCAAGTCCGGTTCCTCAGCTTCGGGTCAGACCAGCAGGCCATAGCAGTCCTGAATGGTTTCCATGACAAGTTGTTTCTAGTCCTGTTGAGGATCTGGACATGTGACAGTTTTGCTGATTTTTTGCTTCCAGCTTGCCTGCCATTGGTCAGATCCCTTAACTCTACACCTGTTTTTTCTTTTGTAAAACGTCTCCATTACAGGCATGAGTAACTGTGCAAGGAAAGCTCTATATGAACATAAAAGATATTTTTGTTTTTGTTTCCTGGGATAGGCTTCCCTTTGAGAATTACTCATCAAGCCACATATTTGCTTTGCTCAGCACTACTCTAGCAGAAATATTTCTTGTTTATTTAGTCATGCATGTGGGTCTGATCCTCTCTATTTACCAGAACACAGTTGACCGAGAGCTTAGAGTACCCAGGGAATCCAAAATTATGGCCTGGAAATTCAAAAATGAACACTGATCTTCACTGTGCAACTTCTGGTGCTTGGATCAGGGCATCAACATGTTTGATTTTTTGCCGTCCTGAGCTTTGGTGCAGAGCAGGGTTATGGTAGTTCTGGGTGTCCAGAAGGCAGCAGCTCCAGCAGTTCATAACAAGCATTCCTGACCCGCCACTCCCAAGGAGCAGATGTACCTTTGAAACAGTGGTTATTTTGACCAAGCACGTAACTAGTTTGACTAGCACGACTTCTGTCAACTCATGGTAACAGTAAGCTGAACAGTACTGAGCTGCTATTTCACAATCTTTAGAAAAAATTCCCAAATTCCAACAAAAGGGAATATTCCACCCTCCCACCCCCAAGCTGTTTTCAAAGAGGTTTCAAAAATCATTCGGATAATTAGACTTCATTACTGTGACATTTTATCAAAGGGCATTTTTTTTTTTTCCCCCTGGACTCAGATATGATCCAGTTTTGCCAATCAGATAAAACTTCCCAAGCTCTTTCCTAGCAGCATCACTAGTTAACTTGATCTTATTGCACTGTAAAGGATTTCGTGTTACAAATAATTATTTTCATAGAATCTCTTTGTTGTGTTGGGTAAACTCTGGACAGATTATTTGTATGAACATTGCCAGGAATATTAACAGCACAACATAGTCTCCCATGAAAGAAAAACGACTTAAAAAGGGTTTCTTTTAGATTAATAAAAGAGAGAATGTATAATGAGGAAAACATTTCCCTATCAGCCAAAGTGCATTAATGGACAGAAGAAATACCTATTAAGCAGAATAATACCTGTATGCCAACCCCCCTTCCATTTTTAAATTGTATATATTATCTTAGCTGTTGGGACTCTTTCCTTCCACCTTGTGAAAGCTGACAATTTTTACTTACAGCCTGGAGCTAAATACTGCAGTGCCTCAAAATGGAAGATGAAACAGGCCAACAGGTTTTCTTTGTCTTCTGAAAAAAAAATGGAGTGTCATTTCTTCTCCCTGCCCTTGTGTGTCCCTCCCCCCGCTACACCCCTACCAGCAGTAGCAGCTTTTCCTCCAAAAAAGCACTAGATGGTGCCCCTTTTCTTTGAGTGTGTCAGAGCTGGATTTCCCAAGAGAGGTGCTACTGCCCTGCCGTGAAGATCATCAGGCACAAGAACTTGTAGGGTTTCCTTGTCCCGAGATAAGTCTCTTTTACTTCTTTTACATCTTCGAACCTGAACCAGATCCATCTTTAGGAGACTGTCTTGTTTAAGGATGAAGAACGAGTCATGAGTCATGACTTGATAGATTCAGGAGCACTGAGATGAATAAAAGAGTGGTTTCAAACCGAAACGGAGAAAAAGCAGACTCTGTATCTTGCTGTGTTTATTTCCAGCACCCCAGTGCTGCAGCATCAGAGAACATTTGCAGTATTCTTGACTGCAAAGAAAACTTTTCAAGTTTATCTTTATTAAGATGTTAGCTGGGAATCTGATCAGTATTGTTAACTTGGTCATTTTATTATGACCCTTGGCCTTTAATGAGACAAACAACATTTTGTGAATAGAACTGATATTACAGTTTATTTCTCTTATAAAATAAAGTGCCAAACAGGAATATGGCCTTGCCTTATATTTTGCACATTCTGTCAACTTGCACTATGTCTTTATTAAAAGAAATCTGATTAGTCTTGGTTAGCAGATTGTTACCTAGCCTTTGAATCTCGAACAAATCGTTGGTGAAAGTGATATTATCAATATTATCTGCATCTCTATTTCCTTTGGCACTGAAATGAACGTGCACGTCATCTTTGCATTTAGATGCTTACTGTATTTTAGTCCCTCAACAGCATAAACAGATAGCGTGACATTGAAACAAATCTGAAATCAGCAACAAATAAAATGCCTGCTTCCTGGGAATGAAAGCTGAGGCAGACATCAAACTCCTCCGTATAAAAAATCTAGCATTTAACTGAAACTTCTCATCTGTTTGTTTGTGCATTAAAAAGGACATTAAAATAAGCATTCTTTGAAGTGACCCAAGATAAATTAGTCCAGGTTTGTCATTTCTTACTATTTTTGTAAATTGTCCTTAGAAAATTAGGTCTGTTGGCATCTGGGAACAAAAATTCAACTGGGAAAAGAAGCTTTAATATGAAACAGAAAGAATTATTCCCATGCTCTGGCTGCCCTGTCATATGTCATGACATGTGGCAGGTTGACTGCTCATTAATTCTATTTATATCAGTATGATAATACACCCCACTGAGTACACATGTGTTAAAATATTCATAAATTATGTTTAGTGCAAGCAGATATACATTACATGCCAAAAGAAGACTATTATTTAAAGACAAAACTGGTAAACAGTCAAACATGAGAAAGTCTTTTTAATGTTGGTCCAGTACCTTGTGTATCATCAAACTCACGTTTAATTGCATCTCCTTGCAAACTGTCTCCAGCAATGTCCTATGCACCTTCATGTGTTTTAGCAACTTGCAGAAGAAGCAGCATTTCCTGAAAGCAATTGGAATTTCAGCAATTACTGTAAATGTCATATTATCTCGCAGCAAGAAGTATAACAATTTGAAATATCTAAAACGAAGGTTTACTTTGACCTTCACATGGCTTAAGGTACTCTTTACACTGCTGAAAGCCCTATTCTAAATATTACACAATCCAAATGCAAACTATTTTTTTAGGTGAAATACGGTCCAGCCTCCAGAATATTTGATCTTAATTTACAGTTAATTTATGCTAAAAATAGCCTAAAAATAATTAATCACACACTGCTGAGGATATTTTATGTTACACATAAATATTTCTTGAACATTTAAGTGCTCTTTAAAACAGTACAATTAAAAATAGTTTTTAAGAGTAATTACTTCCCTATCTCATTAATGTGCCTATACCTGTTTCTTAACATCTGGTCATTCAGAATCAGCATTCTCTTCTACATGCATCAATTGTGGAGGTGCTTTTGGCGTGGTGTTAGAATGAAGAACGTTGAGACACACATTTTTTATCTCACAGAAAGGCGTCGTGAATTGTGGTGAATTCCTTAATTTAAAAATACTTACTGAATGACCTTCTATATTTAAAAATACATCTCGTACCTTCATAAATTATCACAAATGACCGTGGGCTGATGTCACAGGTGTTAAAATCACTGCGAGCTTCAAAATTATGAACAGAAGGTATGACACATTACACGTTTGTTTGCCATTATTGGGATAGCAGTTATCCTCCTAAGTAAGTACCAACCGAGCTGGTTTTTATATCCTGTTAGTGCTTCACATTTGGGAAACAATTTCAAAACCTTTTAAAACATCAAATGTGGTAATGGGGGCAGGGAGAAGGAAGGAGGCAGTTGCAACGTGGTGGAATTCAAAAAAAGATGTATGATGAGAGTCAGAGTTTATGTATTTCGTAAAGGGCAAATAGTTACCCTGTTTCTACTCAGTTTTAAGGGATCTGAACGAGGGCAGGATAAAGTGGCTGGCTGCAAAGCGTATATAACCTTTCTAATCACAAAACCATACTAATGTTTCTAGCAGCAGCGAAGCACATTGACTTCTGATAAAGGATGAAGAGGGGCACAGGAGCACGGTGTTACCAAGCCAGCTCTTGAGCACATTTTGTAGGATTGTGGCTTGCCTGGGTGACTGTAGGCAAAGCAGGTGCCCCTCTGTTTGGGCTGCACTGCCACATGTGCCCAGCCATATAGGTGGCGTGGTTTTACCCACCAGCAAAAGGGTTAGAAGGGGTTGGGAATTTTCTGTTTCTTTGATTGCAAAGGCTGGTTTGAGGAAACTGAAACTTTTTTTTTTTTTGCAGGCGGGTATCGATTTCAAAGACACTTTCATCAGAAGAGATTTGTCAGCCGTCGGATGGAATTTCTGGTCGCGACCAGGAGGAGATGGCAAGGTTGGAGTATCAGGTAGCGCCACCGGCGGGGAACTCACCTGGAATGTGGAAAATCAAGGTTCAGGCCTAGGGACTTGAACGTGAGATTTGCAGAGTGAGTATCCTGAACGTTAGCTGTGGCATTTAACTGTTTATGCAGAGTGGAACAGCGCTAGCAGAAGATCTGGAGACAGAATGTGTCGGGTTAACCTGATGCTTAAGACACTGTGTAAAATGGGAGAATGGCAAAGCAGGCAGCACCAAGCAGCTGCTCTACTTACCAGGCTTTTAAACACTGTCTCTCCTTCTCTCATACCAGTGTATAACATTCAAAAAGTCTTGGTCCAAGAGAGGAATGAGAACACTGCTGCAATCTCATCAAATCTTTGCAAAACTTGAAGCCTGCTTCTTCCACTCCACTGCTGATCCTCTTTGCCATAGAAACAAATTGCAAAAAATCCACTGAATTCTTGGGAACAAACTGTTTCAAGTAATATAATTTGTCAATAGCTGGGGAATTTACTGGGTATAAGGTTCACTGTTAGTGTAAAAAGTGTGGTCTCTTAATACGACAGCTTTTATAAATAAAATGCTCTTTGAATTTTAAGAAACTTTGCAATAATATAAACAAGGCTTTTAATCTTGCTAATGGTAACAGCATATTATACACACCATCTAATTTTATCAAACAGTAACAGTTGTAGTTTTTATCTTCAAAAACAGGTTGTGAGTGCTAGAGGGGAATAACTCTTCATAGCAAAAGCTAAGTTAATTTTATGTTGTCTTATGTTGCTGGCAAAGAAGCCTCTTTTTTTTTTTTCAGTTCATTTTTTTTCTGATTTTTTTTTTCCTGAAGAAAGGAATCATTTCACAGTTTATTTAAACACAAGAAAAAAAAAATCACATTAAAAAATCTCTCATTATAAGCTTTCTGAAAGTTTGCTATGCACTTTCATGTAAAACTTGGCCTCAGTACAGAACTGCTGTACAATCATTTTCATCTGAGATTTGAACATATTGGAAGAACTAGAGCAGTCCTTTCTTCTATCCTGTCATTTTTTTCCCTTGGAAATGATGAGCATATGGCAACCACCCTCACTGGATTCTCAAACAACAGGAGGGACCTTATTTCGATTCCTGCATCCTGTCATCAGTGAATCCCATGATATTTTGTTCTTGCAAGGCTAAAGATGTGATTCGCATTTGCCATAAGGACAGAGCTTAATGTGATGCCATTTTACCACAGGAGCCCTCAATCAGTTAATTAAACATGATATAAATCACTGCATGTATTTGTAAAGTAAGATTAATATGGCAAAGTCAGAGTAATGAGGAATCCTCACCATTGTCTGAGTGTGAATCACTGATACAAAGATTACCCTTTTTGAAACTGGATATCTTTGAGTGGGTTTTGTTGGCTTAATCCCTCAGACTGCTTTGTGCAACTTGAAACCCAGAGCTGTCATCTTTAGCCAAAATTTCAGCCATAACTTCCTCAGCTTTCACCCAATCATTTAAATCAGCATTCATAATACTTAGAAAGATCAAGCCTTTCAGCATACCACAAGGCTTCTTCATTCCACCTGGGACATTGGCAACATGTTTTATAAATATTTCATTTCATTTCATTGTGAAGATTCTTCTTTTGTGTTGTTGAGTGTTTTTTTTCTTTTCTTTTCTTTTTTTTTCCAGGGGAATTATGGAGTACCCACAGCAGCACATTCCATCACTGCGGTCACTTAGGTTTACAGCCTTAATAAAAGGATTTTTTTTTTTTTTTTCTTGAAGTGCTATGGAGCCTTGTTAAACTAGAGCAATTACAGACACACAAGATAGGTGCTCTGGAAAGATCAAAGCCCCCCTAAAGACAGCTCTGTTGGATTCTGGAGCTCTCTTTGAAAAGCGCTCAGTTTACAAAGTAGAGATGTATTAAACCACACATTAAAAACCCCATGTTCAAATAATGCTAACAGCCTGACTTTAGTTAGAACGGAATCCACGTTAGCCACTGTCTTTTCACATCAAACTTTGAACCACTGTGAAGGAAGTCTCCTGATATATCAGCATGCTGTGACACTGCGTGCATCCTGTGACATGCTGTCTTGCATGGAAAGCTGTCCTTTTGTTACAGAGCATCAGCCCTATACTTTGCTATTCTAAAGCTCCAGATGTGTGCTATGTGTGGTAGGCAGTCTTGATTCTTGATATTTCACTTAGGAGAGCAGTGTGTATGAATGGAAAGGAAAAGGGAAGAAATGATGCTGTCCTTTTTGAGCTCAAGCCTGTGCTTAGGGGCAGGGGATCCAGGAATCAGGACAGAGACAAGTACATTGAAAAGGAAAGGTGCTATGGCACCTGCCTCCTCAAACAGGGCCCTGTGCTGCACACCTGCATGGTGGCTAGAGAGCGTATCAGAAGCAGAATCCCACCAAAGGAGCTAGCAAGACCATCAGAAGTCCTGTGTGCTTTCCAGAACTTGTAGATTTTACTCAGAAGAAGCCTCCAACAGCTTGATAGATACCAATAGCCATGTAATGAAAGAAGCACAAAAGGGGTACTCTTTTAAAATGCCCCATCTGAGGCTGGGGTGTCTGGGAAATAATTAAGTGTTGAGGAAATAAACTTACATCTCCCAGCTCACACGAGAAGCCCCTGCTGCTGCACTGCCTGCTCCCTCATCAGAAAGAGGAGGCAAAGAAGAGATCTGGGTGCTTTCTGTACCTGTCAGTGCAGTTGTGCTGCTGCACATTTAAGATCACAAGGAAAGAGTGCAGTGCTGTGTCTGAAGACCAAAGGAGAAAGGAATGTCCTGAAAGCTGGTCAGTTCTGCCTACTTCACTTGTGTCTGAGCAGAATAAGCAGTGAGTGCCACGTGCTCAAAGTGTGTAATGTGCACTGGTGGGGTTTGTGTACCACCAGACATGGGTAACTTGTGTGCAGGGGTCTACCTGCTGTTTTCTGTTCATGTGCCTCTGTTCACTCGGAGGCCTTTACTTGATAGCATCCCTCGAGTGTTTGCCTCTGTGAACCCTAAGTGCCTTGTGATTTTAGAGCGTGCAGAGCTGAGCCCTAAGGTCAGGGACTTCTGTGGTTGCTGAGGGAGAGCTCCTGGCTGACCCTTTTGTCCGTCCCCATGGCCTTCAGAAAACCGGTGGATCCTGTGCAGCTGGAAGCACTGTCATTGCCCTGGAGGTTTGAAAGGTCTGTGTTTGCAAATGTGTGAATGATGAAAGTAAAAAGGGTAACAGGAGAATCCCTGTTGTATTCATAACTCTTCTGAGCTGCAGGTGCATAAATACAAACATTTGAAACGTGCTGATTTCCTTTCTGTGCTCTGCAGTAAGTTATAATAGAATTGAAAGTGTGTTTTTTGTTCATTCGCGTCCTTCTTCAATTCCACAAATTCAGAAGATTTGCTTTTTGTGCAGCAGTTAATAAACATCATTATGACACTGATCTGTGAATAGCAATTTGAATTTTAGCTTAAAACCATGCATGAATTTCCTTACTATACCTTGAAAAGTGATCTGTTTGAAGAACATCACTTCTCTGTCATCACTGTCAATAACGTTTTCCAGGAAAAGACTGCCATTCTATGAAAATATGATAGTACTGCTCTGAAAGGCTATCAGATAAGAGATGTGTTTTCCTTTGAAGTCATACAAGTATTCCTAGATCTGTTATCATGTAGGATTCTTATCATAAATGAGTTATTCAGAAATTACTGTGAGGAGCTAACTTAGAAAGGACTCTGTGCAGTGTGTAAGAAAAATCTCTGGAGCTGAGTTAAACCTGTGGGTAGGTGTGCTGACCATTTGCTCTGATCATCTGTGAGCGTTGAGGCTGTTCTGAGATGCTGCAGGATTTTACCCATTTGGACATACCTCTGGACTCACCAATCAGCAAGTTAGCCATTTGGTCCACTCAAGCATCCTAGGGCAGGACAGAGCTGTCCCACATGTTTTCTACAGTTTTCTGTTTTGAGTTGCTTCTTTTCTACTCAGGGAATCTATCACTGTCATAAAACTCCAGTTACAGCTGCATTTACTTACTGTGTGGCTTGCTTTTACAGCTCTCCCAAACCTATATTACCTTTTATAAAACCTGCAACATACATCCCTGTGTTCGTGCTTGTTCTTATTTTTGCCCTATGGGTCATATTGCTTACTTATCCAGGGCTGTCAGACCCTGAATAGCTTTTCTTTATTTATTCCTTTCTTACATTGTTGTGTTTTGTGTTATCTCTAACCTAAAATTCCTTGTCATTTACGATGAAAACTTGCAAAATGCAAACAGTTTACTTAGAGGATTAGGGTTGATGTGAAGGATTAATGCAGAGCTAAAGAATCTCCCTGGAAGATATTTGGATCAAATTCAGCCAGCACAAGTTTCCACAAGTCGTAGTGAGCAGAGAGAATGTATATTTTCATAGATTTGCAGAATATTTGAGGATAATCACTTCAATCTTGAACTGGTTTTGTTTCAGTCAAACTTGTAAGTTTTTAGGGCAGAAGCAGTGTTGTTTCTGCTTCAGAATTCACAAACAAGTGAATTTCAGAGTTGGTGCCTGAGCATTCAGGGAAATGGCATTTGGATCCTCAACGAGGCTGGGCAGCATGTGGGTCCAGCATCCTTGTTGATCCAAATCTTTGATATAGAAGTGGGAAAAAAAGAAAAAAAAAAAAGATAATCTTGGAAAGCAGTCAGCACCTTTCTGTTCATGTGCTTTATATTAAATGTGTTCTAATTTCCTGACAAGTTCTTTTTTGTAGCTTTGTAATCCTCCTTGTGGTAAGATTAAGGTAGGCTTATGGGGCTGCATTATGGGGATGTGTACCTGAATTTGCCTTGAGAAGAGCTGGTGAATGCAGTCAGAGCTGTTGCGTTAGGCTGGCTGGAGTGTGCTGAGGATCTGACCCAACTCTGGTGCTTGGTGGTAATGCTCAAGTAGGCTTTAGTGGCTTTTGCTCTGCCTTGTAATTTCTTTGCAGCATAATAAAAAGCTCTTTAGAACATTGCTACATAGATTAATATAGAAAGTGCTTGTGATACTTTTATACACAGAGAGTTTAATACTTGGATGCAAGAGCAAATTGATTGCAGGCAATTCTGCGCTTGAGTACCCAGGAGTGAAAGGAATGATTACAATAACCTCTGGGATTTCTTCTCAGAAGTGGTTCCTGAAAACACCCACACCCACAAAGTATTGGGCACAACAGAGTATTGTTCCCTTCTGATGTGGAATCACAGAAACATTTTACTTTGGGAGGTGGGAGGGGTGAGGGGGAGAGGAAACTCAAGAGACATTAATGTTTAATGTTTTTAATTTTGTAAAATGAACAACAAAAAAGGATATGGTTTGTGAGTGCCTCTGAGATTGTTTAAACTCTGGCAGCTTGCTATCGGATGAGATGCTAAAAGCCAGGAAGGAAGAAACTGAGGGGCATAGCAAGTAAACTGCTGCTATCTCACCTTTGGCACTCTGGTCTGATGGAAGAGTGAAAGAGCAGTGAAACAAATTTGGCATGCATTGCTGTGGTCTCCACTAAATGACTTGTGCCACCTTGAATCGTATCAGCTGGGACCTTGAACTGCAGCCAGGCAGGTATATTTCTCTTATTTGTGGAGGGTTCTAGCTGGTATAGAGCTCATTTTCCTGGCCAGCCCCTGGGGTTAGGACTACATGAATTGTGCCTTTGCTTCACTTACCCTTTCCAGGTTGCCCTTTTCTTTTGCCCTGACAGAGAACATGTCCGTGTCCGATGGCTTCCAAGAAGACAATTCAGCATCTCTCAGGAATGGGGAGTAATTCCCCGAGGATCTGAGCACCTGCTTGGATTACCAGGGGTGAATTAACCTCTGGTAAATGCTAAAGAGAGTGATGCAAGTTACATGGGTTGGAGCAGTGTTGATAAAGACTGCACAAAGGTGCTCAGGAAACACAACTGCTTTTCTGTGGCAGAGGCTGAAATTTTGGGTTGGGGAGAGTGACAAATAATTTGAAGCAAAAGAATAAACTCTGAATTAAAAATCAGTTTGGAATCTTTAAAGCTAGGCCACTGATACTCTAAAATGCTTAAGAGATCATATCAATGTTAGCAGTTTAACATGCTGCAAAATACAAGCAAAGCAAGAGAACTGAAACAAGGATTACTGATCTGAAAATTAAACAGTTCTGTATTTTCAAAGCCTGGCATTTAAGCTTTTATTGTGAAACTGATTTTTTGGCAGAAAAAAAATATCTGCCAGTATTTCTTGCCCTCTTTGAGGCTGACTGATTGCTTTAATTTGTAGGGTGTATGTGCTTAAAGTGCTCTGGTTGGAGGTATCCATCTGGTGTATAAAATTCTCAGTGGTCAGGGCATTATAATACTGTGCCCCGCTGGAGGTTTTCCTGGAAGGGGATATAGGAGTTGCTCCAGCACAGCTCTGACACTGGTGAGACTGTGGCAAAGGAACAGATGTTACTGTAGGTGAATAATAATCTGCTGTTATGGGGAGTGGGAGGGTGAGTATACTACAGATGAACAACAACACAGAGCTCATCTAGGTGTGTGCTGGTTTGTACTGCACCTTTTCTTGCGACGTCTCTTATAGGAATCTTCTTAGTAGTTTCTGTTGTGGAGGAGTCCCAGGGTTAGGGCACCCTGCTTGTTATTAAAGCCTGCAAGAGACCTGGGAGGATAGGAGCATGTCCATTTATGGATACCTGTCCACAGGAAACAGGTTTTCCAAAGAAGAGTTCTCTGTGAGATGGGAGTCCACAATGTGGTGTGTTCCCAATTCAGTTACTCCCCAGAAACTGTGCAAAACTTGAGCCAGTGTGGTTTAAGTCATACTTGTTTTTCTGTATTTCCAGCCCCCACCTCCTGCTTTGGGCCCAAATATGGGTTCAAGAGTTGTTTGGACAGCCATTCCTAGGGGACAGTGGGATGCACAAGTGTTTGACAGCCAGGACAGATTCATACAGGAATTCATGTTATTCTTCTGGCAAGTGCCTGGGAACTTGTAGAGGATAAAGCAATGCTGACATTTGTTTTACAGCGAGCTAAGGATGGAGAGACTCCAAAATGATGCCTAGAATAACACTGAAAACAGTGTAAAGCATTTATATCACCTCTATTTTAGAGTTTACTGACAACTGTTGCTTTTTTTTTCCTCTGTATAAGTGGAAAAGCACAAGGCTCAGTACCTGTATGAATCTACTGCCAAGCGCAGGCACTGTCCCTAGCTGGGCCAAAACCGGCTTGCAGAATAAAGACATTTAATTGGTTTTCTCATGCAAGTTCTGCTACACCAGTATCTTCAATCTTTTTGTATTTGATGACTATTGCAGATGCTTCCATTTTATTTGGATCATCTAGGCACACTATATTGACAGCTGCTAGCTGTAGTGCTACTGAAGAGCTGCTGAACATTAGGACAAGCCTAATGGATAGGTTTATGTTTTTCAAGCAACAAAAAAATTGCTTAGGTCCATAGGATGGAGTTTTAAAAAATGCACTGTGATCCTATGAATCAGCTTAGTTCTAACTAGTTTAATTTAGAAAAAAGCCTCTTCAGCAAATGAAATTTTATGGCATCATTCCCAGTTGGTCTCACTTGCCATACGGATTCTGAATGGCAGTGCAGAGCAGAAGTCAGCCTGAACTTCTCAGTATGAGGGTGGCTGGTGTGCAGCTGCTGCAGTGACAGACAGCTTTGGAGGAGATGGTAGAGCAGGGTTTTTTTCAAAACTCTGTCAAGTAGCTTGTAAGCTGTATTTTAAAGTGAAGCAATGGATGCGATCAAAAGGAACTCATTATCAGCATCCATTAGGCCTGAAATTAAACCTGCTGTTCTGTTCAATTTACAGGCATGCACAAACTCCTCTGCACCATAACCAGTGAGCAAGTCAAATGTGAAAACGCTGCCATACTGTGTCTACTTCTATGACCATGTTAGCACTGAAGTTCTTAAGAGCTCTACATCTCTAATCTCGTCAGCATGTCCCCATTCATGCAGCATACACTCCAGCTACTGAGGAGTATACTCATCACACGGGTACAGCTGCCTTGTCTCAGTCAGCATCTGCTGTTGTGAGGTGGTTCGGAGCATGATCAAAAATAGATAGAGGCTAAACTTTGACAAGTCCTTGTTTTTATTGCCTGGCTCTTTTCTTTTTGAACTGACAGCTCTGAAGGAAAGAAGAAACTGGTACACATGGAGAGAGCCTATGCAGTGAATAGTGGTTCTGTTTGATGCATGTGACAGACTGAAAAATTCAGGAATTCAGTAAAGTTTTCCAGGAGGAAGGAGATCTTTCTCGGGATAAAGAAGGTGGTTCCAACTCTTCTGCATCTTCCAGACTTGTCATAATAACGCCACATCTGGGAGTTCAGATTGCTCTTATTTAAGTAGACACTTTTGTATGCCATTCCTGAATGGAAATCCATCAATTAAATGCTTTCAGGCTCATGAATCTTCTCCAGAGGATCCTGCAAGTGCTCCTAATCTATCTGTCCTGATTCCTCTTCCTGCAATAACCCATTTGGATCTCCAGAATGAATCTCATAAACAGAGAGCTGGGTTAAGGCTCATATACTCTCTGATTTAACAAGCCTCTTGCTTGTTAGTCTTAGCGTAATCATGCTGCTTTGATGGGTTTACCTTGGAAGGGGCCTTATGTTGTGTTTCCATTGTGGCCAGACAAGCTTGCTTTGCTTTCCGCTAATGTTGTCCTATATTTAGTGCTTTGACTTTACATGACCCTGACATTGTGTTGGGGGAGGAGAAGGAAAAAAATGTATTGCTTATGGCTAATCCTATGCATTGCTCAGAGACTGCATTCACTCTAGTAACCTTTTTTTCATGGTAATATTTTTTGTTAGCAATAAAAGGATTAATTCTAGAAATCAAGCTCTTTGATTATGATAAGCATAATAAATATCTTAGATAAATTGCTATCCTTTTAAGAATATTAGTAAACGAAGACCTTTGCTCTCCTTGGCTAGGCTTGAGTCTGCTGGTACATGCATTCATACCATCTGCACTGTGTGCTAATACAACTCCTTGTTGTCTGGTCTTCCTGGGAATGCATTATATAGATTGCAGCTGGTTCAGAATGCAGCTGCCAGGGTCACGACTCACACTAAGATTAATCATTACGCCTGGGTTAGCTTCATTACTTTGGCTACCCATTACATTTAGCAGAGATTATGAGATGTTGCTTTTAGCTTACAAGGCTTGGGTCTAACACCTACTCACCTCAGCAACATGCTTTCATGATATGTTTCTCTTGCTAAGTCTCCTAAGCAGAGCGTCTCTAGATGCTACGCTTTCAGCTCCAGGATGAAACCTTCAAGCATTACGTGTGTGAAGCGGCATAGCATGGGATTCTCACAGCTCTGGATGCACTTCTCCAACATGTTCTCCTCTCAGTACTTAATGTCAGTACAGAACTTCTTGCCAGAGAAGATAGTATGATGAAGAGGAGAATGCAGATATCATCCCCACCCCATACATAATTAACCTTACAATCTACCTACTTCTCCGTGTTTACTGCCAGGTGCTTTGGGTGATAGCAGTTTAAGGAAATGTGGTTTCCTAGGAAGGAAAGAGAGCTAGTGTGAATGCTTCCACTGCAAATGAAACTAGGGTCGTGAAACAATATGACATTTCCCAACAGAAGCCTACAACATAAATTCAGCTAACAGAAATGAACACAAAAGTCTGACTCCACTACATTCCCCAAAGCTGAGCCTCTGAGGTCTTCTCAAGCATAAAGGAGAAAAAAGCCAAACATACAGAAGAACATTTGAAGGACAATTGGCTAAATGTGCCTGCAGTGTTCCACATCAGAGCTATGAAGAGGAAACTTGAGGTTACCTTTTTTTTCAGTGTACACATGGCTTGGGTTCTTGCCCCTAGGGTTATGGCAAAAACTATTGTTGCTGAAAACAACGTGATTGCTCATGTACAGCATGAAAGTAAGAAAAAAAAAATAATTAGATTTACATGCTTTAATTACACCATACTGTCGTACACCTACCTAGCTAGCCAGACCTCTCAGTTCTGAAAACAAGGAGAAAAAAATATCACAGTATCAGAAAGCCAGAGCATCTGACAGCTACTGAAAGGAAAAACAGCCTTGTGTAGCACAGAGAGACAAATTTTCAGGGTTTTGTTTGGCACAGTATGGAGGGGTAGGGCTTATTTCTCTGATGAAAAGTAGTCCTGCTTTCTGTTGTTCGCAACATCCAGAGGTCAGTTGCTTGCCGGTTTTGGGATAAACTCCCTAAAAAGACTGTTGTAGCAATAAGCCAGCTTTATCTTATATTGAAATTAAGCACTTAGCAGGGGTAAGTAAGCCAGGAGTCTGCTTGCTCTTGGCAGCCTTTCTTGTCAGTGATAAGACAGACCCTCCTCCTGAGAACAGCTGTGCCAGCAGGTACCTTCAGCCATCCTCTGCAGGTGTCCATTTCTCATCACTGCCTTTTAGGTTTAGGAAAGAAGCACCTCAGGTTAGCAGGCAAGACCGAGCTATAAGAATCTAGCTTGCAGTGTATAGTTCAATCCCATGAAAATCAAGCATGGCTAAATCAGTCCTGGATTGAGTTATCCTAATTAAACATATAAAAAAGTTAGGTTTCATCAACTGGTCTGAAGAGAATCAGAGCATAGAACATAGAACGGGCAGAAGATCTCCTACTGCTGTAAGTAGGTATATTGTGCCATCCACGCAAAAGAGCAAACCTCTGCAGAGCTGTTTGGGGATTTCCCATCCTTATGCTAGAGCCAGGAGAAATCTTTTCAGCCATCCAGGAAAGCTCTCAGGGCTCACCTATGAAGCTGTTCATGAAAAGTGGAGCTGCAGGAGCCAACCAGGTATCAGGCCAAGCTATAAAACCTGGGAGAGGAGCACCAAGTCTCTGAAATTGTGCCTGGTCAAGAATTGATCTTTCTGCCCTACCTCAAGATCTAATCAAATGCTAAGCGTCAAATTAAGGACAAAATGCCTTCGAGAGGTGTAGCAGAAATGTTGAGTCGTGACCTGAAGCAATGATTGAGCACCTGGTGGGAAGGCAGGGCCAACCCAGAGGAGCTCAGGTGCATTGATTGAGCAGCCGGTAGGAAGGCAGGGTCAAACAAAGGGAGCTCAGGAGCATTGATTGAGCACCTGGTAGGAAGGCAGGGCCAAATCAAGGGAACTCAGGTGCATGCAGTGCATCTGAGTGACTGAGGAGCTCCACCCTTTCCCAGACCTCATTTAAGGGTTAACAGTGGAGGCTAGGGCTTTTTGTTGGAGATCCCTGCATATCTGAGCTCTTTTAGGGGTAAGCAGCTTCTTTCTTTAATTTCTGTAGCTGTTGCATTTGAGCAGATCTTTGCTTGTTGTAGTTTGTGGCTCTGCTGCTGTTGCTGCACTATTGTATTATGCAAGGTATCTAGTAGAGCTATCTTCTTTGTGATTTCTCAAGTGTTTGTTGGCTATCAAGGGATAGGTATTGAGAAAAGAGAGTCAAAGCTATTGCTATCACACTGACTTTTGGAACTAGGGGTTGTTTTCTCTGACTCTTACAATTCAAGGTATGGTAGCTAGAGTGTAGGCTCAGTGACTCGGGGTTCTTTCTATGTTCTGTGTCTTATTATACATTGCATCCAATTATTGTAAGTTTTTTAAATAGTCTTAAAATGACTCTAAGTGTGACTAACCCTTAGTCGTACATCTTTGGATTGGATTTTTGTAGTAAGTTGCTCCAGTAAGAACTACAGGACTCTTTGATGTAGCAACTTTAGAAACGTTGATACAAGATGGCCTCTTGTATGTAATATGTCTGACAATTTTGCTAATTTAGGTACTCCCTTTGATTTTAGTCCTTCAGTGTTTCTAGATGCCCAGTAAGTTTGTAGTCCCGCTGCGTTAACTGCTGTGTTTTATGTGAGAGTGTGAAAGAACCTCTGGCTTTCAAAGCCAAATTGTCCTCCTTCAAGACCTATGTGTAAGGATAGTGAAAACGTGGCTGTTACAGTCACCTGTATACAGCCTTGTTTGTTGATGTCTTGCTCTGACTCTAAACTCCTAAAGCCTGTGTTTTTCCCTCCACGTGTAGTGGAAGATGCTTCACTTGAACTTCCCCTTCCTTAAAATTGGTATTGCATAGGGTGCACACCAGCATTTTTCAAGCTGCTTATGTGATGTGTGTGCTTGTATGCCTATATGTATGCATTGAAGGCTTACAGCTGGGATTGTGTGCAGTTATTAATCTCCGCAGAAATGTGCATTAAGTATGGAGCCAAAGCACAGAGGTAAGGAGCAATGATCAGTAACTTAGTACGTTGCCTGAGGGATGGATGGCAGAAGGCTGGGCTGCAACTGTACCGTCTGTCAGGAGATTTCCATGGGATGAATCTTATTCCACTCCAGGTTCCTCTGAGAACTGCCTGTAAGCCCAAAATGTATGGAGTTGAATTTTTGGAGGATAAATTACAAGCTTCTGCATCTGAAAAATAAGTTGGTGATAACTTAGACTCTTTTTGTATATTTGAGCCTTTTTGTTGCCAGCTTATAGCAAAGGAAGATCCTTTTCTCGTGCGTTAGTTTTCTTTTTAGCTCAGGTTATTTACCATGTGCAGTCATGAATTAATAAAGCAACGGCTTCACATGCAGCCATGAAGCTGTGCACTTTGGCTTCTTCTAATGTGATCGTTTTGGAGTAGGGAGGAAGGATGGTGTTTATTAGATGATGTTTCTTTAAATCCCTCAAGATTCAGATTTTCAGCTCCATCCCCACTAGGCCTCTTTGTAGGTCACTTCTGTGTGGTATTCTGCTTGCACCCATGGTTTGGAGACGTCTGTATTCAAGTGACCTAAATTGCATTAGGGGAAACAGGGAAAGGGGGAGGGAAGGTCTGGGGGATGGTGGGGAAACAAGTCTGTCTAAAAATGCAATAAAATGCAGTTCTTTTGCTTGGAGAAATTAATTTAGCAATCAAATGGATTTAATAAATTTTCAAAATATAGAAGACTAGGCAGAAAATACTGTTTATGTAGCATTTAGGATTGTTACTGCAGCTAAAAATGCAAGTTGAGTATGGCTGCAGAATATGAAAGTAAAAGAGTTTCTACAGTGAGATGTCTGGCAGTGATCCAGCATCATCCAGCAAGTGAACTTAAATTGGCTGCACTGATACGAAGTTCATATGAGTGGAGGAATCTTCTGGAAGCGATGGTCCCATTAGCGAAGTGATGTGCCTTTATTAGTGCTATGCAGCTGCAATAATCTTAATGGAGTAATCTAGTGTTCTTCCCAAAGGAAGATCTTATCTCATTTATTAATTGTCTTTCTAGTAGTTATGAGTTCATCTGAACTGGGATAAGTGTTCAGGCTGAGAATTTTGGTGCCAAAGAGTGGGTTTGATACAGAGTATTGGTGGCTGTATTCTCAGCAGGGGGCTGTGCTGATCAGCTCGTGTCTTGCTGTGTGTTTCCTGCTGCCTTGACCACTGGCTATGTAAATAATCAGTTTGAACTGCAGGCTGGATTCATCGCCTGTTATTAATGCAAAGTATATATGCCTTCCTTCAGATGCTGGCAAGTGGCATTTAAATGTGCAGCACTCAGCATACGTGATGGAGATCAGCCTGTTGTCTGCATTTCTCATGCTGCTTCTGGCCAGAAAGTGAGGTGATGATTAACAGAGAAAGCAAACTGGATGCAGTTGTGGGAAACTCCCTTATTGAAACCTGCAGTAAGCAAATGTTTTCTGTATAGTCTCTCTGTGTGGGTTTTGTGTTTGTAATTTTTTTTTAAGCAGAAAGCAATGTAGTGAGAATGGGATTTCTCATTTCCCCCATGACACCTAGTCAGAAAAAAACTAATACCTGCCCTTTGCCCATTTATTTGTGGCACATACACTGTAGCAGCAATTTTTCAGTGCGTCTGTGGGGGAGTGAAATGATGACAGCTTCTGTCGGTGCGAGGGGTGATGCTTAGTAAAATCACTGTGTGGCTTCTTTACTTTACAAAGATACTTTTGGGGACATGTTGGTTCCTGGGAGAGTGTTCTGAAGAAGAGCCTTTCTAGTCCTCCTTTGCTTGTGCAAGTCATCTGGGTCAGGATATGCCAGAGATGTGAATGGAGGACATTCTGCATTGATAGATGAACTGACTCTTCGTGGTAATACTTATCATGTGGACTGGATGATCTTGGAGATCTTTTCCAACTTTGGTATTTCTGTGATATGATTTCAGCCCTTATCAGTACCTTAGGGATCAAATGGTGTCTCACAGCAACAACATGTAATTGATGAGAAGGTTCAGCTTCTGCTACCAGTCCACCAACATCCACCTCTGACATCACGGGCCAATGTAATAGAACAGGAGGCATTACTTTTGGAGCAGACTTCGTCGAATATATTTAGTTAATATATATAAGTATCAAAACTTATCTGTTAACTATTTTTATTAAAACATTAAAAAAGATCAATAAAAACATAAAACTAACAGGATGGCTTACTGTTTTTGTGGATTTAACACATCAGTCTGGTTCAGTGGCAGATGGTAATTCCTAGCCATTTCTCAAGGTGTTTGTCAGACTTCTGATGGTGTTTCATTCTTCCTGTGCTTCATCCTTGACAATAATTGTTCACAAATGTGTGTACTGCCAAAAAAAAACCCAAAAGAGATGACCTGAGTGAGGTGTGGTTGTGAAGTGGTGGCTATCTTTCTCTGGGAAGAGAGCTCTTATAAAAATCTAGTAGAGAGGCATTATTGCATCTTTGAGTTGAATATCTGATTGCCACTCTACACATTGCCTTTGAAAATTCACGGATAATGTCTTTACATCTACTGAGAATGGAGTCGCAAATATAAATGGATGATTTTTCAGCAATCTTGAAACTTGCTTCTCAAATCCCTTAATCAAAATGGAAGGAATGACTGCATAATTTTCTCTGTTCGTGGGACTGTGCTTGGCCAATGTATCAAAACTCATACTGTTATTTACTATCAGTTGAGTCAGTAGTGCACTGCATCCTCCCCTTTCTCTGGTTTCAGCCCAGACAGTGTTAACAGCACCCCAATGGGTGTTGATGGGAGCTGTGGGTGTGTGCCTGGTGCTAGGCCAGGCCTCTCTCTCAGGAGGGCAGAGAAGCTGCCGTGATGGCACAGGGCAGGGCAGGCTGCAGTGTGAGCTGTGCTGCAGGCTGCAGTGTGAGCTGTGCTGCAGGCTGTGGGTTGGACGTGCCTGGCTTATGCCCTGAAGCAAAATGTATAATGCTTAGAGAACAGAGTGCAATTTTCTTTCTTTTTTTTTCCTTTGCTGCTGGAATAAATTATCATGTTGGAGTGCTGGACTTATCCCTAGATAGGCATCACCAGTAATGTGCATTTAGCAAATAATATCAAGTTGAAAAGATGCCTCTTGAAAATTTTATGGGTTTGCAACAAATGGAAAAATAACAGCATTTGAGGACTTCTAATATATTGTGTTTTCAAGATTAACCCCACTGATGCTTGCTTCTCTGCATCCTTCAGCATGGCTTTTTGTAGGTCATACAGTGCTGCCCTTCAGCCATATGGGCCTGTTATATTTTCTAATGGAGACTAATACACCACTCGCATCAGGTGAAAAATCCAAGAGAAAAATAAAACCTCTACATCCCTAATATTCCTTTATGTCTTTGTCAGCAAAGAATGCTATTCTCTGCCCTTGCTTATGTGCCTGACACAATACCACTAGGTCTGTGTGTGCAATATTCAAGTATAAACACCAAGTGCTCTCGGGTTGTATTTATGACCTGTTGTGTCCATTTCTTCCTCAAGAAATTTCTGTCAGGCTGAAATGTGATGTGTGTGATATGAGATCTGAGGGGCATAAACCTGGAGGAACTGTAGAACGAAAGTAAACCCATCTTATTTTCTCCGTGGAGTTTGATTGCAGTATTCATGCTACATAGCTAAAGAACAATTGCAGTTAGGAAGTTAAACTTGGGGGACTGTAATGGAGTGAAGGCTGACTGGTGTTTACAGCTCTTAATGCTGTTGACACTGTAGGAATTGTTAGTTGTGAAGGAAAGTGCTTGTGGATCCAGGCTTTATTCTTCTGTCCAGCTGAAGGAAGAAAAATTGTTTGTCTGCAAATAATAGCTTATTACTTTTCTTAGGCACACACAAGATGTTAAATGTTTTGTACCTAAAGTGTATTTATGGTGTTTCTCAGTGCTGTGAAGACAGAGAATGTAATTGATGTGTTCAAAAAAAAGGAAACATCTTTAACTGCTAGGGGAAATGAAGGGAAGAAAGTCTGTGCTGTTGATCTACATCAGTTTAGTTGCCATGAGTAGAATTAGGACAGAAGTTGGCTTAGGTCCACATTGCAGCATTTCAGCAGCTGCAAGCACCTATTCCCCCATGGCAGTTTGTTGAAGAGGTGGTGTTGCTGCTGTTAAGAGTTGAGCAAAATTCTGTTTCCTTTGCTTAAGCTGTGTGCATACATTTTGTTAATGATTTTTTCCCTACCAGAGTTGGGTACCACATGGCAGAAAAGATGATGCGAGTTACTGAATTTGGCAGCAAACCTCTATTAATCTCTCAAGCTTCTGAACTTGGTTTTGCTTCTCTTCTGAAAACTTGCATTGGTTATTTTCTTTGTTTTCTTTATATTAATGAGCTTGTCTCCATCCAGATTTTGAAGAATGACAAACCAGGTCAACTAATGCAGAAGAGTTAGAAGGGGAGAAGGGAAGCTTAGCTGAAAATTTTGAACTATCGTGTCTCCGTGGAATGGCCTTTTGTGAGACTGATTCTACCACTCAAAAGAAAAAACAGTTAAGTTGCTGAAGAGAATTCAGATTTGCTGGCTGATCAATATCAAGGATTAGTAATGCTGTATTAGAAAAGACCTATGCTGTATGCTCAGGTCTTGTTACCATGATGTTCATTTATCGATACTAACACTTGATCATATACAACAAGTTATTTGGAAGTTATTTTTAATGAATGTTCCTACATATTATATGGCTTGATCTGGCAAACCTTTACTCGTGAGGGTAGTCAATTGTCTTCAAAGATTTGCAAGAAGGGCCCATATGCAATACAACCCCGATTATCCAGATGTCAGGGGAGACATTGAATAAGTTCATATAATCGACATTTTGAATAATGAGGAAATTTTCAGTGCAATTAATAGATGTCAGGGGACATGACCATCTTTCAAATGACAGGGAGTTTTCAGAAAATTTAGCTTTTGGTAGCTGAGTTTCTAATGTATGTGCTGCTGACAGACTGAAATTGCAGAACATCTGAAGTGTGCCTATATATTCATAATAGCCTTTCCTGTGAAATCAGCCTTGGCTCTATTTACTGTGGTATTTGCATTGCAGGTCAAATTGTCACAAGTGCTTAGCCTAATGTTGCTGTGTCTCTGCTGTTAAGGGTTAGATTCCTGCAACACAGTGGTAAATCAATATTTGAATTGTCTGAGGTAAAATACTATTTAGAAATACAGCAGTGTCAACTTTTGGAGTCTGTTTTTGTTGTTTTGATTTGCTTTTGTTCCTTTAAATACCATAAGAACATGGAAATAATGCTTAGGAGAAGAAGCCCTTGGAGATAATGACAGAAGAAGGGAGAATTCCAGACCCCTTTCTGTGAACGTGGAAATACGCCAGCAAACAACGATGTGTGTCAGGAAGACCCTTTAAACTTGGAGCTGGTCAGTCAAAGATAATGCAGGGCTAAAATTCCTATCTTCTGATTGCTGTTCATCTCTGCACAGCCAACAGAAGGTGCTGTGGTGGGAGGTGCTGCTTCCCTTCTTCCCCAGATGGCTGCATGTGAGCACCCAGCGATGCATATGGCTCTGCTGGCTCCTTGGGCAGAGGGCACTGATGGTGGCTCTGATCGCCTGTCCTCAGGTCTGCTCTGCCATTGCTTAATCAGAGTTTATTTGTAACCATGCTAATAAGCAGTACCATCTTGCTAGCTTCTCAAATGCTGATAAGTGGCACAAGCAGAATTATGACAATTTCTGCCCTGAATCAAAGAGCTAACGTTTATAGGAAGCTGAAACTGATGCATCCATTTATTTTGGTGGAGAGATGAGCAATCACTTGTTTCCTAGGAAACATGAGGCTGTGCATATGCAGCTTCAAGCATGCACCCTAATGTTTTCCTTCATGTTGATAGAGTAGAAAGTTCGTCCAATGAGATCCATTATGCTTAAAACAGAAGGGAAGATAAATTTGGGAAGTTTTTCTATTTAAAAATAGAAAAAGATATCATCAGTACTGCCAAAGATATGAGAAGAAGACGGAAATAATTCAAGAAAATAGCAAAAGTGTTCTTTCTGTCTATCTTGTCTAGGAGTCTCAATATTTTTATAGTTGCAGAGCCATCTGCTAAGTTTCATGCATTGTGCAACTCTGCTACCTCACCATCATCTGCTCATTAATCTGCCTATTTTAAAGGCTATTTCTGAAATTCTCAACCTCTGAACATCTGTCAAATAGCTGCCATTTGTTTTTTAAAACAGTAATATAATGTAAAGATTTTTATAGTAAATCATTTTGTGTGATTTCAGTATTACTCAGCAAGAGCTTAGCCTTTCATAAAGTGTTCACCTCCAGCTTGCCAGTAGACCACTTCCACCATACCCTACTCTAGCTCTTTATTTCCTCTTAGAAGAGTGAATGAAGTGGTGATGTGTTGTGTCTCAAAAAGTAAAGTCCACACAGCCCCAGGAACTGAATGAGCAGTAGCTGCCTCTCAGTAAATGCTGCTGGAAGTATTATAGGTCTGAGATACTTGAGTCCTCTCCCACCAGTTGGCCAGCACGTCACTACCTGGTGTGAAGCTTGTGGGTGCCTCTGTTGTTCTTGCTCTGAAGTTTCCTGATGAATTTTTTTAGGCATTCATTTCATTTTGCCTGCTGTAGGTGAGTCTCGGTAGCAGTGGATGATTCAGCTCAAGGATTGTGTTCTTTGGGGGCTCATCATTCTGTCTTGACCTGCGCTTCTAAATTTAGAGGCTAATCTCTGCAGGCTTCTTTGGGAGTGGCTGGAGTTTCCACTCTAAATGCTGCTGTGAAAGGACTATCCTGAGCTGTTTTGAATTGCACTCTGAGTCTCTTTCTTCTCTTGATTATGTATGGGGCTAAGGAGACTGTATTTCTAATTTTGCAGTTACAGATGAGGTACCATAAGATGGATGAGCTGATCTAATAGCCTGCTGATGCTTCCTGGCCATGTGTTCCTGCTGTTTCTCTTGCTTCAGCTTGGGTGTTTGTGCTAACATGGGAGCAAGCTACCCCAGCAGCAAAGCAAATGGCACAAAGGCAACCTGAGCCTACTACCTAGGGTGAGGGTGACAGAGGGAGTGTCTCCCTGTAGGGTGACAGCATTCAGCCATGCCTGTGATCCTTGATATCCTTTTGGTGTGGGATGTGTTCCTTAAATTAGAGTAAAAACTGTCAAATCCTGGCAGTACTGTGGTTTCCCTCAGTCATTTCAAGACCAGCAGCAGCAGCACTGATGCTTGCTTTGCTTCTGACCCTGCAGAGGTTTGTTGTGGTTCAGGCTGGCTAGGAGCCAGTAGGAACGAAGCAGCCAGCTCTGCTGCTGAATTAGGGAAGAGGATGCATCCCTGTTGCAGGAATGCACTTCCGTTACTGGAAGAAATGGTCAAAATGCATAATTCTTTTTTTGAAGGGCACTCCTGACTTCTTGGATGCCTCTTTCAGTGTAAGAGGTGCGACTACGTGTGCTGCAAGTAATTAAGAACAGTCTATCAGTAGCTAATCTACAATCGTGTTGGCAATAGAATTAGAAACCAATAATAATTGTGGAGCTATGAAAATGGAAGGCCCCTCAGTAAAGTGAGCTCAAAAATGTGCTTTTTTTTGATATTTGAAGATGAGTCCTCTGCAGCAGAAAGAATAGAACTATACCTTTTATTTGTAGCCCGTTTCTCCATTAGGAGTAATCAGTAGTGCTACAAGCAGGAAGTTTTTCTAAGAAGAGAATACTTCACGTTGGGTAGAACACATCCATTTTTTTCAGTGGCAGTGCTCTGACTCAGTAATTTCTACGTCTTGAGTCTGAAGTGTCTGGCATGTTGAGGGACATGGGCTATTGTCAACTTGTCCAGAGTGAGGCTTCCAAGCAGCAATGGAAGTGCTCTTCATCCTGAGAAGTGATTTAGCCTTTTCTGTGCCTGTTTGTGATGGATGAATTGGAGGAACAAACTGTGAAGGGAATTGCATTTGGAACAGGACAATGAATAATGAAGTGGTGACCTTCGCCTTAAAATCCAAAATGAGATTTCTGCATCGGGCCAGAAAGTGATGGTCTGAACTCTGCAATTAACATTTCAGACTTTATTTGAAGTCAGTGATTCTGAAGGTTATCTTCTTGTGTAACCAAACGAGTGCACGTGCATATGGCTCAGTGGGGAATGAATCATGCTATGGATTAATTCTGGGCCGTGCAGTTGGATTTTAACAAATCCATCCAGTCCCATGCTGTGGAATGTGTGGACAAGGTTCAAGTTTGCACTGATGGAAAATGGAAGCCTGTTGCTATACTGAGTTCAGTTTGTTTTCACATGTGGTGTGTTGTCTATCTGGTCTGTCTATTTTATTTATAGCTATGTAAATATATATTCCTTAAAAAGCTAGCTGATGATTTTCACATCAATATTGTTTTCAATGGAAATAAGCTTTTTAGTCAGCAGAGGCAAAGTTTTATTGTTTTGATCAAAAAAGTTTGGTTTTAATGAAATGTTGGGAAATGAAGATTGTGTTTTTTTTCCTGTAGAATCACAAAGAACTTGAGGCATTTGTTAACAAATTGCTCTTTGTTAAAAATCTTTTGAGTGAAAGGATATCACAGCTGGCCGAAACATTATTGTATGCATTCTAAATGCATTATATTTTGCCTTCTGAGACCTTGGAAAAGAACTTGCTTGTGGGCAGTAGGGAAAGCTGGATTTGCGGAAAGTGGGTTTCTTTTATTTATTTTTTACTCTGTTTAGGGATTTAAACGAAAAAAAAAAGACACTGGTCAATTTGCCAATGTTATCATTAGATCTGGCAGCTTTTGTCTGAAACTCTGAATGCCAGGCGGTCTTCCCTGTTTGCTTAGTGAAAGCGGGGGCCCACTTCACACTGTTTGCTCTGAGATTGGTGCTCTGACAGGCAGGCGTTTGTCCGCATTTTTTTTTATTATTAACTAGAATAAGCAGTTTAATAACTAGGATTAAACCATCAGATCATGACAGAGTAGCATTAGCTGCGGGAACCAAGTTGGAAAGGATTCCAGATGTGATTAGATGAATACCTGCCCTTTAGGGGAAATAGTTGAGCAGGCCTCCATTTTTATTGGTAAGGTAAACGTTTCTTGGGCCATTCCAGGCAGGTATCCCAGGTTTGCACTTCTACAAAGGTATTGCAAATCCTTAGTGCCAAAGAGTAGATTGTATTCTAGACTTGAGCCAAAAGTGTGGCTCCCTGATGAAAATCTACTGTTTTGCCAGAACACACAAGATTCTGCTATTGCTTTGAATAATTTAGATTTTTGTAATAAATGCAAAGAAGCATTTATAGCATGCCAGCAGATGAATATTTCCTTTGTGGGGGGAGGAAAAGCTGTGGTCAGAGAGCTCTACCAAACTGCAATTCACTGAAGAATTCTCTTCTCACTGAAACACATGGCAAAACTTCTATAGGTTTCAGCTGGATCAAAAATGGTCTTGAAGTTATTCATTCCCTCATCTGATGTAAGTAAAGAGATGTGTAAGTGTGTTTTACATGATTGAGTTTGTAGCATATTGCATACAGATTACATATTCAGCATGATGAGAGACTGTATTGAAGCAGGAGGAAAAAAAGATTTTTTGGGAATAAAAATGCTTTCTATCATTCTGTTTAGAAATTAAAGTGATATAATAACTTTGTTTGACTACATTACTGCAGCTCATTCTGTTAGAAGCTGGCAAATTCAGTCTTGTTCTTTTGAGATGAATGCTGAGAGTTAATATCTTTTCCATTATTAACCACTTTAGGCTATCCTTGCAGAAGTATCTGGGTGCCAAAATAACTGTGTAAATCTGGCCCTGGAGCACTATGATAAACTTCCCCCAAATACTGCATTGAAATACTGTTCCAGACTTTTTGATGGGAGACATATTGCACAAGAAGGCCTCACAAATCTATCTGAAAACAGCTCTACTTTCTGCCTTGTCAATATATAAGAAAAATGAACTGGATATGAGGCACCAAGTTCCTATTGGTGACAAAATAAAGCGTTAAGTTAGTGTATATAATATCTTAAAACCTTTTCTCCTTGATCGCTCTCAAACAGCCTAATAGCACAAATGCCTCAGAGGATGCTGAAGTTCAAGCATAAGGCTTTCAGGGAGACATTGTCAAGGTGTCTCTTGCATCCTAAGGACTTTAAGTCTTCCAGAAACTACCCAAACTGACCACATGCACCTTTTAATTGTATTATTTATTTGCTCTCTCCCACTTAAAAGCTGTGATGGTACATCTTGGTCTAGGGTGCCTGGAGGATCACAGAGAGGAGAACATGGAGTAGTGAAAGTAGGTCCATTCTACCCCTGTTTCAGTGGATCTCTTCCGCTCCTCTTCTGGCAGTTGTCTGTGTAAAAGACACCAAACTTTCACTTCTTTCCTGTGGTATACAGAGTGGTTTCTTGTGGTTGCAGAAATGCTTGGTGAAACCTAGAGTACTGCAATGCAAGGTGGTCCTCCCAGAGAGAGGTGCGTAGTCCTGAAAGAGTCAAAGGAAGAAATACTGCAAAGATAGTGACCAAGGTTTGTTTGCATTTGATGCAATGTCTGAGTTTGTGTGGCCTGATCAGAAGCTCACTGAAGTCAGTCTTCGTACGAACCTTGATAGACTTTTGATTACTACTCTGAGAATTTGTTTTGGCTTCTGCTATTGAGAGATTTGCATGGCTGACATGAAATTAAATGAGGTCATGGAAGGCACTTTATTTCCATCACCTACAAGGGAAATAATATAGATATTTTCTTGAACTTCTCAACCCTCATTTCTGAAATCCTTCCCTACTGCACCGCGGTGTCTGGCTGTTTTCCCTTACTGGGAATAACACTCCTGTAATGCAAAACACGAGATGCTCTTAGCTAGGAGAGTGGAGGTGGTTTGCCCACTGAGATAACAAAAATGGAGTATGAGTCGAAAGGGGCAGTCTCAGCAAACAGTAGGTATTCAATTAGAGGAAGGGGTAGCAATATTCAGATTGATTGACTTTGGAAATACTCATAGCCCTTTTTGCCATAAGAAATAGTAAAATGTTTGTCATCTTTCTTGGGGGTTGGGACTAGATTATCTTTAAGGTCCCTTCCAACTGAAGCCATTCTAGGATTGTCCTGAGTGCGGAGGACTTAGTGGCTCTGATAACAAGTGAGATCATGACAGCAGTAAGGTAATCCTTTTCCTGTTTTTCTCTGTATTCCTAATGCTTCCAAAACAAACATTTAGGTTAAAAAAGCAAATAAAAAACCCCACCCCAGGCCCATAGTTTAAGTAGCCCTTCATATTTTTATTACTGCTCTTGTAAGAGTTTTCCCCCCACCTGTGGCTTTAATGAGGCTTGGAAAAAAAGTAGGAAAATACCAATATGCTTATCAGTCTGAATAAAAGCTTGTCATTTTTTGCAATTGCTATGCAGCTTGCAAAAGTCAGTGAGCTTTTCCAGTGGGTTTTGCATCAGACTCCAGTTCTGTTAATCTTGAGGGGTACGGGAAGTGTGAGTGTGTGGGATGCTTCAGAATGGAGTTTTGGAGGGGCTTTTGCCAGATCAAGCTACAGAACAAGAGCTTTTCTGGAGAAGAAGTGCTTTTGCTCCCCACTTTACCATATACATGTGGTAGGAGCAGCTGTGAAGGAAACACAGCAGGGAAACTCAAGTGCAGGATTGACTTTGACCTCTTCTGCTGCTTTGTAATCCCTCCTCCCTGTTGCCCCCTGAGACCCACAGGCTTCCTGAGGTGATGGATGACTGGGAGCAGGAGGGACCTGAGTGTAGCTGATCTGATCCTTTTACTTGGAAATCTCCTTGAAACACTAAGAAGCCAAGCTAATGATGATTTTAAAAATGAACAAATGACTTTCTCATGTTTGAGGATTTTAAAAATTGTCACGTGCTCATTTTTCCTGATGGTATCTTGTTTGATTAATTGGGGGGAGGGGGAAGGTGGCCTTTTCCCTCTTGTATATGTCATGAATTGCATTATATAAGCAGCTGCTGACAACAATTGATGGAGATAAATCAGTCAACCTGTGCTGACTTAGAAACAAAGTAAAAAGGCATTCATTAATGTAAGGGCTTTGTCCTTAAATCTTTAGGTATGATTTTTTTCTCCTCCAACTGAGAATAATATAGATGCTTTTGTCTCAAAACAGAGATCCAAGTACCAAATTGTTGAACAGATTTCTCCTTTGAAAATGCCACTGTCACTTGAAAATGCCATGTGCACACTGCAGCTGTCTGACTTCTCAGGTTTACAAAGAAAGAAGACCACACGAAGCCTATAAACAAGCTTGTAACTCAATGTGTAAAACTTCTATGTTTATTTTGAATGTTTGGAGACTTTTCCGTAAATCTGTGTTTGCTTGCAAAAACTCCTGGTCCTCAAGTGATCATATTGAATTTTGTAGCTTTTGTCATCACTTCTGTTCTCACACCCTTCCACAAGTCTGAATAATGCAGCATGATTTTAGCATCAAATGTGTTTCTGCTTTACAGCCTTTTATCTGCTTTTTTCCTTACCACACAGTTGTATTTTTTTTTTCTGCCATCTCTCTTTATTCCTTCCTAGGAATATCTTTGTTTGTTGTTTTTTTTTTCTTTGAACAATCTCCTCATTGGAAGTGGGCTTCTGAGTTTCCCATTCTAACCTGCCACTGAGGTGCATTCTTATTTAAAACAACCCTTCATGGCTAGTTCATTCAAAGGGAGGAACTGACTGAATACTGCTGGTGTTGACAAATATGATAACTGCATCAGCTTGTCATCTACCGTTGTCCTCTTCATTTGGTGTTCATTGGAGTTTATGATCTTACACAAGTATCAATATGTGATGCTTTTATTCAGGTTTGGCCAAAAGAGACCTTTTGATAATAAATGCTCTGTTTCAGCTCTGTGTATATTGCAGTGCCAGCTTGTAATCTTGTGATGAAAATTTTGTAGTCCGAACAGATTTGGTCCAGATCAGTCATTGTGTAGCAAATCTCCAAGGAATATTTATGAGCAGATGACACTGTTACCAAAAGTAGATCGGAACATGAGAAGGCCTTTTGCTCCTGGAGGTTCTGTTTTTTTATAGAGTGAGATGTAGATGCGTTTAACACTCATATCCTCTAGTCAGGACAAGTTAAATTTTTCTGGGAGATCTTAGCCTTGGTCACTGCATTTCTCAGCAAATAGCACAATACCCGCATCTCCTCTTTAAACTGGAGTTGACCTTCCAGCTTCAGCTACAGCAGTGTTGAGAGGCATTGGACAGCTGCTATATTGCAAATCAAAGCTGGCTGCCCTTTTCAGTGGACTTGGCAATGTAGCCCAGTGCTTTCAGAGAGAGAGTTTAAAGGATAGTCTTTAGAGTAGCATAAGAAATGGTCAGCAAGGATCATCTTATCATTAATTGTGTTTTTTTTTTCCAGATGCCCTTCCAGATGACTGGAAAAAAGAATTTTGGAAACTACCGTATTCCTCACTTTGTTGCTTCTACCTTCCAAATTCTGCTGCTGCTGAGACAGATATCTCTGCTCTAACATGGCCAGTCCTAACTCTGGAAAGGTATGTTTGCCACTTACGGTATGTTCAACATATCTTGCAGTGGAGTAGCAAAGAGTAATTATTGCTGTGCAAGATGAAGAGATGCTGCAGAAAATTTTTGCAGGCTTTGCTAGGCATTTGGTTGTGTGCAAGTAGGTTGCTGAGTTCTGTGTGGCCTTAAGGGTTAGGGAGAGGTTCACATGTGTGGCAGCTCAGTGTCATTACGCTCCTAGCAGCTGAGCCTGATATCTCTTAGTGAATAAAACCACATCCTCTGCATAATGCATCAACTCTGAAAATGCCCAGGGTACACGACTTCAAGGATGTTTAACATGAAGTTTTATAGTGTGTTTAGCTGCAATATGCCTTTTGTAGACTATTTCCAGAAAGATTTTTTTTCATCAACAAACTGAACTGCTGCAGTTTTGTGCCATTTCATTGCTTTCTGCAAGTGGGAAGAACTTTGAGGTGACCACTGCTATTCAGCTGGCTTTGTGGCACTGATAGGACCCAGGAAGGGCCCTCTGAGCATGCTGCAGCTACATATTGCTCCATTTTCTTCTTGCAGGAATTGAAAACTAATCTTTGCTTTGACCAGAATTCCAGGGAGGGAGCAAAGTAAATGATTCTGAACTTGGTAGGATTCTTGGACTTACTCTTAATTCTGTGTAAATGTAGCAAACATTAATAAGGAACTTACTGTATTATTATTAATAGGGAATCACTGTAGGGAATTTTTTTTTCCACCTTTCAAATAGACACTAAGGAAGTATTTTCACGGGGGTAGAGATGTGGCATCATTTAGGTGTATGTGATATGTAAGAGGGCTATGTGGATGGTAACTTTCCTCTTAGTTGAGAATGCTTCTCTCTCCACAAGAGCCAAATGAAATGCAAAGCAGCTCCTTTCTGGGCTGTGCTTTTCAAGAAATGTAAAAGTGTTGGTCTGAGCATAGCCTGTCTTAGTCCAAGTAGAGCCGTGAAGAAGTGGATTGAGGAGGCTGAGCCTGCTAGAGATGCTTTCTGGCAGTCAAATCATAAAATTGTAGAAGTGCCAAGGTTGGAAAAACCTCCAAGATTACCTGTAGCAACTGCCCAGGATCTCTGCTTATGTCACTGTCTGTCCATGGAAAAAAAAAAAAGTCGTATCTTCTTTGTGAAACTGAGTAAAGGTAGACTGGACTGTGCTACAATCTCAAATGAAAGTAGGTTAAAATCAGCTTCTAGAAGAAATAAAATAAAAGGCATATGGTCACAGCATTGCAGAAGCTACTTAGTTTCTACTTACTGCACTGAAGGATGGCGTACTTAACAAAAAGAGCATATCCATGATCATCCAAGGCATATAAAACACAGAAAGGTGTTATAAGGTTGAGAGTTTATATAGCCAAAAGCTTGTCACAGGTTGTATAGGATGTTGGTTTATTACTACGTCAAGTACTTTGATATGTAGCTATATGTGTCCATGTTTTCAACTGCCAAATGTCTTTTGTTTTGTAAATGTGAGGAAAGCTATTGCAAATACCTATGAGGTCAGAGCATTTATATAGGCAGGTCTGCAGCTTACTTTATTTATAACTCTTATACTTTTATACTGAAATATGAAATAGATTCCTTACAGCCAGAAGGAACAAATAGGAATGAAAAGCTTCTAGTTCATTAGTTTTTTAGCAAAGTTGAGTAATTGCAGTGTAAGTAGGTGAAATACCAAATGGGACTTCACTTTTTGTTTATAATTCTAAATAGTATATACAGTTCCAAGAAAGATTTACGTGAAGAACACAGATAAGTAAATAAATGGAGTGAGCATGTGATTAATGATTTTAAAATAGTAAATGCTTCCAATCTGTAACATTCTTGAAATAGATTGGCCGTGCAGGCCTTGTTTTTCTTCCTGCTTCACAGAGCTGTCTGTGTTGTATTTATTTACTGTACAAATTTATATTCAATGCCTCATTTTCTGTTTGAGCCACAGGAGAGTTTTGGTCACTGGAAAGATCATTAAATTGTATTAATATATGTTTAATTAAATCTTTAACAAAAATATGTATATAATATGTAATATATATAATATTATAAATCACTCTGTGTAATTAAAAGGCATGAACAAGTTGAATGGTGACAAAACAGGAGAATGAAATTGGATGTGTGAGATCAAACATCATGCCAAGAAAAGGGGCCGTGGAGGCCAATGTGGGCATACTTTTTCAAGCTATTGCAGGCCACAATTAACAATGCAGCACATCAGGATTGTTTTTACTGTTGCTTATTATTGTTAGCTTACTGCTGCTCTCGTCTGATGCTTCTCATCTCATGCTGTATTCAGAGTGGTAGTGGTGGAAAAAACACTACATCTGAGCTGTTGGTACTTCTGCAGATGATAATGCTGGCAGCAATGCAGTGAATGTAAGGGGTTGGTGGCTAGGCAGTTTCAGTGGCTGGGAGTAGGAGAGGTTTCTTTCTGAAAAATAAGGAGCCCGTAGAAGAGAAGTAGTTGTTTTTGTTCCTATCATTTGTGACTGCATCAGGGGAATCTTTACTCTGTGAAATGGTAATTTTGGCAGTGTAATGAAAATCCTGTTTCTGTAGAGGACAAAAGCCACCTCTGTGTCTTAACCAAGTGCTTCCCTGAGCGTGACTCCCAAACAGAAGTTGTAGAACAGCTTGTCCAGTTTGAATGAGCTACAGCAGCTCATCTTATGGCTGTCTCAAGCAAGGCAGTAGAAACTGTATTGACCAAATCTGAAGTGGTTAAATACAGGTAGATGGAGTAGTGGAATTATACTTTAAATATGCGGTGAGTAAGAAAATAAATTCAGTTTGAAGGAGAAGGTACTACAGCATTCAATATCACCAACATACTGGTCACTATTTCAAGTTAGAAGGCACATGTTCAGAATTACATCTGCATAAAACTTTTAATGGAAACTGTTTGGAGATCCAAAACATGTAAATGCAAGCTTGGTAACGGGCTGGCTCACAAATAAGTTGATATCCCTGTGTTCTCACTGCAAAATGATGAGTTCCAAGATTTTTGGTACCAGTTAAATGTCCCTAATGAAACTCTTCAAACTATGTAATATTACGTTGTTTTCAACATCTTCAAAGACGTAGCTCAGGAATGAGCATTTCAGTTTGGCAGGAATCTTATTTTAATGAATCCAGAACAGTGTCAGTGATCTTGATTCAGTCAGATTAATAGGATTAGGATGTTCTTCAAACTAATGCATGCTTGTAGTGAGTATTTTCTGTATGCATGTCTGATTAGGATCATCCTGCACTACGCGTAGATCAATGTAGACTATTAGTCACTTATTTCCACTCTATCATTCATGGGTATTTAACATTATTTTTTAAAAGAATAAAAATCTGTGGGTCATAGTCATTGCTGGCACTGCAGTGGGACCTCTGTCTTGTCCCTGTCTCTGCTAAGTGGGAAGTTTGTGTCTGGGAAATTCACTGTACCGTATGCCTTAGTCTTTCTCACTTGTAAAGGAAGAGATGATACTGTGATGTTTTGATAGCAAAGAGGAGAGAAGCTTAGCATATAAACTGTTTTTTTTTTTTTTTTTTTTTTTAAACTGTAGAGTAGTCTGCATTAATCCCTGTTCAAATGCTGCATCTGAATGGCTTAACAACCTTTGTAATATTATTTATGGTATTTATATAGTGAAATTATATGGTTTTGATTCTACGACTCGGTTGCAATAAGTCTGGTGGGGGAGTCTTGGATTCATCTCCCTACAGAAAGGTGCAGGCCATAAAGCTCAGATTAAGGGGCTTGAAATGTCTTTTAGAGCTGTACTGTATTTGGCAATACGTGCTCCTTTGGGGTTGACAACACTTTTTTGGCAGTTAAGTTTTCACTCCCCGAGTTTTGCTCTGAGATTCAGGTTCAAATAAATTTGAAATGTGGAACAGAATTCAGTCCAAGAGTGCGAGTTTCCCATGGATTCTGTCTGAAACAATAAATCCTTCCTCGGAGAGAGATGAACAAACCTTCACCTTGGTTCATCCAGAAGAATTGCAGTTGATTTTATGAACCTGAGTTTAATTTGAGGTTTGTCAGAAAGTCCTTTCCCTTTCCTTTTCTTCAACTCCCGTTTCAACTCCGGGGTATAAAATTAACTGTGTCACAGTTTACACGAGTTTTTCCACACCCATATGCAGAAAAGTCAGAACTTTCCACACTGAAATTCTGCCTGTTTTTCTACATCAACCTTACAGACCAAAGGTAGTAGGTATTTTGAGTGAGATACTTATTGATTTCGAAGCTGAACATCAAAACTTCAGTACTTGAGGGGAGCTTATGAGCAGGATGGAAAACAATTTTTTGCGTGGTCTGATAAGAAGACAAGGGGGAATGGCTTTAAACTGAAAGAGAGGAGATTTGGGTAGATGTTAGGAGGAAATTCTTTGCACAGAGGGTAGTGAAGTCCTGGCAGTGCTGCCCAGGGCTGTGGGTGCCCCATCTCTGGAGGTGCCCAAGCCAGGCTGGATGGGCCCTGGGCAGCCAGCCCATGACAGAGGTGGAACTGTGTGGGCTTTAAGGTCCCTTCCAACCAAAGCCATTCTGTGAACTTCATGTTTTTATACTGTTCTTCCTAATTGTATTACACTTGAATGTGTATTAGCCATCAAACACAGTAACGAGCTGTTAGATGACAAAGGTAAATAGAGGAATCGTAGCTTTTTGTATGCATATAAATTCCTGCATCTTGTTTCTGCGTATTTATCAAAGACTTTTTGACTGCCTTGAAAAATTCACATGCCCTCTTTCCTGGCACTCTTTGCACTATCCGTACACAGCGCACATAGCATAGCTCCTGATTTAAAAGTATTGTTCTGCTCCCTAACCTGCAGCCTGCTGTACCACATACAGTGGAGAAAAATGTCTGTCTAATCGATCCTTATTTAATAAACAGTGTTATCAATGCCTTTGAGACAGCTGTCCTGTGTATGACGTGGGAACATCAGGACACTTGCTGGCTTGCATTAGTTGGCATGGTAACATTGTTTTCTGGCCTGGCACAGCAGATCGAAAATTGAATTTACAAAATCAAACTGTAGTTATCTGCATTCCTTGATGTCCTCCCAGGTGAGCTACTGGGCTTCATGCTAATAACTTCTAAAGCAAGCAAACTTTAGCTAATTATGTGCTAGCTTATTCTCCCTTGCTAAATTTTGGCAGGTTGCTTCTGTAAATTATGAAAAATAAATGTGAAATATGCAGATGTCTTTTGTTTGAAGCAGATGTTTGGTCCGCCTTGCCAGAATCTAATCAGCTGTTTCCCCTGAGTTGTGTTTTTTTTTTTCCCCCCACCCCCAACATTGTCCAAGGGCTTTTTGAAAACACAAAGGGTTGGGGGCATGTAGAACAATGGGGCTTTGCTTTTATTTTGCAGTTACCAAACTTCAGTGTAACTTGAAGTAGATTTTAGGCTATTGACTTGTCTGGCTAAAGCCACATCAGATGCTGGCAGAGGGCCCAGAAGGCTCAACTTTGTCTGGGGACGGGCAGAATGCAAATGCAGCCTTGCCTGCAGCAGGGGAGGTGGCAGTGAGTTGGGATGGAGCCAGTGATGGCTGGCTTTGATGTCCCGGTGGTACTGTGTGTCCGAGCCCCCCAACCTGTGTGCTTTCCCACTTGGGAGTCTTGCAGATGGGGAGCTGTGACTCTCCAGGAGCACGGTTCAGCTGTGGCAGAGGTAGGACAGGTGGTGGGAGGTGTGGTTTTTTTGCCTCCTGCCCTAACTTCCCACCTCCATGTGGGGCCATGGCTCACAGTATAGTGTGAATGGAGGCTGTTAGCAGTTGAAGCACCCAGTGTTGTCAGGCTGGCCTAGTGGAGACTAGCAGAGCTGCTGCTGCCCTGTGCTGCCATCTCATCCAGCCACGCAGCAGGGTCTGGATCTGCCTGGGGGAGGGCACTGACTGCTTACTGTATTTGCCTGGTTATTCAGACTTCTGAAAAGGAAGTCTGATCCTCATTGTACCTTGTGCTTTGCTCCTGGTCTGTTGTTAAGCATGACTTCTATCCTGTAGCTGTGTTGATGTAGCAGCTGCATCCCCTTTGCTATGGCACTTCATCCTCCCAAGAAGCATTTCTGTCTCAATAGCAGTGGTTAATATGGTTAGAAATCAATGTAATGTGCAGAAAAGTGTCCAGATGAACATCCCTAGAACCTCAAGAACTATCCTCCCTCTCATTACAGCTCCAGCAGGCTCATCAGAAGTTCAGTAGTAAGAACAGCAATTATTTTTTTTAACATGATGTTCAGTATCTGCATTACACTTTCCATTTAAATATTTTCACAGCACTTGATTGTGTGTGGATTTAAAGTTCCAGTGCTCCTGTAGGGTATCATTACACCTGCTTTGCTGACAGGGAAACAGGCACGAGAATAGGCTGAGTGACTTTTTTCCCTCCTCAAAAAGAAAATAGATGAGTTTTGCGGCTAAAAGACTGTAGTGAGGGTTTAGCATCTAGGTTTTGATAGCCCCTATAACACTGGGAGCATTTTTCCAACTACTATCAACAGTCTTCTCACACATTAGTGGAAAGTTTTGTGTTATGTGTTGTTGGTGTTTGACTGTGTATATCAGAGCACTTTGGTTTGGAGTTAAGTGGCTAATGGATTCTTAAAGGGCCCCAAAGCTAGATGCTTAAAGCTGAAGAGAGGACACCTGCCTGAACTGATAACAACTGGGCATCTCAAGGAACCAAGAGCTTCAGAGATGGAGGCAACTTCTGAATGATATGTTATATAGATATGCTTCTATTCTACAGCACTACTTATTTTTATCAAAGCTGAAGCACAAATAAAGAGCCAAGTTGTGGTAGGTGCTTTGGAAGCAATTAAAATAAATAGTCTCTGCCCTAGGGACACAGGTTTTTAGACTGTGGTAAGATGCTCTTATAAATATCCTGCTGGAGGGAAGGATAATTCAGCAGCCTAATGCTGCTGGGGAGTTATTTTTTGAGGTTCTCTACATTTAGGGTTAAAAAAAAAAAATCCTTTTTTTGGTCTTTACCAAAGCATTTGTTTTTTCTGACTGCAGCATCAAGGAGTGTTTTGTTTGAATAAAAACTTGCAAGGCAGTATGAATATATAGCCCTTTGATTATTCAACAACAACAACAACAAAAATTGTACAAATCAAAATAATTTTGCCTGAGCAATTTAAAATAATTAACCTTTGACAAACCTCCCTCTCTGGTAATGGAATAGTAACTATATGAATAAAAGATAAGTCGTGACATCCAATGAATTACAATATTCATCCCATAAATTACAAGGTAAGATAGCACTGTATTTTACACTTTTATAAATATAAAACATCCTGAAGAATGGCCTCCTCTGTATACTTCAGGTTCACTTTCAGCTAAACTGCTGCATTTAGATCTTATTCTGTTTCTTTGAGCTGTTTTTTCCTTCCTGTATAGAAAACTACCCAGGTGGTGCTAAGTTCCCACAGTGTCCACAAAGGCTGTGGCCCAAGCTTTCGTCCCCTGCTCAGAGTCTTTGCCATAACGGGAAACCCACGCTACAAAGGGATTCTCCAGAACTGTAACAATAAGTGCAAATTATGATCCTGGGAGTCGCCTGCTATATAACCAAGTACAATGCCAATAAACCAGGGATGTAAACCACATGAGCATATGGACAAAATATGGTCTGAATGGCATGATTATGTTTCTCAGGCCATAATGAATTCATCCCAAGGTGCAACTGTACATCTGTTGTTCTAGTGTTCATGATAGCAAACACTACAGTTAAGGTTGCAGTTTAACTCAAATTATAGCCACCTGTTTCCGTTCACTAACAACTTTCTTAAAAATGATTCCTTCTGGACTGATTCACATCAGTTCTAAAATGGTCGTTCACTTCTATATTTATTTGGGGGAAAATCTGTTTGATTTATAGAGTAGGCAGGCTGAAAGATTTTATTTCCCCCCACTTTGTGAATCAGTTCTCACCAATGTATTTCCTTCCAAATAAATCAAACCCTCTGGCTTTTAAAGGACTGATCTAACTCACATTGACTCTTTTGGTGAATAGAGGATTCAGCTTTTTGTGGCTTGTTTTCCAGTTACCAGGCTGGTGTAATGCTGTGCATAAACAGATACTGCACGTGAAGCTTTAGCTGCCTAGAAGAGTTTTGTTAAAGCTAGTTTTCTAATTTCTTGTTGTGTAGTTGACAAACATTGCTTATAGGAGGAAATTCATTCTATTTTTTAGCTTTTGAGATAAAGTAAGCTCAAACCACTGCGATAGAGAGGTAAGGTAAGGTGCTTGTATCTTTACAATTGGTGCCAAGGATGATAAATTTCCTTTCTAGCATTTGCTGCTCACCTGAGAGGAAAGTGATACCAAAGAGACTGTTGGCTCTTACCAAAGTATTTAAATTGCCATAAAGGAAAATCTGCTTTTGGGTCTACAAACATCATGTTTTCTTTCAGTGTTCATCCATTTTAATGTAAAATTCAACTTTGCAAATATGAATTCCAAGGTACACAAATATTATAGGGTCTCCTATTGACACTAGCTTGTCTGTACTTTGTACATTTAAAGTACGTTTAATCACTCCTGCCTTGACTGGAAAAGGGTTTCTTGTAGCACCTTGTTAATGAGTTGTTGGCTCTCTCGTGATTAGGTTGGGGTGTTTAGCTTCACACTGACACAGAGCAGGACAATTACTCTGTTGAGAGGCAGTTTCCCTGAAGAAAAGGAAATTCTGTAAATGACAATGGGTGCCAGTGACATATAAAACACTTTGAAATGGGAGTGAATCTGAAAGTGATAGGGCTACGGCTAAGCAATGTTTTTTCAAGCTACTTTGTTTCTTAGTATGTGTCCATGGTATATCTGTTGTTGAATATCCTCTGTAAAGCTTTCACCTGAGGAGAGTAAACATGTAACCGTGTTTTCAAGTTGTGGTATTTGTTTGTTTTTAAATCCCTCATATTGCTGCTCAGAATTAGGTCTTGCACATCCCTTTTGTTCATTTGCTGTACCATCAGCATATTTTCTACCTAAGTTCCTACTCTCTTGGGTGGGACAGAGGAAGATGCTGGCAAGATGTGCAGATGGATGGCAAGCTGCCACTCAGCCTGGAGCTTGAAGTCCACATTTACCTAGGCCCAGAGGGCTAATCATGGCATGATTTGGAGCCTAAAAGAGGGAAGGCAGCTCTCAGTGATTCATTTCTAATAACTCTTTTTCTTACTTTTGTCAAAAAGTGCTTTAGTCAAAGCCTGTTTTAATGCAGTTGTAAAGATGCATTGATATAATTATATAATAATTGTAATATAACATCAAGGCGAAACTGCTTATTGTGTTGCTGCTCTGTTAGATGTCTCTTTACATTTGGGAAAGAAGAGTGAATTTCTTACAGTTTCAGTATTGCTAAAAATAAAGAAAGATTGTACTCTTCTGCTGCTTACTGTCCCTATCAAGAATAATATTGAATAAAATGGAGCCACAGCTGAGAGAAGTGCCTTCTTGCCTGAGCTCTAACTGGGTAGCATTATAGCCCACTTTATCAAGTTCTCAGTCATGCAATGGCCTTTTTTCTTGAACTTCCCAGCCGAGTGAATGGCTTACTTCACTGAATAAGGATACTTTCATGCTTCCTATTTGGCCATTTGCAAGGAAAATGTTATTTACCTTGATAAATTCATGGAGGGAAACACGAAATCAGCCATTCTCTCTTTTCTTCTTGCTTTCAATCTTGTGTAGACAGTTTTATTTTCCATTAATGATATAGGAAGAAAGAAAGGGTTATATCGCTTCAATCTGTTCCTCCTAATTGGCTTTTTTCATAGGCACAGAGTCCAGATAGTCTGCTGGTAACAATAATGCATTTGCTTTCCAAGATTTGGTGTATAGCTAAATATTAATACTGATGTAACTTTTTAGTGCTTTTTTTTTTTTCCATTCTTGCTTATTTTTTTGTGCATATTTTTCTTAATGTTTTCAAGGCAAAACTTAGCAGTGGCTCACTCAGGGAATTGGTAATTGGATATAGAGCCTTTCACCTCTAGGTCAGTGGTTCAGATTTGTTACAGGTCAGTACTGCCTGGGAGTTGTTACCATGTGACAGCTGTTCAGTGGCCTTTGTGAAATGAGTTGGTGGTCCCAGTTCATTTCCTTGAGAGCAGGTGTCTTCAGCACAGATCAAACTTGAGGGCGGCAGTGCAAAACCCATTGTTGGTGGAGAAGAGCAATTGCACTTGGGCATTATGCAGAAAGCTACGTTTCACCATTTGTATAAACTGGAAGGAAAAAAAAAATGCACAAGAGTAAATATACATGTCTAGATCCTCAGCTGGCATGGATTTGGCATAGGTCCATTAAGTGTGGGTGCGGTGATTATCACCAGCTGAGGATCCCCTGACAAATGTAAATCTCCAAGCAGAAAAGGTTTCCAACATTAAAATAGGGTTGAGTGTGGAAAACATGTATCAGTAATCCAAAGGTTACTGGTGTTACAATAATATTTTAATCAGCTAAAGACGATTACTAATTCAAATAACTTAAAATTAAAATCATATTTAAAGCAGATCCTTGCTGAAATTTGGAGTAACATTAATTCTTCCATCTAGTGATGCCCCAAGATAACCATACAATTACAGTTAATGCATTTTACTGTTTGTTGTCCCGAAGGAGAAGAAATTGGATTTCAAAGATACATTAGTGTCCAACTTTTAATGACTCTGTGCTTTTAACAGCTTTGCCTGTGCTTCTGTCTCAACTTCCAGGGCAACAAAGCCAAGCAAGCAATTCTGAACCTTTGAGGTATAGAGATGGTGGAAGTGAAGGCTTCTACCGAGGGAGCTCCCCAGCACTGGGGGAGAGTAAATGTCTCCGAGCAGTTACTTTTAAAGTTTTTACAGTTGGATAGTAGTTCAGTTGGCTCTGATATGATGAAAGTCTTGCTTAAGAGGGAGTCTGTCTTGTCTGGCAGTATCCAACAGGAAGATAAGAGAAACATTTGCTCTAGAAAAAAACAATTTCTGTTATGCTGAGATTTCACTGCTGTGTTTCAAGTCTGAGTTATTCTAGCAACAGTATCAACTGGGACAAGAAAAAAAGACACGAGGTGTCTAATTTTGTCTCAAAAAAGGGCTTGAAGTAAAATATTTATACGTCCTCAGAAAAGGCTGTACTTTAAAGAGCAAGTGCTGTGTTTGGAGAGGATGCATCATGGAAAGAAGCTGAAATTCGTTGAAATGCAGACTTCAGCCTTAATTACAGAGCAGTGACTAGTACTTCCATTGCTTTAGGCTTAAAAATGATGGAGATGGACGAGTAGCCTCTTCTCAGTAATTGCGTCGCCTCTTCTCAGTAATTGCTTTCCTTCGTAATGTATACCTCATGCTCTGTCTTTAACCCACTGTTTATACGTCTTGCATAATTTAAGGAGCAGATTAGCTGATGGGCTCTAACTATTCCATACCTCAAAGTGGCCAAAAAAGGCAAACAAAAACAAAATAGAGAGGACTAGAAGATTTTCCAGGTAAATTTTGAATAAGTAAATAGTAATTGGAAAGCACCCCAATCCTAGCCTGACTCCTTCAAAAGCTTGTGCTTTGTAGTATGTAGTAATGTAGTAATTCTGATTTAATTTTCCTCCTTTAAATGTGGCATACAACCAGTGTCCAGCAGTAATGCAATGGGATTGCTAGTGACGTGATGATACAAATATCAGACTTTTGTTTCCAAAGGATCAATTTCTTTATTTACAAACAGCGAAGGAGGTGGGATTCATCTACAGATGATTCTAATTATCAAGAAAGGCAAACATGGCTTGTGCAAATACTTGTACTACATCTAGATTTAATAAATGAGGGCTCTGGAAGAAGGAAAGATGAGACTTTCAGCTGCCTCCTTTCTTTCCAGCTCAAACTTGGAGGTAGAAAGGCATAGCTAAGTGTACCTTATTCATTCACCCAGAAAAAGACACCATTTGAATGCACTCTCTGAATAGAAGGCACGATGATAATAGCAACGTCACACAACAGAATGGCGACTGCCAGATCGCTTTAGCCTTTCTGTGTGATCATCAGCACCAGCAATCTGTTAACCAGCCCATTCCCTAGTTTTTGTTTCAGCAGCATGCTTTAATTTGAGAGTACTGTTGCATCTAAAAAGACGCAGCTCTTGAGAGAGAATTTGAAGGAGAAAAAAAATCAACAAAAGAAATCTCACGATTCGGAGAGGAGCCAAACGTTGGAAGGTGAAGGAAAGATTAAGAAGAAATTGCCTGTTACAGAACTTCATTAAAGTCATTTATTAGCTTTGTAATGCCTAATAGTCTGCTGGCTCCAGAATTTTTTCATATAGGGAAGTGGATAAGGGAGCATTTCACTTTCATTTGCATTCTTGATCCCTGCTGCTCTGTTTATAGCGTTGATGCTATTCATACAGTCTTTGCAATATTAATTTTTAATTTATGATGCTCATTAGGAGACACTTAAAACAGAACAATTATCATTTATCTTGATATATTATTTACTAAGACTTGCTGTCATGGTTAGGGACTTGTGATTAGTGGGAGGGGAATAAAAAGCAGTTCTGAAAGGTGCTTGGCTGAAGGGTTGGGACTTAGGAAGCAGTTGTCATCACTGAAGGCCTGAAGTTCTGATGTTTAAGCAAAAGACTTGCATCACCTAATCAAAACTCAGGAGGAACCTTTGGAGATGAGCCTGGGACAGTGCTTAATGAACCTGCAGAATAATATTAATGAAACTCACTCGTAAACCACCAGCTCATCAATTATTCATCCTGCTATCGTCCTGGTACTTTACTGTCTTCCCTTTTTGTCTCAATGTGATTTTTTTCTTTTTTAATTCCCTGTACCCTCATTTTCCTTTTGTGGATTTGCTGACATGTACCCATGGTAGCGCTTTCTCTCTGGGAAACTGTATTTCTCAAGGCAGGCACAGCTCTATACGGGAATGGATGGGTAAATGGTGCTTTTTGAGGCATTTGGATAAATGTGCCACGTTTGTGAAAACTTAATAAACCAAATCACTGCTATGACAGCCCTGGATAATCCAATTTGTTAAAATCCATCATATTGGAAACTCAGAATAATCTATGCATTTTTTTTTATTAATTTGCAGTGTTCGCTAAGTTGTTCCAAACTGTCTGCATAGAAGCCTGTGTGGTAAAGCAACTTCTAATAGCATGACCTAGTAGGAATGCATAAGAGCATTCTCCCTAAAAATTTATTTCTCACACAAGACTTCTCAGAACCCTTGTATTAGTCTCTGGGTTTCTGGAGATAACAACTCCTATGCTTAGGCAAGACAGAAGGCACATTGGTTGTTTTGGAGCTTGGTAATGTCTGCATCTGAAACAAATCATTTTATTTTTAGCTCTGCTCATTTTATTTAGTTATTTTTAGACTTCCTGAAAGGGGTTTCTGTTTGTTTTCTGTTTGACATCAAAGCAAGAGCAAGCAATTATTAATTTTGTAACCTATTCCCTGGGCACTTGGCTTTCAATTTTTTGAACCATTGCACAGCAGCAGTGGAGCTGTGTGCACAAGACCTCCACGTCTGATAGCATCAAACACCTTTGAGTCTCGTGCACCATTCCTTGCTTCTATTCTGGTGAAAATCTTGATGCTATGGCAAATATTAAAAGCAACGACTGTATGGATAAACCGAATTTTTCTAGAGGCAAGCATAGGAAAGGAATTATACATTCTGTGCTTCAGTAATTCTGGCATTTTTCTCTTTCCCATTCTGGATTTTGGAAGCTTGTGTGTAGAATGTTTTTATCCTGTAAGGGAGGAAACAGATAGCAACAACAAAAATGCTCCGCTTGGTGTTTTGGGAAAGGTGATAAAATAGTCTGAGATGATTTTTTTCAAAGCAGGGTGATGATGACAATGCATAATGCTATGGCTGGCATTTATGCTATGGAGCACTCTTCATTTCCAGGGCAGTTAAAAAGCCTTAGCAGATTGATCTTCAGAACACCCCCTGTGAGCGAGGTATGTAGGCATGATTAGACCCTTTGTTTTGTTGTATCAGAAATTCATTAGGCCCTGGGATGCAAATGCAAAAGGCATAGGAGGAAGTAACCAGCTCAAAGACCAATTTTGTACATTATTTTGCACCCTGTTGTAGATTTAGATCTTCTTTACTTAAGAAAACTCTGTATAATGATTCCCTCCCCAGTAAGACCAGCTCTGGCTGTTGAATTAAATAATAGCTGGTGCTTGCAGTTGGTCTTGTGCTAAGCCCAAACAAATCTTATCAGACAATTTTCTTTATTCATAGACAAAATATTCCTAAAGAGATCCCTATTTGTTATATTCCGTGAACTCATTTATGCAGCATTTTGGAAACTGTTAGGAAGATTCAGCGACGTAAATCTTACTCTCTGATGTGACGTGAGCACTCAGAACTGTAGCCTGACCCATGTCAGAGTGAGCTGCTGCATTTACATTGCAAGCTGCAACCCCACAGAGGAGCTAGCTTGCCTCCTGGAAACCCTATAGCTGTATCAGTTGTGGTGTGCTCCTGGGCTCACTGTGATAGGGCAGGGGGGATGTGTAGTCATGCAGCATTACGTTGAGACAAGTGATACAATTAGGATTCCTTGCTGCTCTGTGCAGCTCTCTGTAAACCCAGACTTGGACAGCACTTCTGAAAATAAGGGATGGATTCAAATCATTGAGACACTCCAGCCATTTCTACCCATTCTAGCTGGTTATACAAGTTTTCATTCATCACGTCTAAATAACTTTTTTGGATTAGTTTTACATTTTTCCAACCAAATTCTACCTTTGCGACTCCGGTAATTTAATGTTGAAGTTGTAATTTACTATAAACCTTCTTAGCAGGCAGGTAATCAACTTAACGGAGTTTATTGCACAAGCAGCTGTTCAGCAATCTAATATTATTTTTTTTACCTGTTATTTGCAGCTGCAGAACAGGGTAAATTCACATTAGTTCCGGTCTCTGCCTGACAAACAATCTCATCTTTGCCACATCCTAACCTGTTCTAGTTTTTGATAACTTTCAAGAACTGGGTTCTGTAAACTACAAGGCACGTAAATTGAACAAAATAACTTTGAATGAAACACATTTGCCTATTTCTTTGGTCTATTTATATGGTGTGTTGGAGTTGTTTTGTTCTTTTCTTTTTATTTTTCTTTTAAAAGGTTCACTTAGTCAAGTTAGTGGTTAACAGAATTGCTCGTATTCCTAACACGATAAGAAGAATCACCCCAGGTCTTCATAGCACTTCAGACAAGGCACAGCAACAAGCACAGATGAATTGGTGCATTCCTTCTTGAGCTGGTGTGTGCTGTGTGCCACTGCAGCAACAATATCAGGGCTTCTAAATTGCCTGACTATTTCCCTAAAGCTTTCCTCATGATAACACTCAGCTCTCAGCTTTCACTGAAGCCTGCAAGGGGAGAAATTTGGTAGCGTGTGTTGCAGAGTAGCGTGGCACAGCTCTTTTAATGCTGCCCTTTTATAATCTTTGTAAGGTCATGTAACTTTTCTGATTTTTGCCTAGGGATAACTTTTCCCTTATTTTAACATATTTCCTTTTGTCTGGTTTGGCCAGTAATTGACTTTGTCCTTTTTTCATTTATTTTCCTGCCTCCTGGTTGTAGCATCTTCTCCCTAGAGTCTCAGGTTAGAAGTTTTCCCTTTTGTGAAACCATGACAGGTGCCTAATTGAATGATGAATGTCCCTTTATTACTCTGTAATTGAACTGCCAGCTTTTTGATTGGTTTGTAGAGATGCTCCACTCCTCATCAGGCACTGCGGGGGGCTCCGTGGCTGGCAGGCTGGGCCTACCCTCCATCTGTCTAATCGCATCTCTCCTCTACTTGGGCTTTGGATGGGGAGGGGGCTCTGGGGGAGGAAAGTCATAATAAATTATGCTAATTCAGCGTCGCTCTGACAATAAGAATATCGCATTGTTACGTGCGCGGCGGCAGCAAATGCGAGAAGACGTTTTGTCGTCGTGGCTGCCTGTCCTGACAGGCCCTCGATGAAGATTAATGGCCCTCACCTGAGTGACAGAGCGGGGGACTGTGGGGCATGGAGGGTCATTCATCATACTCTGACAGGTGTCATTCACTGCGACAGCCCCACCACCAGCGCCTGGCTAGCGGTTCCATTTTTCTGCCAGTTAAGCAAGGAGTTTAATAACATCCCCAGAATTAAAACTCATTCTTTGTAGCAGGTCTGACAGCTGAAAATAAGAAAATCAATTCTTCACGTGTTATAGCCCAGTTAACTGACTAGGGCTTTGACTTTAATTTAGTCTTTGGGCTGAATTTCAAGTAGGGTGCTTTTGTAAGACATCATCTATTAAAACTTACCAATGGTGTTAACTTCACTGTTATTATTGTGGCTAGATTAAAATGCAGCCTTTAATAGTGGATGTCATCTTCATTTGGTGCAAGCTCAAGTGCGTGTGGCTATAGTTTGGGATATTCCACTTCATCCTCATTAGTGATGTTTATAGCTTCTCTCTTCATTAATATTGATCCCTTAAACTACAGAGAAAAACAAGACAGACACTAATTTGAACCATTTTGTGTCATTAAACTGTTTGGATTTCTCGGTTGCAGTCATTCTGGTGTGCTGAATAAAGTATTTCAAGAAATAAAAGAAAAAGGAGGAGATGGCAAACTTTTGGCTGCCTCTTGCTGCTGGTGGAAGGGAGAACCACGCTGGTCTTAAGGCCACAAGCTGCTGAGGGCTACGTGTACCTAACCAGCGCTGGTTGATCCAGGGAAGGGCTGGGAAATAGAGATGTTTTCTCAGCCTTAATATGTGTTTAGTGTTTCTAGTTTTGTTTATTGGCAATGCCAGGGCACAAATGTTTGTTGCCTGCTTCATTTAACTTATTAACCGTTGTACCTTAGGGGCAGGTATGACTAGCTTGGAGTTCCTCCATGGAAACGTGAAAGAAAAGCAAAGACTGACATCCATTTGTCTGGGTTAAGATAACTGAATCAGCGGTGTGATGCCACTATGGAAAAATGCAACTAGCATCTGAAGAAGCAGGAGGCCAAGTATTTCCCATGGACCTGGATGCATTATTACTATTGTATAAGGCTAGAAAGAGGCTGTATCTGCAATAATGCATGCATAACAAGTCAGCCTATTCAGGAAAGATTAATTTGATCTGGAATAAGGAACAGGAAGGACTGCTAACCTGATCAAGAAAATACAGAGCTGTTTTACAAGCAGAGAAAAAAGGACCTCAGCTTGTTTGGGCTAGCAAAATGAGGGCTGAGAAGGACTGCGATTGCCCTTTACAAACACTTCAGGGGAGGCAAATGCAGGAGATTGAGAACAGAGTCTTGATGTGATAGCCTAGGGCGTTGCTTCCAGTACTGTGTTTTTGTAAAGCCACCATAATTTGTCTCTATGCAGATAATAAATCAAAACCTGTGAGAGAAATAGCAAAATAAAGAGCAAATTCTGTAATTCTCACTGAAGCCATTCAGGATGAGGGGAAGGAAAGGTTTCATTCTGATATGGTGGGGGAGGATGGGCATCACACTTTAGGAAATTTAATTCTTTCTCTCCAATGCAAGTAGAGAGGGGGCATAGGACAACTGGGCTCCTCCACAGACATCTCATTTAAGTGCCTGGAGTGATATAGGAGAAGTTTATACTCCCCGGTTAGACATGATTAAGGAGTTGAGCCCTAATTTTCTTTTATAGAGAACACATTGCAGTATATTTTGAGATCTTGTAAATTCTTCCCTCAATATGAAAGGTGGAATTTTGTCCTGCGGTTACGATAGTGCTTTGGAGGGAAAATCTGCCTCTCGGTGCTTGTTGTTAGTGATTTGTGTAACGTTAGCATTAGCAATTATCTGCATTTTAACAAAGCATAGAGGCAAACTGGGTACCTATGTGTGAAAAAGCAATTTAACTGCACAAAATCATAGAGATGCACATTTTGCAAATCTCTATTTGGTCGTAGATAGCTGTGTATATGTGGTGTTTCTTTCCGAAGAAGAGGAAAGATGAAAAGTGAGCACCATCTTGTTTTTGTGGGTTTTTTTCCTTTCTTTTTGACTGTTGAATTGTTGCTGTCAAGACAGAAGACAAGTACTGTGCCACCTAAGAGGCTGTACTTGGTTCCAGTTTCAAACTGGAGGAGGAGTATTGATATTGCAGTTGTACTGACGTGATAAAATAGTCAAAAGTTTGCTTTTCTTTTTAACTACTTATATCTAAAGTTGTGTTTATTCTGAACATTGTGTAGTTGCATGTTGTATATGTAAAGAGAAAATAGAGAAAAGATGGTTCCAGTCTTCAGTACTGCTCTTAGAAATGAGCTATTTTAAAAGCATGAGTCACTGACTATTTAGAAAGCAAATCTTTCGTTAGAGCCAGACTTTTCATAAAGCAATTCTAAATAAAGCAATATTTATTACAAACCTAAAGAAAAATGCTCTACAATTTTTGTGCCTTTTAATATCAGAAATATGATTAAAGCACTTCTTAGTAATGCAAATGGCCCTGTGTTTTATTATTTTTTTCGTTTTCCAGTTTGGCTAGATGTGTTCAAACTCAGGACAATAGATTCTATGAGAATGCATATGCAAAAAAATGTGATCTTGGCCATTAGAAATACCTGCTTTTGGGAATAAATTAGCACTGGTTTGTTTGGTTTTTTCTAAGCTATAGCTATAAATTTATCACCTATCTCTCTTCATCTTTATGTTATATAGTTGATATTCTAGTCTGATGACAAACAGTTGCTCTGAATTTTCGGTGTATTATTGCATCAATGTAATTTAGGGAGGGAAGATTTAGTTTGGATGTCAGGGGGAAGTTCTTTACCATGAGAGTGGTGAGGTGCTGGAACAGCTGCCCAGAGAGGCTGTGGATGCCCCATCCCTGGAGGTGTTCAAGGCCAGGTTGGATGGGGCCCTGGGCAGCCTGGTATAGCATTAAATGGGGAGGTTGGTGGCCCTGCGTGTGGCAGGGGGTTGGAGATTCATGATCCCTGAGGTCCCTTCCAACTCTGGCCATCCTGTGATTCTGTGTAATTGATGTGCTTTGAAGCAGCCCATTAACTTGTCAGGAGGATACTGCAGTATCTTTAAAGAGTTTCATCCTGAATTGAAAGCAATCACTTTGATTTTGTACTGTCTGAGGAAATAGAAGAATTCTTGAAATGCAGATTGTATTTGTCAGGCTTACTCAATCACTAGTAAGATGCTTTTCTATTAATTACCATCTATATGCAATTAAGGCTATATGAGAAGTTACTCCAAGAATGGTAATAACAGAAGGGCACTGGAAAGTTTGGGATACTTTATAGAAGTGGCAGCTTGAGATGCTATGTGATGTTATGAGGGAGAGGTGGGAAAACCAATACTGAAGTCCAATGAGTGAGTGGGTGACTACTATTAGTGCAACATGCTTCCTCAAAAGCTGACTGTTCTGCTTAACTTGACAGAAAAAGTAACAACGTATAGAACCTGCCATCAGATAGGACTGGATGCATAATTCCAGTTTAGTAAGTGCTGACTCTGGTGAATTGCAAGGCAAGGATGAAATTAGCACCCTGTTCTGCATTCCTCAAACAAGCTGGCCTACTTATCTTAAGACGTAAGAACGTATTAACCAGTGCAAATAAAAATAGCATGAGGAGTGTAGTTTCTACTTAGTTGACTGTATTTGTTCTGATTATTTTCACTAAGGCACTTTTTAAAGCATCACCAATGGTTAATTCTTTTTTTTTTTTCCCCGTGAAAAACATTGTGTGATTGTTACACAGAACACTGTGACGTTGTTCTGGGTTAACAACATCTGTTTTGAAGTTTTTGACAACATTTTTATTCCTGAGTGAATTCGTATTATTTCAGACGAATGAAATGCCTTTCTAGAGGATGCCCAGATATCTGGTTTAAGATGGAGATTTTCCCAACTTTTAGAGAGCCTTGATGCAAAAGTAAATGAAACTTCTTAGGCGTTTGGTTTTCTGCTCTCTACCCTTATCCAGAATGCCTGAAAGCCAAAGCGAAAAGCCTTGATACTTCTAGAGAGGAACTTGAAGGCAGCTTGTGCTACGTTCCCTGATACTATGCCATGAAAGATGAATCTTGTGATCCTTCTACACTGAACAAAGGAACCTGATTTAGCTGAATGGGCTGCTTTTTAATTTCACCATTGGATTCTGACTGTTCTACTGACTTCTTTGTGATTATGAAAAGGCATAGGTGAAATTTTTAGGTGAAAAGATGCTGATTTCCTAAAGCAGCTTCCAATGTGTAGACACCGATGGAAGTATAGCAAGTTTGACAGAAGCGTAAATGTTACTGCAATGAGACCATGAGTTAAAGAGGAGGTTCCATAGGCAATATGATTGTAGCAAGCTCAATTACAGTGGGAGTTAATTTGATAGGGATCATAGACCTACACTGCAGCCAATTAGTAGAATGGAACCGGAGTACACACAACAAAAGGGCTTGGTAATAAGCAAAGTGCTCAGGAACAGAAGCCAAATGAAAATGAAATAAAAGGCTGTGATCCAAAAATCTATGGTCTTGAGAACATGGGACAGCCTCCAAATGGATAATTATGGCATTTATCGCAAGGTACATTGGGTCAAAATACCCATTAAGGTTGCTAACAGAAATTTCATAAACAGGAAACTGCATAAAGAAAAAGGTGATTTGGAAGAGGAGGAAAATGCTAATTCAATTTGGTATCACTTCTCTTGGATCTGCTGAGGTAACATACAGGCTTATGTTCATCCTACTTAACTTCCAGACCATAACTACTCATCTCATGTAGGATCCTATTTGCCATATATTTGGTCTTGATGTTGGCAGCAAAGAAGAGGTCTTTCCAGAGGCTGGTCTCACCTGTAGTGTTGGAGGAGTCGCTGTGCTTTGGAGGTGACAATGTCCCCTGACAGACAGGGAACACAGGGTGGCTTTCAGCTAAGGTGCATCAGTTTGTTTCCAGAAGATAGGAATTCAAGCAACGGAGCATATTACGACAGGAAACTCTTCTCTAAGAGAACAAGTGGAGGGATTGGTACTTGATTCTTAACATAGGCATTACATGTCCACGTGACATTGCATTACACCTTTAAGGTGTAATGGCACAAAATAAGCTTTAAGGTCTAATGCTATAACATGACTTGAACATGCAGAAAACCTTACCATAACCTAAAAGAATTATGATAATAAGATTTACAATAAATTATCCAAACCAGATTGATAATGGGAGGGAGGGGGTGTAAACAGGGCAAAAGGCACAAGAGCACAGTTAGATGGTGCACCAGTGAGGTCTCTAGGAATGCTAGCACTGAGAAAGAGCAAGGCTCCAGAAATCTTGCTGCAGAAGGAATGAGAATTACATTACAACTGGAAACTGCAGGAGACAGATTGCACTGAGCTGGGATTGATAATTCTGAGGGTGTCCGAAAGAGATGGATGAAAGAAGGTCCGTTTGAGATCATGCTGAGAAACTCCATGTGCTACACCTTGGAATCATACTAACAAATTCATTTTACAGCCTGCAGAGACTATTATGATAATTGCTTTTCTAAAACATAGAGTCTTATCTCTTTATTTTGCATGAAGCTGCTAATGTCTACAATTTAAATGTACCAGATGCTTGCATTAAGAAAGTTTCTAGAAGATTTCAAATAGTGAAGAATCCATTCTTTCTCTTGCTAATGTGCTCCCTTTATTAGTTATTAATTTTGTCTTTGTGGCTACCATCTATTTCACCCCGTTGCATGCATTTCCTGCTGATTTAGAGATTAATATGTTAATATCTCTCTTTCATATTCAGAAGTGGGTAACTCTTCCTCCTGTGATAAAATAAACAGACTTCTAACCTTCTTGTGGATAACTTGGACACCTTATGTGAATATGTCAGGTCAATGTAATTACCTTTAACCAAACCTGTAATTTTATTAGTGATTGCTTGGTTGATAAAACGTGTCTTTTTTCCCCCCTTCATAAAGCAATGAAGTAACTACTATTAATTAGCATTAATTACGTTCTTCTTTGTTTTCATACTTATCTCATCCAATATCAACCTTTTCATGACTCCTCATAGAGCTGCTGGCAGGCCATGCATCCTATTTACATTTTTAAATCACTTTCCAGACTTTAGCTTTATTCCAAACTGTGGGTTAGGCAAATCAAAGCTGTGGGTGGAAAATCTGTGGCAAGCACTTTGCAATGCTAAGAACATTTTAAGAATCTAGGTACAGTGCTCCTGTACCATGGCTGGAAGAGAAATCCTGCAGTTTATCTGAATGTCTGTCCTATTATACAGGTATATAGTGACCGCCCCAGAGCCAGCACAGAGAATCTCTGAAAATACACTGTGTTGTATTGTGGCTGTGAGAGTGCAGAGCTCGGTGCTTTCCCCTTAGTTCTGATGGTGACTCTCTTTGGGTTTCAGGAGGTTTTGAAAATGGAAGATATCTGTCCTAGAGAGAAATTCTTGCAAGTAACATTCCTCTTAATCCCCGCATTTCTTTGGTTTTATTGTTAAACAAAACCACCAATTGCTTAGAAAATTGTCTAAGATTTGCTTTTCCAAACCTCTTGGAAACTGAATTAGAGTTCATGCCCATTGTGGATAAGGATTTCCCAGAAGCATTTTAGTGGTCAGTCCAGTTGAAAGGCGAGAATAAGTCTCTCAGCACATATTCTTCCTTCTTAAGATATACAGAATCTGTATCTGGCAAATGCGGAGTCAGATGATGCAGTTCTATGGCTGTACATCAAGTACTTGATACCAATCAGTTCAGGAGAATTTGGCTGGTATTACTCAAGGTAAGAATCTGTACAAACTGCTTTATTGGCTGAGCATGATGTTCAGTTTATGCCATCCTGTTACATTTCCCAGAAAGAAGGTGGGTGTTACAGTCTCGTTACCTTCATTTATTTCAGAGGGTTTACCATTTTTTTTTTCCAGACTAACTTGAGAATCTGTTTAAAAGGAAATGACAGAGATAGTAGATTTTCTCCTGTTCTTGATGTACCAGCAAATCTTATTTTGTTTCTCTTTGCAGAACTTTCAACTGCAAGTTCCTCTATTTACAGATTAGACACTTAATTAATAATCAAAATCAGATTGCAGTATTAGCCTACCAGATTGCAATTTTCCACTAGGACAAATAAAATGTTGAAAATGTTTCTTTGAGTTTATGGGCATCAGATAATAATCTAGAAACATTTGCAATACTACAGGAAAAGTTTGTAATGCGACAGGAACCACTTCAAATATCATTGCCACTTTAATCCTTGCAGCGTTAATGTTGATAATAAACGTTAAAAAAAGTTTTCAATTTGTCAAAAAAAAAAAGCTTTAGTGATGGAAGTTCAGCAAATGCTTGTAAACATTTCTTACAGAAATGAAAGCTCTATGGTGAGCTACTGAATTCCAGGTCCATCCTATTTGCTTAAACTCAGTTGAGTTATGTGATAATTATTACTTACTGACTAGATTTGGGATGTAGGTGAGTTGTGGTGCATTCCTGTCTCTCTGGGCAGAGAATGACATTTAGAAAAGGTAGGTTCTTAATTTAGCCAACTTGGTTAAGCATCAGAATTTAGGTGAAATGAATCTGTGGACTTAAAACTTCCCAACTCAGCATCTCATCAGCAAAACAAAGGTGGTTGAGAAAAAATGTTCTTGTTTAAAGAAAGCTTAAACGAGGGTTTTTTTTGTCAGCTAAATAGAACAGAATAATTTAGTTTTGCAAGGAACTATGGAGGTCATCTTGTTAGCTCCCCCTCTGCTCTAAGTATGACAAGCTAGGATCAAGCTATTCCTGGTCTTGTACAGTAGAGCTTTGAGAATCTCCAGGACTGGAGATTCTACCACAGATAAGTTTTACCACACACTCTGTGGTATAAATGTATGAACCATTTGTTTTAAGTTTGTTTCATCCGTAGTTTTTTTTACACTGCTTTATCCTCTGTATCTACAACAAAAACAATAGCTTATAGAGAAAGAATCAGATACGACATGTGAAAGGTGTATGAGAAGCAGATTTGCCTTATAAGTTCCAAATATTTTTCAATGAGAAGAAATCCATAGTGAAATTTTAAAACATGTCCTTAGAGGCAACAGCTGATGATAGCTTCTAGTGCACAGTTTGGCTTTTAGCTAATGTGTTAGTAATGGTTATTTCCTTGAGCAAGTTGAAGGGGGTAGGAAAAAAGAAAAGCTAAAATCCCATTACATTGGATGTGAACATGGTGGGACATCCACAGAAGTTCATAAACAACATTGTGTTATGATTAAAAGTCAAATTTTGGTTTTTTCCTTTAAAAGTTTCTTTATATATACATAACTGATACAAGAAGAGCAGCTGAGCTTATGTATGTTGTAGTCTGACTTCTGAAGGTGAGCAGTATGGGATATAGTTAAAACTAATTAAATGCATCAAAATTGGCAGAGGAACAAAGTGTAAAAAAGAACATAATCATGAGGGAAAGGTATTTCTAATTAAATTGTCAAAAATGTCAATTAGAAAAGGTTTTATTTAAAAACAAACAAAAAATTGATATAAAAGACCGTGGGGAGAGTCATTGAAAAGTAACTAAGTTGAAGAAGAACTTAAGCAGCAAAGTTGGGTATCTGCAGCCCTAATTACAATAGAATCTGGCTAATCTGAAGTCTTTTGTATCACACTGATATTCAAATGAGTGAAAATTTGTGCAACCACAGTGCAGTGTTTTGTTTTGCACTCACATACGTTCTTTAGATGAACTAGTGTTTCTTTTCACTGCATATGAGCAAGTAGTGAAGTTCAAACTAGTGCTTTAAAATACCAGCACTGTACCCACATAGTCTTCAGTGGCTGTAACAAATTACTAACAAAGCTGTCCAGACACATTTTGGTAATAATACTTTGCATAGAACAGTATAGCATGCTTAGCGCCAATACAACAAACGTTGCTGTGTCCAAACCTAAGGTACATCATCTGTAAATGTAATTCCATCATAACCCATCACAAGGCTGGTGAGAGACTGGATGAATGAAAGAAGTTTATATACAACACTTAATGTATTGGCTGATGACACCATTACTCTGCTGTCTCAGACATTGTCTTCCGCATCTAAGACTTCCAAGTTTATGACACATTGCATACTGTGCCTTACATTAACTGCAGTTTGGCAATGCTTGACTTCCATTACGTGTCATGTCTATCACTATTCTATCATCATTCTTAAAAGCTACTTGTTGTTACCTTTCTTTTTTGTAATATAACTTAAGAGAGAATTCCTTGGCTCTCTTCCTGGACTGGTTCCAATGTGTCTAAGGTAAAAGCTGTCATGCTTTAAATACTCAGTGCAGCCCAGATGTTAGAAAGTCAGCCTAAAGTCTGAAAGCATTAACTACCTGTTTAATGTTTTAGATCTCCAGAACAGCTGGCAGAAAGTTTTAAAATGTGATTTTCCTTTTTTTTTTTTTTTAAAAAAAAAAAAAATCAAAACCAAAACTCAACACCTGGCAGGCTTGGAATTATGAAGGTACCGTTGCTAGAGAGCAGCCACAAGGGAAGCTGCAGGTGCTCTCCTGTGCCAGCTGGCTTGCTTTGTACAGCTCCAAAAACATGGTAGCACCCTTCTCATGTGTTGCAATGGTTTGCTTATCTAAAAGTGCCTTGCAGTCTGCTGAGTGCCTCTGGAAGGTACAGTGGGCACCCTGACTGTAGCAGCTGGCATCATGTCCATTTTTTAGAGCTCTTCCTTCCACTTTCTGCTTTTCTTTAGCTTGCTATCAGAAGTCTCCTAGCTTTCTTCTGTCATATTGTGCAATGCCCGTGTTTGCTACAGACATGGGAAGAAGTGGTTAAACCCTTCCTTTCCTTCACCTCCCCTGTTTGTTCTATCTTCAGCAAATAATGGTTCCTTTATCTTTCGACAGCAGGATTGGATAGCTTTGGGTATCTTCATTCATTCAGTGCATCACTCAAATAAGTCAAAGAATATATTAGATAGAATCACAAGTTTATCTGTCCAATGTCATATACCAGCGTAGCACAAGAAAGGCTGCTCAAATTGATTGAATTGGGTTTTCCTACAGTGCTGCTTTGTGGACAGTAGGAAATATACTGTATCAAACAATCTATAGGAGCAGCAGCCACAGTATGACCAAGCACTGCTAATGCTGAATAATCTCAGAAAAAGTGAACAGGAGAATCAATGTTCCCCTTGCTTCATGTAAGTGGTCTTTGTTATAAAAGCCACTACTAGATAAAGGTTAGATACTGCTGCATTCAGAGTCTGGCTTGTATGACATAAGTGGGGTGTTTCAAGCATGAATCCTGATCTCACAAATGTTTGTAAGTGTCCTTAGATCTAGGTGACTAAAGCAATCAATACAGGTGTCAGCCATCTTAAAATAAATAACTAAAAGGCTCCAGTGGTTTCACAGTATTTCTGCACATAGATTTTTCCATTACGGACTTCTTTCATTCAGCCCTCTACAAATGTTATTTAGTCACCTGGGTCAAGCACAGAGGACAAATAAAGACTCCATGGTGATGGGAGATTGTCAATGTTAGCCTTCAGAGAAGAAAATCGTAGAAATATGCCCAAGGGAGCATGAAATGGAAGCTCCTGCTAGGAAAAGCTTTCAGCTCAGGAAAGCTCATCTTAACTTCCTCTCATAGTATTGAATGAAGGGTTCATGCAAGTTCCTTTTCCAGGTCCTGCAAAGCCAGAGCTGGTGCCTTTGATGCATCTTAGCTCAAGCAGCAGGAAAGACTTTGGTTCCTTGATGGAGATGGTGTTTGTTGTGGAGGGTGAAGAGAACATGTGTTTATGTCCTCCTACCACTGCATTTCTGGGAGGTTGTTCTCAATGTGGTTCCATTACAGTTTGGAAAGCTGATGTTATATTCAGGAGTAACAGCTGTTCAGGAATTTTTTGTTGTTGTTATGTGTGTGTTTTCTCACCTTTGAGCTCCAACGAGCTTAAAAATAAGTTAATTCCTCCTCTGTAGTAATTTTGGTAGGAACAGGACCTGTTTCAGTCTTCTGTTGAGATGTCAGTGCTGCAGTGGGCAGTCTGACTCGTACTCTGTTTCTACCCTGATCTGTCACGTTAAAAATCACACTGATATAACTTTCTGATTTAGGCCCTTGCTGTCTCCTAGAAGGAAGGAATTATTTATAATCAGAGAGGACTGGGTTTTCATCACTACAGATTGATGCATGTTTTAAAGCATTCACCTTTAAGGTATCCAGAATACAATCTGCTTGATCCTCTGTGGATTGTAAATTTCTAGAGGTGGGCGTCTTTGTTCTTCTTGTCTGCTGAGGAAAGCTTTATGATCAGTATTACATTATCTTATCTGTTGTACTGCGGAACTGGGACCCTTCTACATATCAGGAAGCCTTTTCTTTACTTTCATACCAATAAAGTGCTTCTTAAACCAGGGTTCATCCCTAATAAGCAACGTGAGAATTGCACCTGAATTAAGAAATACTTTTCCCCTCTGTGTGCCCTAAGCTTCAGAATATCAAGGAGCCTACATGCTTTGAATCTAAGGCAGCTTACGGTCTAACAGCTTTTTTATCACCTGCCATCAGGCAAAAAAGCCTCCAGGTGGATTAAGCTGTGTATATAAGAAGCTTAAAAGGTAGCAGGTGTCAAGTCTCAGTAAAGGTCATTCCATTAGGGCTATTCTCTTCTCAGACACAGCTTTTCTTCTGGACTTCTGTAAAACTGCCACTGAGACATTGGAACGCTGCTTCACAGTGCAAGGGTGTTTGGCAAAATGCTGAAGCATGCATAGAATTTTGCCCAGGGATTTTAGGCTGAAGTTTAGCTTTTAGTGTGTGGCTCAGAGAAAATGCAGTGATGTGGCTGGGGAAGGGTAGCAGAGTTAGAATAATGCCAGCAGGGTTCCACAAAAATCACAATCCTTACTTGGTTATGTTTAAGAACCTCGAATGAACACGAAACACACTTGGTGCATCCAGTGTCTATTGTTACTAGATGAAAAGAGAAAGACTTGCTAAAAAAATGAGTAAAACTCATGTGAGAACTCATTCTGCCAGACGTTTAAAGGCTTGAGCAGACAGCATTCAGTCAGCACTCTCAGATCATATTTCTGATTGTATCTTCACAACAAGGATCAGAAGCAGTTTCCTTTTCTTTTCATTTCTTACTTTTCCCCCCCTTTTTTTCTATGGGTATGACGTAACTCAAGCAGCTCTGGCTGTGCCTTTCCTGCCCAGACTGCTCGCTGCATGTTTGCCCCTGGCTGCCGGCTTATGCAGAGGTGAGCAGATGAAGGAGGTCAGCAGGGCACAATGATGTTTTCAACATTTGATAAAGCTGCTGAAACCAACCTCTCAGAGAGGAATAATTTGGAAAACTGAGTCAAACTTTTGCTATCTCGAAGCATGCTGTATGAAAGCCTATTTAGAAATAAGGCTAAGGAAGTTACTCGAAGCAAATATTTATCCTTCACAGAATGGACCTAGAATTCTGCTGTGGCCTTATAGAAACAAGACTATTGGGTAGGAAAGAAGCGCTGAGAAATCTGGAGTCTCTTCAAGCAGAAAGAATTCAAAGTTCCAAAGTATCTGTGAAGCAGAAAGCCTGCCAGACAATTATGAAGGTTAAGGACACTGCAGAGAAGTCAAATGATTTTGCAGCTTGTCTTCACTTCAGAGATCTTGAGCAAATACCTACTTTTCAGGCAGTAAAGATGAGCCATCCATTGATTGACATGTCAATAGACAAAATGTTAAGGCAGCTGATAAATCAAAGGGCAGTAAATCATCAGAAAATATATACCTAAGAGTTGTGAAGGGTTTTAAAATAGAGTGTCTGAACCACTGGGGGAAAAGTGCAGTCTTGTTAAAGTAATCTATTATACTGGAAGACAAAGAATAGCACAGGTCTATCTATAATTTAAGGATGTTTCAATAAGGATTCAGGGAATTTCATGATAGTAAGCTTTGTTTTGGTATCTAAGAAATAGGTTGAACTGACATTGAAGACCACATTATAAAATAATAGTCATGATGTTAGCTTCAGTCGGCATCACTTCTATGGATTTAACACGGCTAGAAAAGAGCCACGTGAAAAGTGATTGGGTTTCAAACCAGCAAGCAGCTTTGCTGCAAGTTTTATAATGGGCTTGTCTGAAAGTGAGAAGCTCAGTGGTGAGAGTGATAACAGATTATTGAACGTCAGCTGGTCCGGAGGCAATTGCCTGTGTGCATCTGCAGTTGTGGTGAGGAACTTTGAGTTACTATATCCTCCTCTATAGCAGGAGTCCAACTACGTTTCATTTTGTGGGTCTAGAAAAGATGGGTTAACTGTTTCTGTTTGAGCAGACTGAAATACGTCAGAAGAGAATACCTCGTAGGCAGTGCATCCATAATCTGCTGGAAACTGGTGGTATGAATCCTCACAGGCTGTGTTTCTAGGTCAAGTTTAGACATCTTTATGTTGAATGAAGGCTTTCACATTCACATTAGACGGAAATAAAAACAGCCCTGAGGGCAAACAGTCCTTCAGGCTTGGGAACATAAACTGTACTCTGAACAGTGGGAGGAGGAAGAATATTCCCAAGGTTAGACCCTAGCTGTTCTCCACAGGATTTCCTTTGCTTACCCACTGGAGCTTTTTGTATTGGTTGCTGTAAGAGGATCCCTGCTAGATGAATCTGATCCAATATGACAATTGCTGTGTTCCTCACGTGATATAATGACTAACGGTTGAAGCATACATTAGATCATGACAACATGGAGGACTTCTGCTTGCTGTTGCTGATCTTGACATTTCAGCAGCTCCACAGAGTCCTACACTTGCTAAATTCTGAACTCCCCCTTGATTTGGTGGTGCAATTTTTCGTGTTTCTTATAATCACTCTCTTCATGTTAATCCTACTTGGCAAATGATAGCAAGCATGTGAGCTTTGAAGGCTGGCTTGAAAACTGTGAACTCTGTAGATCTTTTCCCTTTTTTTCGCTTTAAATATTTTATCTCCCAGCCTGGAATTATTCATTGGATTAATGTGCGAGCTGTTCCCTTTGGAAAGAGACTGGCTGTGAGGACTTCCCCTCTATTTCTTCTTGAAAGGAGACCGTTTACGTTCAGAGCCACTGTTCTTGCAGCATAGCTGGTTTTGAGAAAGCGTTTTCTCCAGAGAGAGCCTCTTTGGTTTGGAGCAGCTGCCGCTGGCAAGCCTGACTGGAAGAGATCTCGTCTCCTGTGGTTTGGGCTAAGTGGAGCCCCTGTGGCAGGGAGGTACTGCTGCTGGAGCACGGCCAGACGCAGCAAGTGTGCGCAGGAGCCTTTGCAGCACGGCTTCCCTCTGCTCTTGTGGCTGGCTGACATGGAGCCCGTCCCTGGTGGCTCAATCTGAGCAGGACTTCATGGCCAGGAGATGAGCTACTGGAGGAGGGTGGCCGGTGGCATCTCTCTGGGGATGAATCTGATGGCTGGGATTTGTAATACGGGCTTTGTGTGGCTTTGTGCGTGTTTGTTTGTAGAAATCACTGCTAGGCAATATTGCTTGGGGCGCTTTTGAAGCTGTTGTTGCACTTAACATTTTAGTGTGTATTTAATAAACGCAATGAAACCTGTGCTGCTGTCCACCTCCATTAGGCAGCCTTGTCTCTGGGAACCACTTGAAGGGATCCCTGAGGTTTCTCCTGCAGTTCTGTCTGACCTTTAGATAAGGATGCCCTCAGCCAGGCTCCTGATTTTTCTTGCTCCCTTGGGTGGACTGCCTACGACAGGTTTCAGTCTGTTTCACTAATAACCATTTGTTATAACTTCCGTGTGCGTGTGTAGGTGTGCGTAGACTTGCTGGCTTTCTCTTTTTTCACTTCTGTTCAGGAGTTGATCTCTCATCAGGTGGTCCCGTTTCATTTTGCTTTGGGCGACTGTGACAGTGTATTTCAATTATTTCCTTTCACCCATTCCTTTTGAGGGAGGATATATCTTATAATGCGTATGTCTGCTTGAGTAATATGGTGTTAGCTAATTCACATTTTCTTTAGCAATCTTGGTGCCATTGTTAATTATTTCACCTCCCTTCTCCATTCTTCATTTCTTGCCATTTGTGCTTCCAATGAATGTTCTGTACTATTGTGGATGGTACATGTCTGGAACTTATAAATGATTTTACTTCTAGCACCATAAACTTTCTCTGTGTTTTATAACTGCAGAAGCAGTGCCTAGAAATTCAAATGTGGATTTTATTGTAGCAGCCACTGTATAAATAATAAAAGAAAATATCTTCCCTGGTATATCTTAAAGTTATCTGCTCAAAAATATGTTAACAAACTCCTAATTAGATATTAAGGGAAACTGAGGAACGTGCAGCTACCTATTCACAGTCACTTTTCGGCTCTGGTTCAGAGCTGCAGATGCAGAGAGGCTGATGTACCCCTTCAGGGTGCACTGGCTTGAGTAGGATGCTGAGCTCTAGGCAGGGGCTGGAGTGGGGTTCAGACTCCGGTTGCCTATTGCAGCACTACCATGATCCAGCATTGGAGCAGAGTATTTCAGGGCACTAAAGTGAAGACCTGGCTCTTTTGCATAAGGCTATAGTCACTTTTCTTTTTGTTTCTGTATGGATGACCTGTATCCCCATTACATTTAATTTAGTTTTCATTTTACTGCTGGTACCAATTCTAGGCAGCTGAGCCTTTGCAGTTAGGTGGCATCAGTCTCTTTTTGTCAATGCAAACTAAACAATTCTTTTTTTTTCCCTCTCTTCACACATGAATGTATTTGCAAATGTTGGAAAAGGTGCAGGAGAAAACAAATGGCCAACTATTTCACAATCTGTTTTTCAGTGGGTTTAGTTAAAGCCAATATTCCAGAGGCAGAAAAGCAATCTTTATCATGGTAATAGTTTTAAATCTAAATAATCTATGATGTGTACAGTTCTTTATTTCAACTTCTCTACAGCAATATGCTGGGGCTTGCTGATTTGGAGAAGGACCAAAACTTGTGCTCTGATTGAAGTAACCAGTGCTGAATTACAGACACTGATGTCAGTGCCTGTGAATGTACTTGAGTATCTCATACTAGCTGTGCTCTTATTGTTATTATTATTATTATTATTTCAAAGGAAAGGAAGAAAGAGTAAATGAGAGGAAAAGGGAGAAAAAGGAAAAAAAAAACAAAAACCTTTGGCAGTAACTGCTTGAGTCACATTATGGCTGTGAATGTGTGTTGTGCCAGTGGAGAAGGATGCCAGAAGGAATCTGTACCATGAGGCAGCCTTGCTGGTTCTGTGCTGTTTGCAGAGGCTCTGTGTAACCACTTGCCTGGTCGTCCCAATGGCAGAAAAAAATGGGGCACAGGAAGGGGGAATTGGTTGTGATATGCATATATACATATGAACATGCAGATGTTTCCACATGAATGAAGGCATGGTGCTTACTAGAGCTTCCTACGCTGTCCCAGGCTAGATTAGAAATGAATTTGCATCTATTTTCTGTCAGGATCAGTTCATTTGGAAAAATAAGGTTTGAACATAGAAACAATACACAAAATAAATCTGTTCCCTAAGCTTCTCTCCCTCCTCGTTAAAACCCAGTGAATCTCACCTGGAAGTTTATAATCAAGAGCTGGTCTTGTTATCTTGCCAGAGCTAGAGGTAGAACCATTGTAGCATTATTATTTGACTTCAACATGTCACCTTGGGGTATCCAAATAAAAGGAAGAGTTGGAAGTGCCTCTTTGAAGATCTTGCTGTTTGCTATGTAAATGGATAAAGTTTACTAAAGAATTTTAATCAATTAAAAAAAGCAGAAACAGGCAAACAAATACCTGTTTACCAAACAAGCGCTGGCCAGGATTGAGAGTAAAGCTGGTCATGATTGCATTCACAGTTCAGGTTAGACCTACTGCATATCTGCAGTCCCTGTGTACAGCACAACACATGAATTACTTCTGTTTCACAGGAATAGCATGCGCAGAGAGACTGTGTCGTGGGTAAGAGGTAGGTACATCAGTTTGCATGCTTTGCTTTTTCTTCAGTGCCAGCCAGTATTGATTACTTGCAAGTCATTGTACTCCGCCATGTGTTTTCACACACAAACACATACACACGAGGCTCAAGCTTTTTAAAACCAATGGTGAGTTAAGAGTCTAACTGAAGCATCTTTTGGAAACGCAGGATGCGCGCTACATCTCACGCTCCTTGTTCTAGATGGCTAAACTTCATCTGCTCGGTGCTATTGTTTTCTTTTGACAGGACTCTGAATCGCAGAGAGAACTTGGTTTTCCTTGTAGAAATGAGGGCCCAACTAAGTATTTTGTCAAGGTTGGTGACACTGATAAGAAAAAAAACCCCACAAAGCGTAAGATGGTATCAGAAATTATCTCCTTTTTCCCTCCCGTAACACATGTTAAATTAGCCAATAAGCCTTGAAGCTGTGCATACCTGATGATTAATTTATGTTATTTTGTAGTTTTGCCTTTTTTTTTTTAAATAGGTTCTCTCATGCTAGATTTACAGCATTGCAGAATTTCACAATGTTGCAATGCTGTCTTCAATTCAGCCGCTTCATATTGAAATTTCACACACAATAATTGGCTGACCTTCACAGCTATGGCAGAAACTAATTAAAGCTGTAAGGCTTTGCTAGCAATGCTTTTGTGTGAAATGTGAAGTTTGGTGATAATGAAATATGGGGTGCAGATGTTATTGTCTCAGATTGTCTGTGCCCTTGGTTCACATTAATGAAGAACAGCAATTATTAAACAAAAAGTATTTTCGACCATTAATTATTTGTGTTTTGATAGACTAAATGTCCCAGCGGCAGCTCCTTCTTCTTCACTTCTTCAAAAAGTCATTTAATGTCATTTCACAAACTAATGCCAAAGTCCCCGGGATGCTGCATGAGACTTTATTGCATTTGTAGGGTTGGTTTTGGACTCGCTGCATGCTGCATTGCACAAGACATGGTACCACAAATGAGGGAATGGTCTAGATGGGAAAGTATTAAAGTTCAGGGATTTCAGTCTTCCAGACATGATCTATTCATAATTCAATCGCTGTTTCTTTCTGCTGAATTCATACAGCAGGCAGGGGGAGATATGAGCAATGGGATTTGAGAGGTGAATGGAAAAAGGATATATCCTGGAGTTGGTCTTTTTTACCCTTTAACTGAGTCCTCTGTGATCTGACTTCCTCCAGCAGCAGTATGAATCCATATTCAGTCATGGTCAACTGGTGAAGCTGCTCAGTTGCCCTCTCACTGCCTGGCAGAGTGCTGGGAGAACAATCTTTTTTTTCCCCACTGAGATGAAATGCAGCCTGTGCCTGTGTACCCACAACTTCCTCTGTTAGGCTTGTGTGTTTCATTCCGTCTTTCAAATGGGACAGCATCGAGTGTATTGCTTAAGGACCACAGCAAGTCATGCCCTCCAGTCCCCTCCATTGCTTTCTCTTCTTTCTCTTCTTTCTTTGTGCATCTCATCCGTGGTTTCCAATGTCAACTTCCCAATCCCACGTGAGTTTCGTGAACAACCATCCATCCTTCTGTGTGCTAAGGGGACCTGTTCAATGTCAATGTGGTGTGCCTTTGTTCTACTTCAGGGCGATTGTCCTGCTCAGATAAGCTAGAGGAGTGATCTCATGCTTCTCAAAGCCACTCACGCAGTCCAGATGCAGATGTGGAGGAACATAATGCTCCTTTAGTTTACACTTGGTTCACACTGTCAAATTTGAGAGTTGTTGGGCTGATTTTTTTGGGCTGGATATGTAGTACCAGAGATGTTAGGTGGTAGTGGTGTACTTTGGTTGTTGGATTAGCTTTGTTTTTTTCCCCAACAAGGATTCTTACCCTTCTCCAGTCTGATGCTGCACAGATTTCATGACTGTTATACATCCCTGCTAGGTCTAGCAAGCTGAATAGGATTGTGTGCAGTCTGAGATGACAGGATGCCTACAGCTGCTCTAAAATTAATGCCTCCTGTTTTATTACACTGGTCTATGATATCAGAGACAAATGTTGGAAAAAATAGTATTTCGTAGCTAAGAATTTGCCCTGTCAAATAGTGTTATTGTGCTCTTTGTAGCTGTTGTAGAGGCATTACTTTCAGAGTGACCTATGTACAGGTGACAACTTGAACTGCAATCAGAAACACTCTGAGTTGACGCAGATCTATCATGTCTGTTGGATGCTAAAGTCATGAGAACCACAAAGATTAGGGAACTGCCTTTAGAAAGTGTGGCTATCACCCCTACTCCACTGTGCTCCTTGAGATTATTGAAAATAATAATAACAATCCCAAAGGCTTCTGTGCCAGTTTCTACTGGTTTTCTTAGCAACTGGATGACAGTGAAAATCTCACCTGGTCACTGAGCAGCAGGGGTCTTCTATTAGAACGCTGTTCTGCAAGGTCACAGATTTGGTGTTTTATCTCAATACTTCCTCCATTTGTGTGTTCCCATCATTTGAAGTATCAGTTTCAATGATGAAATTTTTGCAGTGATATTAAAAGAGGAACCCGTTGTTAGGGAGTTAGCATTATGTTTTTGCTCAGGCTTGGAAATATAAATATTTTTCTGCCTGACAGCCATGATCATATAGGACAACTTTTTGTAGAAACAATTATTCCAGAGGACTCTCTGGGGTAAACGTGCTACACTGGTGCTTTTGTAGATGACAATAGAAGAAGATAAATTATCTGCACATTACATTTTGAATCAATGCTCTCACTTATAGCTCAAAAAGAGAAAAACAAAAACAGAGTTTGAGGCTTAGCCCTTTCCACTTGACTGATAACAGAAAGCTCTTCAGCTCAGTGTTTTCTCTCTACATGGTAGCACTTGAAATACCTACATATCTTCAGACCTCTGCCACACTTCCTCATCTGGGAGTTTTGCCTCTCCCAGACGGGCCAAGTAGCACCTTGTTCAGGACTGCTGGTAATGGTGTAGGCCAGATTCCTGTGCTCCTGGAGTCCTTTGCTGGGAGTCAGAGCCAGATTGAATCCAGCAGTTCTGTCAGGTCAGTTCACATCCCTAAGGATGTGTCCAGCTTGGATTCCAAAGATAAATCCTGGTCTTAGGGAGGATGTGGGATGCCCTCTAAGCCATATGGGGCTTCCTGCATTTGAGTGCAGAATAAGTCCTTGTGTTCTCCACAGGCTGCCTGTAGAGCAGCTCTGTGTACACAGGGAGAATGTCACAGCATCCCTGTTGGCTGCAGAGGGCTTCAGATGTGTGTCCTTTGTATATGCATGCAGTATCCTCTATATGCTTTTAATGTGTAATATAAACCTTGAAATGCGTGCATGAAGAATTGAGGCAGTCATCATCAGCTACTTGCTGTAATTACGAATGCGAGGCAGATGAACTTTGTCTATATGAAAAAAGTTAATACAAAACTGAATTTTTCCAGGTTTTTTCACTTGTTTCTGTTCCAGATTTACCATTATGCTTGGTGACACCTTTGCTGTAGCAGCTGGCTCTGTGAATCTGTTGCACATACATGGAGAAGCACAAAGCTAAGGTTGATCTGTGTGCGTGAGTCTGTGCATGTATGCGTGCAAATTACACAGAAAGACAGTTTCCTATTAGGTTCACTTTACAGCTTCTGATGTTCACTGTGACAAATTTCAGTAAGAGGGGATTTTGTATGCTGATTTATTTGAGGCCAACAGTGTGACATAAATATATTGTATGTTTTTTTGAGTGGCTTGCTTTTGGTGACTTTTTAAAGAGATCCTGGCCTGGGAATGTAAAATGAAATGAGAAGAATGATTCATCTCTAGCTCTTGAAGTATATCCGAAATTATCAAAAGCTTTAGTTGTAGCTGAAGAGTATTAAAACTATAGCAGAAAGGTGAAATCTGACAAACACATGGAACACAACTGCTTGTAGCACAGTGGTGTTTACAAGGCACAGTGCGTGGGGAAGAGGGGCAAAGGCTTACAGCTCCATGAGAAGGATGTTTCTTGTGTTGTAATTATGTTAGCAAGCAGGACTCAAATGGACTAAAACCAATGAAAGACCAACAAAACAATTGGTTTGACTGTTTCAAGTACTTCAGCTCTAACACTCACAACTTCTCTTTGGTGGAGGGTTTTGCCAGTTGCAGGGTTAAGCAGCAGTATCTTCAGAAAGCTCTACTGTGAGGCTGAATTTTAGTAATTGACACCAATAACATAATGTTAAATCACCCACCTTTTATATACTGGATAAGCCAGCCTGCTTGTAAATATGTTAAGGGATAGTGTGTAGGTGGCAGAAGAATTATGCTACAATTTTAACAGCTAATAAATCTTTATTTAAGCAAGGGACCGCTAAAATTTAATTAGGCATATAAAAGCAGAGATCATTCTAAGGGTAAAAATATGCCAGTTCTCACCAGAAATGACATCTGCTTCATGGAGAAGGTGCAAGTTAAAATCCACTCTTCTGCTGCTACGTCAGTAGAACTGTTGAAATTGTGGTGACCTACATTTAAACAGGAGAAAAAAAGAAGAAAAGATCTTTCAGGGCAAGCACATGGGAGTAAAAGAAGTGCTCCCCAGTTTGTGATCTTGCCTTCTCTGCTTGCCAGCACTCTTGTGAGTGTCACAACCCTCTGTTTCCTAAAGGACAGTCCTTTTGGAGATTCCAGCTCACAACACTGAGCTGCACAGCCAGGCCTCTGAGCTGGGATGGCTGCTTCAGTCCTAGCCATGTGCTTTGGACAGAGGGTGCTGTTCATTGAAACCCTTGTGCACACCATGAAATAAATTGCGAGTGGCATCTAAAGTCAAACTAAGTCATTTTGGTAGATGAAAATGACATCGGACAACGCTTTGCTCTTGGCTGGTTTGCTCATGTGCCAGCCAGGGAAAAGAGGGGATTTTCCTGATTTACACGTGTGACTTCAGTTGCTCTTCTGGTGAGTGATGTGCCACCGCCTCTGTCAGAACAAAGAATCTCTGGAAAGAAAAAATAAAGGGATCTTACCCCTTTTTAATCAGATGTTTTGCGACAAAAGCGCTCAGACTTCATATTAAAGGACCTCTTAAATCTACAAATGTGCAGAAAGAGCAAAATCTCTGTATGTTACGTTTGTTGGTAAGCTCAGTCGCCCCAGTGGAACTTACCTTGAGTTCCCCCAAGCTGAGCTAAAAGCCCAGGCAATGCCAGTAGGCCCTGGTTGGGCACCAGCTGCACATAACCTGTCCTTGTACAGACTGCATGCTTCCAGCATCGAAGGGGCCACGCAGAGACAACGGAGGTTCCTTCTGCATCAGCTCGGTGTGTCCTCACCTGGCTGTGCTGCGTAGCTGGCATTCTGTTGCTGGGCAGAGCTTTGCACAATGCCAACCCAAGGGCTGTTCTTGTTTTCATTACATAGCTGTTAAATAACACAAGCTCTTTCATTTTGCCCAAGTAGAACAGTCTTTTTCGACCTTTACTACTCCTCCTGTTATATTGCCCCCTAAGTCTATTTCTGGCCAACACGAGATGCTCTATGGAGCGCAGCTATGAGTTGTAACAAATAGTCTGGGTAAATGGCCAAATCTGTGCTGGAGATTTTGAAGAGCAGCTTATACAAATATCTGTCAGAAATAACACGCCGCAGCTCGTCCTGCTTTAAGGGCAGAAGAAATAATGTAAATGACCTTTTAATTAAGGTCTTTCTGTTTTCTGCGCTTGTTTGATTTATGCTAGAACTGTCTGAAGACAAACTGTTATCTTAAAAGAATATATTTTAAGCCTGTGTTTTGCCAAGCGAGGGGTACCAGAATGACATAGTGCATGTTATCTGAAAGGCCTTCTTCACAGCAAGGGATGTGTTTGTGTTGCTGCCCATTCATCTTTCTGTTTTCTTCAGGAACATGACACAATCCAGCAAAGCTCACTCTGCAGGGCAGAGCCTGTTAAATGCCGCATACTGTACGCTCTAGGCAAGGGTAGTTCAGCTTGGCTAAGGAAGGTGTCTCTCATGTCTCAGCTTTCAACATTAATTTGCTCTGGCAAGAATGCTGTATGTACACTGGGTTACTCACATTCATATAAGGAACTGAACTTGTGTTAGGATCTAAACACTTTTGACTTGACTTGATATTCTGGGATTTGCCCTCTCCATGGCTGAGAGAAACAGTGAAATCATATATCAAATGCTTCCAATTTTCTGAGAAATAAAGGAATGTTATTAGTAACACTTGTAGCAGGCAGGCTTATGTGTAACGTGCCAATTATTTTAATCAGCTCTCTTCATTTGTTTTGCTTTGTAGGGTAGGCAGTGCTTGAATGGCTAAGTTGCTTACAGTTTTGTACTGTTAAGGTGTGGATGTAAACCTGTTGGCAGCAGAATAGTTTTATTTTATTGAAATATTCTATATAGATTTGGCCATATATATATATATATATACAATATATTTTATATTTCTATGTCCTATTTCTAATGGACTTTAAACATAACGTGAATGGACTCCTGTTGCCAGTGATATGACATCAAAGCAGGTATCTGGAGAAAAAGGAGATCTTATCAATGCTTGCAACTGTCTAATGAGCAGGAGTCAAGTGGTTAGGGACAGACTCTTTTCAGTGGTACCCAGTGACAGAAGAAGGGGAAATGGGGACAAACCAGAACGTAGGAAGTTCCCTGTGAAAATGAGGAAAAACCTCTTTACTATGAGGAGGACAGAGCACTGGAACAGGCTGCACAGAGAGGTGGGAGGGTCTCCTTCTCTTGGAGATATTCAAGACCCACTTGGATATAACCCACCGTGGGGAACCTGCTCTTGCAGGGGTTGGGCTAAGTGGTGTCTAGACATCCCTTCCAACCCCAACAATTCTGTGCTTCTGTGATCTTGAACCAAACATAGTTGGCAAAATGGGCCATCTCCTGCCTTCATTCCATCTGCATGGTCCCATGGTGGCTGGACAGATGGTTTGGTTATGACATGGTGAATTGCAAAGATTTTTGTTCCTCTAAAGTAATTGTTTGTACAAATCACGGGCTTTGTATGCGTAAAATTTTAGCCAGATGTTAGAACCAGGAATGAATCATGTCCCCATGAGTCATTGATTTTGCTGGGAACTGTGTCAATGCCTATCCCAATCTGCACTGGGACACATTAGTGGGAGCAGAGGAATGGTGGTGACTTCCCTTGGACACGTTCTTTGTGTTTAGAGGTCTGCTCTGCTATTGTTGCTGATCTACTGATACTCCAAGCAGAATCACTCACAGTGTTTGCACTGAAATGTTTTGGATGTAAGATACTCAAGCCTATTGCCTTATTCAAAGTAGCCAGTTTTTGTTGTAGCTCCTCTTTCTTCATATCCAACATATTCTGCAAACCTTTCATTTTCTTTCTCTGCCCGTGTCTTTCACTGAAAATTAGTCCTTTGTGAAGGAGTTATAGGTTCCCAATGCCTGGAATTCTCCTGTTTCTCCCAAAGTGCCAACTCATTCCATTTTTTCCATATCACAATGAGGGCAGTGAGGAAATGTATCTTGAAGGTTTTAACACAGGCATACTATGTAAAGCAGTGAGATTGTAGAATCTGTGTGCCTAACCACGAGTCATCATGGATGGCTATGCAATGCCTGATGGATTGGAAACTATTTTAGCACCTGCCAGCAAAAGATGTCATCAAGGTAGCTGAACAGAAGCTGAGGAGAGGCTCTACAAAGACTAGCAGAGGAGTGAGTGAGGCTAGAGATGCCATTAGTTTACCTAGCTCTAGGAAAGTTCTGTATGTGGAAAAATATTTGCATGGTGAATCTTGGAGACCCAGCACTGAGCCATAGGAGCCGAAAGGATACCGAAAGCCAGCAAGAGCATCAGGGATGGCTTGGGAAGACTGGAGGCAGCTCATGGGAGAGCTGGCATGTGGAGGTGAAGATGTACTGTCATGAAGAAGACCAGGACATACAGTCCATCCCCAGAAAGAATGACTATTTATAAACTCTGTGACAATTTTGAGCATAGCAAAGGCTTTCTGTCAGTAGTGGCAGCAGAAGGGTTGGATCTCTCTTTTCTTTGCTGGTAGGTAGCTTTGAAATGTTGTTTTTTGCACTTCAGTCATTACAGGAGTGAAACTTTGAAAAGGTTACGCATCCTGAGAGCTAAGCTAGATCTAAATATAGGAGACAAAACAGAGTGGCTGTCTCGCTTTGGAGAAGCCCGGCTTGCAGCCCGTCCCCAAGCTGACAGCCCCTGCTGACTTGCAGACGGCACCATCCTGTCCTCTCACAAAGCCTAAAGGACAGAAGTGGGGAGGAGAGAGGTGACTTCAGTCCAGCAACAATCGCTTTACAACTTTCTTTAATGAAAACTTCTTCCTTTTTCTTTCACTGTCACAAGGGATGTGCCTGCTTGCTACATGCTGTATTTAGGTAATGGAAGAAGGGATGACAGTGCCTTATGGTGTTCAAAAATCGGAGTGGTTGGAGACTAATTCAGCCTTGTGTTTATATGGGGGTCAATATAATTTGGCTGTTTGTGTGATGCTGCCAAATGTTTGACGGGATGAAGTTTTTGTGTCTGTTTTTACCCTTGTGGGTGACAGCCCCCGGTGCAAATGCAGCCCCTCTTGCTGCAGTTCAAATGTCAATTTCTTTCTGCGCTGTCGGCAAAAATAAGCAGAACGGAAAGAAAAAAAAAAAAAAAGTGTCAGGAGCAACTTGGAGAAAAGCACTTGAATTACCAGCAAACTTAACCCCATTGCATGCCGCCTCTCTGAAATCTAGTTTAATTCCACACGTTTGTGGCTCTTGCTGCGTACAGCTGCGTCATAGCGCAGCACAACTATTCTTTTTCTTCCGAGTTTTTGTCTTATGCTTTAAGGTTTTTGGTTTGTAGGAGCCGGGGTCCGGCTGGAAGATGCTCGGCTCGGCGCTGGCTGCGGTCCGGCCCCGCACCGCGGCGGCCCAGCAGGGGGTAGCCGAGCACCGGCGGCAGCGCACCGAGCGCTCCGAGCTGCCCCCGCCGTGCGGGCACCGAGCGCTGCGGGACTACGGGGAGCCCCGTGCGGGGTAATGCGCCTCATTGCCTTCCCTCTCTCTTTTTTTGGTCAAAAGCTGCTTGCCAAACGCGTACATAATTCGCTATGCCTATGGAGTTGCATTGCTAAGTGAGGAAGCTATGCTTTCCAAACAGAGAGTGGCAGCTGGCAAACATAAAATATCTCCAGGGTGGCAAAGCAGCCCCCCACCAAAAAAAAAAAAAAAAAAAAAAAAAAAAAAAAAGAGAATTTCAACACCTGGTTTTGAAAAATCCAAGGCCTGGTCTTTGTTTCATCGAATGCAAACCTGTCTTGAGGCGATCCCAACTTGTCGCTGTTGGGAACTGGTCACGCTGCTCTGTCATGTTGTGCTGCCGAATTTGTCTGGGGATGGAGACTGAAAGCGTGTACTCTGATACCTTGCTTTGGCTGAAAGGCTGCTGGTGAATGTTGCTGCCTCTCTTCCTCCCTCCCCCCCCCAGCAAAGTAATGGGACTTGGCTGCTGAGCCAACAGGCTGCAGACTGCAGAATGTAGCTGCTTATAGTAAACAAACAAACAAACAGAAAGCATGCTTCACTTGTATTGCACGCAGCTTAGATCAGCAGTGTGTCTTGGTAGGTACTACATCAACCAGGCTTTCTTCTCAAAGACTGTATGAAAGGAGACAGTAATTCCAGAAAGGACTATCTTTACTTTCAGATTTTGGTTCTGAGAGCTTGTGTGACTTCTTAATGTTCCCGGAGAGGTCTATGCAGACGTGCAGATTTTGATCTGTCTTTGATACCATCACTGGTGGGTACCTATTTGTGCTGGCATTTGCAGCGGTGTGGCAGTACATGCCTGATCATGAGTTATTAGACACTGCAACCAAGCCACAGAGCCTGGATGCTTGCTTCAGCCTCTACTCTGCATGGCTTGATGGCCAGCCTTTGTTCCTGGCCTCTGCTCCTGGCCTCCCTCCCTGCTCCAGCAGAACACTGCCTGCAGCTCATGTGTTCCAGCAACAGAGCTGCAGGGCTCTGGAGGTTGGGTGAGCTGGGTATTTCCTGGGAGCTGGGCCGGGGGTTGAATTTCAGCCTTTGAGAAGGTGAAGGAAGCAGCAGGGAGTGCCCTGAGCCTGTGGGAGCTGCAGGGTCGGCCGGGGAGAGGCTGCTGCACAGTTTGTGTGTTTGCTCAGGAGAGAGATACCCCCATTCCTCTGTCCTACTGCCCTGAAATTGGGCTGGTTCCTTGTGCAAAGTGTGGTATGTCTGTGTTTGGTGGCATTATGATTAATATATATGTATATTTGCACTTTTCTCAGTAATTATATATATATTTATATTATATTTATATTTTGTATATAAATATATGCATATACATAATTACTGAGAAAAGTGCAAATAGTTTCTGTCCTTCCTTATCTAAAAGCCATTCCTGGCTGCGCAGAATAGGAATTAGGAAATTTTATACAGATAATTCTTACCTTTTTTGTTTGTTTTAAATATAGAAATGCTGTTTTGTTTGGTGCATTGTGAGTTGTTTTTTGTTTGTTTGTTTTTAATAAACAACTCGAAGGGAAGAAATACTGCATACCACCTGTTTAAAGCACTGCTAATGGAAAAACCCCCGTTTCCCACAGCCCAAGCTCACCTTGTTGCCACCTACACCAGGCTGCTCCTGCATTGCTTTCCTTTGTTCTGTTTTCCTCAGTGCAATGAACCCTTACATTATGAGTTTCTGCTGTAGTTTTAACCTCTAATATGCAACCATTACAGCTTATCTTGTCTCCTAAATTACTCTAAAATCCAATTATAAAATCCTCTTTCCCTCAATAGCACACAACTTGCCACATTACTGAAATGCTGGGTAGCTCTTTTGTTTTTCTAAATTAATAATAACTACCATTTTCCGTCTGCTCTTAGTATGGAAGTCTTTTATATCGCTGTGCTGCTTTCCCATAATACATATTATGGCTCTTTTTATATGCTAGTTATGTTTGGAAAAAACTAAAAAGGTTTTCAAAGGATGTGCCAGTCAACTTCTGTGTATCGAAATATGACAATGAAAACCTTTTGTGGAAATACAGGTAGTAAATTCTTAATAGCAGTGTATCCTGACAGCGGAAAATGGCAACTGATCATTTGCTGGATCCTTTATTTTGGGCAGGGATTGTTATTTCAAAACAGTCCTTACTGATTTCAAAATACAGTCTCTGCCTGAGCACATCAAGAGAAATGCAACAGGGTGAATGTTCAGCTCTACGTTGACAAGTATTCAAAAATATTAGTGTCTTACCGGTATGGTTTCCAAATTTCTAGTAGGCTTTACTTTTCCTTTCAAAAAGGGAATGATAAGAATGCTTTGCTTTAGAGGTTTATTAAGTTCATATCCTGAGTTCTCAGTTTTTTCCTTTTCCAAAATGCCACGGTCTCCATACTAACAGTCCGAACACTGGTCGTGTCCTAACACTGGATCTGTTGCTCTTAGAATATTAACTGTGTAGATAAATCCACTTGCCTGTTTTTAATAAGCTGTCTGGTACTGTAAGCATTTTCAGAAACCCAATGTGAAGATGTAGTGATAAAATGGAGGCGGTGGAAATAAAGATGCACCATCCAAGCTTGCAGCTCGAGTGAGATTTACCAGAAGGGCATCTAATTGGTAAATAACGTAATCTCATGTTCGCACACACACACACACATATATCCACATTTACATACGCAATCTGATGCTATCTGATAATTAGGCAAGTGCAATAAATTAAATGAGGAAAGGCTGCACGCAAATGCAAGAAGGCTTGCCAAGGAAGAAGTCATTTTTTTCCTCATAGTGGCCACCAAAATGATGATAGCCACTCCTCAACCCTAGGTAAAATTGGAGAGAAGTGTTTGGTAATAGTCGCCTGATTAGAAGATTGTATTAAATCACACACTGAAACTGTTGGGCTTTACTCGATCCCATGGTGAAAGAGAGCAGCCTGCAAGTAAAAGGATTTTGGCAGGTTTATAAGTTGTAAGACCCCAGCCAGGCGTAACTCTGCGTGTTGGGAATGGTGTCTACAACATCCTCACGTGAACTTTTTGCCTTTTTATCAGAGTTGCAAGGATCGGGGTGTTTACTCTCCTCTGCTAATCCTCCCATGCTGTGTGTTGGGACGTTAGCACTAAAATAGCCTCAGAGTCTGATTTCTAAAGGGGAATTCTTGTGTTGTCCACCAGTGGTGTGAGTGGACAAACTGCAGCTAGCTCCAGCAGTGGCTAATTGCAACTCAGCACCGATCCCTTTGGTTGAAGCTCACATGCATCTGTGTCCTCTTCCTAGGAACAGGCTGAAGTGCATTAGGACGTTTTGCTGGTTGGCTTTCAAGGCTGGTGTATTATATTCCTTGTACACTCATGTTTTGGGGTTATGCTGTTTGTTTGTTTTTTTAATTGTACCTCCTTCTTAAGTGATTGCTTCTTTGAGCTTGGGAAATATTTCACTTTATTTACCGTGACCTAAAGTAAATTAACCTGTATCAGCACAGAGGTAAAAGACATTGAAAATATATTTATATCTTAAATTGAAGTTCAAGGTAACATTTAAATGAATAATTATTTACTATTTTGTTAAATGCTGACATATATGACAGCAATCATATATTAGTACAAATGCTTTTCTGTTTTGAATGGCTCATTAGTTGCTTTGTAGAGCTGCACTGGTTTTTTAAGATTCAGATTCAAAATCTCTCCTGATTTCTGCTCTTTGGGTTTTGGCAGCAGGCCAGCTGCAGATATGCATAATATTTCACTGTTAGACCTTGCAAACAGAATATCCTGCTGTGCTAAAGAAAACATTGTGTTTCTTACCACATGAAAATAATCCATCACTTTTCAATCAGCACACATGCATACGCTGGCGTGCACACAGACACACACACAACCCTCTACCTGTTTTTTCCATCAGACTCCAGAAAAAAAAAATTAATGGCTATGTTGTGAAGGTTGGACTCTTTGTACATGATCCATTAAAGTACAAACTAATCAAAATATATCTAGCATCTGATTTGCAAAGCAATGTGGAGCCAGAGGCAAGCTGCAGAAATAGACCATCTGAAGACCTCTCTGACCTTGTTCAAGTAGCAGTATCTTTTTGTTTATTTTAAATATTGTTTGGAAAGGGAAAGCACAAGTACAAGGCAACCTAGAACAACCTCTGCACAGCTCACAACTGCGTTATGTACAAAAAGGCGAAGCAAGAGTACATGTTGTACAGCGTGCAAAGTGCAGATTGCCTTGTTTAATGGATGCTGTTGATCAGTAGCAAAGATTTCCTCCTTGGAAACAGATACATTGCACAGGAGGAAGTCCTTTTGTGGTGGAGCACAGAGAATCCATGGGTGCATGTGTGCAGACTGTGGGAAGAATAAAGTAAATTCTTTATTTTTTTGAATGGTCTGTCAGATTTTTGTATACACACAGTCAGAGTATTACATGCTCGTATACAAACAGTACTGAATTTTTACTTTCCAGTGCTGAAACAGAGGTCAATGGAACTACATTTCTTTGGGATAGTATGCATGCTTGAATGAATGTATTGCAGTCTTTCTATTCCAAGGAGACCATTTATTAAATGATGAGATATGTAATATCATGTTTTAGCTGCATATTTAGGCATCTTACTTTGACTTTAAAATGAATTTAGAACTACAAGAAGAAGTAACAGTCCAGATTTTTCCTCCTTAAATGTTGCTCTTTTAGAACATAGCCACTATAAGATACCTTTAAATAGAGTTGGAAGGAGCAGCTAGAAAGACTTTGCATCACTTGTCGTGGCTAAATTGAGAGCCTGACGTTGGGTGGGAGGAATCATAGTATAGGACCAAGATTGTCTCATTGAAGTTGCCTTTCTTCCCTCTGCAGACCTCAGCGTTTTGCTGAATGGGAGTGGATGAGGGAATGTAAGATATGGCGTGTGAAGTCTTTCTTTATGCCTGTTAGTAATGCTTCAACCAAAGGCAAATGGACCATTCAGGTAGGCAGTTAGGTCTTGGGAGGATTTTTTTCCTTCTTCTTTGCAAGGTCTCAGTATTTTTATCTGCGTGTGCCATACACTTAAATTCAAGGCACTCGTGCGTGACTGCTGAAAGAGCAGGTCTAGGAGCATGCAATGGGCAAGGGTAAGCTGCAGTACCAAGAATGGACATGTTGTGAGGGCTGGATGAACCTGGCTGTTAATTTCCAAACATTCTTCCCCACTGCCCTTTGAAGCATTTACAGTCATGCATTTTTTAGACCATTGAATTTTGAACTTCTGGTCACCCCTTTCTTCCAGTTGTGAAAACAAGAGCTCGTCAGTTGAAAAAGGAGTTCTCAACAGAACTGTCAGACTGCAGTTCATGACACGAGTCAAAAATCAGAGCTAAGCTCTCTTGCCATTATAACATTTGATTAAGATGACTTACCAGGCTGTTGTTTCAGTGGTTTTGTTGCCACCCACTTATATTTTACTTCGTCAATTATTTTTGATGCTCTATCGAGGGTTTTGAGACTGCAAATAAATGCAGCACATTCTGGTATCTAAATAAAGTGTGAGAACATTTGGCCAGCTTTTTCAGGATTGGTTTGTAAAATAAATGACTTTCCTTTGGAGTCTCACATCTTTCAGCTTCCTTTCCACTTTTCATTCTAAATATGGAGCTGTGAGAAAGACAACGAAGGAAAGGGTAAATATTGAGAAGAGAAGAGTCTGGTGTTTGGAGTGAGCTGTGATCTGGTTTCAGCCATGCTATCTCACATCTGACCTTGGCAAGGCTGCTACCCTCTGTAGTGACTGGCTTACTGATACATGAGGTAACTAGAATAGGTTTGGATACACCAATTTGGGTTGAAATAAGCAGAAAAAATATTTATTTGTAGGAAAGACAGGCAACTTTGTTGCATATTTTCTCTGTGGAGTGGCAAATATTTTTTCAGTAAAACAGCAACACAATGTGTCTGGCTTTTCTGAGTTCCTTCCAAATCCAAGTGGAGTCAAGTGGAGCTGTTGCCACCCCCCAGAATTGGGGAATATCTTCAGGGATGGTATTGGTCTTAAATGTGAATAGAATTTGTGCCTCTGCTAGAGATTTGCCTTACTTTCCATGAGATAGGTGAACAAAAGTTTGCGTTCCTCATATATGCTGCACTTCCTCAGTGAGCTCAGATTTGCTTACTGAGATGCATGCGTTCAAACTGATCGCTGAAACTTAACTCTTTGTGTGCCCCTCTCTTCATTATCTCCTCATCCCAGTCACAGAAGGACGCAGCCTCTTAGCAATTGAAGCAGAGGAACCGCCAGGAAAATTTCATCTGGGAACTGCTTTTGCACGTTGGAGGTATTTTCAGTCATCTTTCAGAATGGTTTGCCTACTTCACCTCAGAAAACTTCTGACAGTGCAAATATTGATCCTGTTAACTCCAAAGGCTCAGTAAAGAAAAATGTAAGAGAAGATAATGCGTCCCGCAAGTAAAACACTGGTGAGCCACCTTGTTTGTGTTAATTCCATGTACTACCAGGTGGAAATCACATCAAAACTGCTTTACTGTTATCCCCTGCTGCTGTGAGAAAAGCTGGCTTAGTCCTTAGATAAAAGCTCAAACCTTTCTTTGTCTCATAGCTGCGTCAGCTGGCTCAGCTACCAGGAGTTCCCAGAGAGGAGCTCTCCACATCTGCTCCTTGTCCAGAAGGTCTGCTGTATGGCAATGGGAGGAGGAGAGAGTGAGAAGAGCACAAGGGGATCTCGTTATTTTGTCTGGGAAGAGATTGAAGAAAGGATGCTGGCAGAAGGAGGCAGGAAGTCAAGGGGAACAACTGACAAGGAAGAAGATGCTGATAAAGCATAATGAGGTGAAGAAAAAAAGCAGTGGAGCCTGGCGGTACCACCATGAACCACCAAGAAACGGATAATGCAAATAATGAAATACCAGCAGTTCTCAAAGTGACAAGCAGAGATGAGCCAAACGTGACCATTGGTAAAGCAAAGTCCAGGCTGTCGAAGCTCTACCAACATTAGGAGAAAAAGAGGCAATGCTCAACCAGCTGGAGCTGGTTGTTCCAAGCACATGAAAGGGACAGCTGACATTTTCTGGAGGATGCATCCATCAGCACACTGATAGACTTCTTTCTTCTTCTTTAACAGCACCAAATTTGTGCAGGTAGTTTCTATATCTCTTGTATAAATACTAAGAAGAGGATAGCAACAGTAATGTGCAACTGTTGTTAGCTTGTTTTCAGAAGTTGTGTGCCCAGCTCAAAACTGCTCAGGAAGGTGCTGGCTTCAGCAAGAGGTGCCACTGGAACTCATTGCCTGGCAGGGGACTGCTGTCCAAAGGATGAGAGGGTGTGAATGACTTACTTTAAAGTTAGGTTTTGATTCTTGTGATCTAAGTTAAAAGAGGCTTCAGTTGGAGAACAAGCTCTTGTAAATACATTTTGAAGTATCTTCATATTCAGTATGTAGAAAATTGCTAGCAGACCACTGTACTCCTCTGAAAAGAGAAGTGATGTAAACAGATGACCAAAAGGCTGTGTCTTTTCATGATGTAATTCACCTGAATGCAGGCAGATATTCCTAAGTGCTGTCATGGCAGAATATGTCCTGCTGCTTATCCCTTCCAGAGCCTTGTGCAGTGCTTTGTCTAGTTGTAAATGAACCAGTCAAAGAGAGCATCACCACCTTTCTTGCTAGCGAATTTCTCATTCCAATCTATTTCATCAGTAGGATGCTTCTTCACACACTAGTTAGCCCTGTTTAATTTCATCCCATTACTACTGTTTCCATTATGGTTTAACTTAGCAGTCCTCTGTTCACATTTTTTTTCCTCCATCCATCTTCATTCCTCACTTTGACATCACCTTTTGTTTCTGAAGGAACCAAACAAAACTATGTGGAATACATGTGAAATTCAGGGCTTTAACTTTCCCCAGTCCAAAAGCTGAAGGGAAAACACCTTGCTTGTCAGGCCTGAAAAAATATTTGAATATTAGCAAGCTTTACCCAGAAAAATACCTTATAGACCTTATTTCCTATTGTGTAATGGAGGTCCAAGTCTTCCCTGTTTCCTCTTTTCCTATGACTGCAAGACTGGAGATGATGTTTTCTCTCCGTCACGCACATTTTAGCCATATATTTCCTTTTCTGCATGAGATTTTTTTGAAAGTTGCCTTGTCCACTTCAACTTCCCTGGTCTTCTCACATAGAATTTGGTACGAGCTTACACTGATGCTGACATTTTAAAATTTTCATTCAGCTGTGAATTTTTAGCCTTTTGGAATTTGTTTTTGGAAGATGGTTCAAACCTTGCTGGCCTACCACAAAGGCTAACGCATTATTTTACTAAATTAACTGAAATAATGGAGACTACAAATGTGAAATTTGGTTAGGTGTAGCAGGTTGACACAAAGCTTCACATTCACCCGCAGTGTTAATGCACATACTCTGATTTACTGTGAATCACTTCTCAGTTATACTGGGAGCGCATATGCGATCAGGTCCATGGTGTTATGATGGCCCTGGTTGTTCTGCTCAGTTGCTTTGTAACAGACAGTTGAATCAAATTGTTTTAGAAATAGCGTACCGAAAATCATGTGCGCTTCTCCTTCTCCCTCTGTTCCCCCAGCACCATGCATTTTCTGCTGGTTAGTTAGCACTCCGTGTGCTCAGTTTGGCCTGTTATTTTGCCATTGACGTGGATGTTTTCTTTAGTGAATTACTTCTGTGTTTGAGGCCTCCTTTACTTCTGAAATGTTTTCTTAAAGTCTTGCCTACGTTCGGCCTTCTCCTATCCCTTTTTATAAAGCATTTCATGATGTGCTGATCCAGTAGGAAATCTACTTGTAAAGTCTGGCAGGAGCTGCCACTGAGTTAGAGCTGTTGGGGAAGCAGTGCAAACTTTATTGTCAGAGCTATCACATCCCTTTTGATTCACCTGCTGTTTTTTTATGACTTAGAAATCACAGTGCCTTGTTTATGATGGCAGTTTATTAAAGGGTAAGAATATACCAAAAAAGATTTTTTCAATTGCTGAAATAAAATACTGAGGATTCTGTTTAGGATACGGCTTACGGAGAAATGCGGGAACATAATTCCCCTTGAGGAAGCAATGCTATTAGTTTAATAAATAAAGGCAGTGCAATTAGATTAATAAATTAGGAGAGACTCTGTTTGTCAATGGTTGATTACAGCCAGCTTTTTGTTGGAGTATGATTTGGTCAGGAAGGGCAGGTGTTTCTGTGACAGGAACTGCTGATATTCTTGATTTAAAGAAATTTGATTTCAGCCTTCAGGATCTTTCCGCTTTGAACACAGTTGTGCAGATTTTAACTGAGTTATTTATTGAATCCACGAAGCCCAATAGCTAAACATTGTGCGTGATGACTCTGCACAAAAGCTTACTGTGATTGTATTACTTTCTTTTACTAGATGTAGCAGCCTGCTGTTAACAAATAAAATACCTACAATCGTTCAGTCTATTAGATTATGCACGGGATGCCAAATTCAGTACAAAGCGGGCCATTTAGTGCTTCTGATTGGCCAAAATATGATGCTTTTTATGTATGCTCAGTGCTTAGTAAAACAGTCGATTTGGTACTTGGTGTTCATGTCAGTGAGTGTTGGTGCAGTCCCCTGGACACACCGCAGGCATACTCTGCTCAGATGCCTGAGTGAGCTAGTGACAGTTTTGACTTAATTAACATTGAACCGAACCTCTCAGCTGCTCTCACGTATCAGTAAGTTACCGGGCAAACGCCCTTCCAACATAAGGTAAATTAACTCACATACCTGCTTAGACATATTTAAGTATGCATTAAATTAAATATTATTACATAGGTAGTAAAAAATCCATATATTTTAACGCAAAGGAAACGGGAGTGATTACAAATGTTGATATTTGAAATGCTTGTTTTAGTAGGGTAAAAAAATAAGCTTCCTTTCAGGAGCGGTCCTTCTCGTATTTGTGTTGCACAACTGAAACACGTCCAAGAAATAAGTTCTAAGTGCAAATTGTCCCAGAGTTGTTTATTTCTGAAATTTTTCAGCTGTGATCTGTGGTCAAAATATCAGCTGTCTTTGGAGCACTTGCTGGGGGCCTGAGGAGAGCACTGTGAGGCCGTCCTCTTCAAGGCTCCGTCTGAAAGAGATGAACGAGAAGGAGTGATGGTAATAAAGTTTGAACGTAAATCACATCAGAATGATTGCCACTTGTAGTGTGCTCAGTATTAGCCCCTTCAACTGGTAGGGACTGCCTTTTTATTAAACACATTCCTCCCCTACCTCTTGCTCTGGCATTCTTCTCTCTGGCATTGCCACTTGGGCGGTAGGAATTACATGGCCAGTGGAATATCCCATTCTTCTGCTCCTGCTCGGTTTGCCGTCTGTGTAGTGAATAGAGAGTTGGGGTTCTGATTCAGGGATGGCTTAGTGTTTCATTTTTAACAAGATGTAAAGAAAATGCTATACAATAAAGTAAATGTGGCGCTTAGTTTGAACAACATAGACATGTAAAAGTGTGGTAGTGGTAAACACCATTATCTTTTAGCAAACAACAGTCACTTATCAAATAAGACAATGAATTTAATGAAGAATCATTGATAAGGATACAGCAGCACATTGATTAATGCATACAGCAAATTCTCCTGAACCATGACTGCATTAGGTCTTTACTCTTTTGCAATGATATGCAAGGTATAATAAAGCTTTCACAGTTACTCAATGTTATGAATAGTATTAACAGTATGATCTGATTTTCTAGTTGAAATGAATGGTCATCCATTTCAATGGATAGATGCCAGACTTCGTAAAGTTCTCACTTTTTCATGTACACCAAGGTGATTATCAGATAGAGATTTCAAGACAAAGAAATGTCCAGGAAGGAACTGAAGAGAAAAATGTGAACAGCGTACTATTTTTGCTTATGGTGCAACATAACTTGGATATATAGTAAAGTAATTAATAATAGCCTAATTTAATCCACAGCACTACACAGAAGAACAACACCATGTCATTTGGCTCTGTTTTGCTTTTGTAAGCATGCTTTCGGAAAAGGATATTTGTCACCAGTAAAAAATATTCTGGTCTTTATAGCTACACTGATTTATTTTTAAATGCAGTACTTTTGTTAAACATAAAATTACTTTTCCCCCCTTTCTTTGAATGTAGACCATACATCACGCTGTCATGGAAAAAAAAAAAAATGCAGTTCCTGGGGCAACATGTCCCCCTTTCCCCTGTAGATTTTTCTGATCACTGAACCCTGCAATGGAACGGCTCTGTGGACAGGTGTTTGACACATGGACAGGGCAGTGCAGGTACTGCAGTTTGAAGTGCTGGAGTTGTGATCTTGCCAGAATTTGGCAAAGCAAAAATTGTTTAAAAGACATGTAGCTAAGATCAAGGTGGGATCCTAGAGCTTGAGAATAATCTTAATTTAAAATCCTCTTCCTGAAATCAATTAATCTTTAAAACAACTCCTGCAAGTTATCAAGGACACATGCTGTTTTATTGTACTGCACGTGCAGTTGCATTGAAGGTTTGTATTGCTTGCATGAGTAAAAATATGCAGTACAAGTCTTCTTGTTTTGATTATCTTTTGACCTGCTGGCTTACCTGAGATAAGAGAGAGAAATCATGCAAATGGCTGCGAGCTCCAGAGTGCTGTGTGATGTGTGAAGGAAGAGTGGAACACATGTGCTTTGTTAATGTGAATTTCTCAGTCAGTAAGCCATTGCATATTAGTAATATCATCAATTCAGGACTAATTAATGCATCATTATGGTCTTCTGAAAGGCTTTTGCCAGTGCGATACTGAGCGCATTGGTTAGTATTTGTTCTGGAAATGTGTTTTATTATTATTGCTTTATTGTAATTTAAAGCTGATTTTGGTGTCTTGAATTGCCCTCATACACCCAGAAGCATTGTTCTAATTAGAGATACTAGCAGCTAAAAATATCAGGCATAAAACGCTGATGAATAATGTGTAGCGTGCCTTCCTCTCATTCTACGTGTGGATGGTTTTACTGACAATAGAGTCACATAAGGCAGTTTGATTGTTCTGATAAAGTTTGTCCCCATCTCTCGGGGGAAAATCTGTCCTTCCTGCTTTCTTAGGCCTACTTTGGACCTTGTGGGCCATGCATAACTTTCGAGGACTGGATCTGAAAGTCTTCCCCAGGAACATGTTTTTGTAGAACATCTGTTTTAAAAAAAAAAGGTATGTGCAAACCAAAGTAAGGCCAAGGTCATCTGAAGTTTATCACTACTCTACCCAAGTGCTGCCTGTAGTCATTTTGCTAGCTTTAGTTTCATCTGGTCCATGCACAGTAAAAATTCTGCTCATAAAGCAGTCACAAAAATTGTTATGGCCCTAAGGAATGCTCCTTAAAGCAAATAAGTGCCGTAGTTTCCAGATTCCATCCCTAATTAGAGAGAGGGGTCAAGTGTCAGGTCCATCAGTGGGCTGTAGTATTTCAATTTTCCATCAGTGAGGGTCATTCATTTTAGAAGACAAAGAGGCTGAGAATTTCTTTGTGATGTTCTGGTTGTCTTTCCACCTCATGTTGTTCCTTTCCTTTTCGTGATGATTTAGCTTATTATTAAAAAAAAAAAAAATTGTCTCTGGATAAGACTTTAGTGGACTCTTAAATCACTGTGTTTTGGGGTTTTTTTCTGCTGGTTGGCAATGTCGTGCCTTCTGTTCCATTAACCTAGTGCCTGATTACACCAACTGTCTGAAATGCAATTAGAATGACTGCCTATGATCTTATCTGGCACTAACATCTCCTTTCATTTTTTAATTTCATTTTAAACACGTGGAACTATTTGAAATTCCTTTTTCCACCTTTATCTAGATTCCATTTTCTTAAATGAAATCATCTAACTTCTCCAAAGGGAATAGTTTAATTGTTCAAGATGCATGATTTGTGATGACCTTACAATTGTGCAGGACCACAGTCCATGGTGTTCCATGCAAGTGATCAGAAGGGGCCAGGCTTGCCTTTGAAGTGGGGTAGCTTATTAGAAAAGTGGAAAGTTGCATCGAACTTTCATTCCAATTAACTACATCCTTTCCACATAAGCATGTTCTTTGTGTTGTGGGTTGGTAGGTTGGTTGGTTGTTTTTTTTCTCCTTGAAATTTACTGCCAAAACTGCCTCAACTGACTACTATAAAGTATTTTCATTCCAACCACCTATTGATTCATCTAAGTTCATAGCTGAATAGTCATAACTTAGAAGATTTATGGAGTTCTAGGTGTCCAATTTATATAGCTTATTTGTTTTACAATAAGGGTGTGGGTTGGTGGTTTTCCCCCCCTTCTTGGACTCTTTGTTCTTCTTTACTTACTAAAATGGTTGCTGGTATTCTACACTGCTTCCGTGGGACCCATCATATGATTTGGCTTTGTATGGTTTTGATTTAATCAGGAGGAAGATGAAAGTGGGTGTGTGTTCCTTTCAACTCCTTATCCGTTTTGCCATCCATCTTAGTCAATGTGTGGTTGCCCAGGACACAACATTAATGATAGCTGTCAAAATAATAGTCAGAAGGTTAAAGGTCAAGAAAAATATGTAAAAGACTTCAGGGTGAACCAGATGATAAAGTAACTCATTTAGGCCATTAAATGCTAGCATAGTATGGACTTGATGGGTTCATGGGTTACTAGAAGCAAGAAGAGTAAATGGGGACATCTTCAAGTAGTTTACTCTTGTTAAAAGATGAAAAAAGATGATAATAGCATTACCAAACAAGCACACTAAAGGCAATTTTCTTAATTACCATGCTGACCCAGCAGTGCACAGAGAGAGGTCTTGTTATTAGAATGAGAGCTTTTACTTTCAAACAATATTAACCCTTCTCTATACCATATGTCTTAATTAAGAGTATTCCTGGAAGTTCTGCTGCTGTCAATATTTTTAAATTTCTCTTTGGGCTTGCAAAACCATTGGGTCAAGAAACAAGTCTTTGTAGCTGACTGCATCGTTTAACTGGTCTTTTATTTCATTTTAGATGTTTTTCCAATAAAAATGTGGATCTTATGTTTATGAAAGGGACAAACCTGAGTAGCTAGCTTGCCTCTTGCTATATGTATTCATACAGTGTAATCATGCTTCAGCAGTGCTAGATGTTAATTAATCAAAGGGGAGCTTTTGTGATCTTACATCACCCATAATTCCATCAAAATGGCAGTATGAAATTGCATCCCTGCTTCTTGTTTTTCAACAAAGTTGGTTATTTAGAGTTGTTTAGAAGACTGTATAAGTTTATTTTCCAGAAGAATGTAGGCAGGTAAGTTCTGGAAACTATTATTTTCTTAAGCAGTGAAATTCTGTGGAAAAATTTCAGTCTGCAACAGCAGGGCATGAATTAGTAATTTCCTCAAGCACTTAAAACAAATTCTAGCAAGACTGACATGTTTTGTACATACTTCCTCGCTTCTGTTACCTAGCTGGTCCTGTATTTCAAAGGTTTCATCCACACTCTAAGACTTTCCAGCATGTTGACAGTCTCTCCTGCCAGACACTGTTGTTTTGTCTGTTTCTTTACAAGTCTTCTCAGAACTATTACTTTGGCCGTAGGTAGGTTTAGTAGAAGTGATTCTGTGTCAAGCTCAGATATTGCCTTCTTCTGGTCATTGTGCTGTAGCTACGTTTGGTGCAGAGAAAATACAAATCTCAACATTGGCAAATGTCACTGGTAGAGGAGTCCTCTTACAAATTAAAAATTAAGGTAGGCAGGTATAGAAGACATTAATGAGAGCAGTGGTGTGTTACTGAGAAGATCGTTAATGAGAAAAGCAGCAATAATTTGTCTGAAATTACATCGTTGTACTACCATGCTGAAATCACAGTATAATGTAATGAAATCAGCTGTACTGAAAGCTTTGGGAAAGTCAATACTGCTACTGTGACCATCATCCATTGCTCTGAGAAGGCATTTCATTAGTATTGATAAATTCAGAGGGGGGAAACCAATAAATCTGAAGACAATGACTGGGGCACCTAGAATATCTAGATCTTGAGCATCTTTCTGCTTACTTCTTGTTTGCCTTCCCATCTGCTGCCAGAGGACTTCTCAGTGACTGTCCTTCAAAGCACCACATTAGGAGGCCTGTTCCCAGTCTCAGAAGCTAAGGCAATTATTCATAGCATGATAACGAGACAAAAAGCTATCAGGGGTTTGCATTTATCTCCTGTTCTTTCTCCTCGGCAACAGTCTTGAGAGTACGGATCAACAGCAGTAGCAAATGCACTTGATTTTCCCCACTTACTTAACTTTGCTTTGCTTCATAATGATTTTGGTGTGGGGAAGATTTGGATTCCTTCCGGAGGTAAAAGAACTAGAAGGGGAGCTCCAGGTGCTCACCAACCATGTGCTAGTGTTCCCCCATGGGAAAGAAGGGTCCAAAATAATGACCATTCCCTGGACAACATGAAACTGTGCAAACAGTAGGGAAATCTGGTCCAGTGAGTCAGAAAAAAATTAGTTCAAAGTACCCCTTCCCTCAATGCATATTTCTACAGAGGTGGAGCCCTCAGCAGCAGCTGCTTTAATCTCTTGAGCTCTACTTTTTACACCAAACTTTTCACAAATAGGCCAAGCTTATTGCTGAGGCATTTAATCCCATTGCCTAATCTAGCTTTTCTGCTGTTGTTGTGTGGCCTTTGGGAATTATTATTATGAATCACTAGTATATCATACTAATATATCAGTTTCTACTTCTGTTAGTACTATACTATCCCTAACAATTCCTGTTAATGTCATGAACTGCTGAGCTTGGCACTGTAAAATGCATAGTACTTTTGACAAGGTCTACTTGAAAGAGCATGCAGCCTATCTCAGTGCAGGAAGGCAAAAAGCATGGAAAGGAGAAGTTTCATCCTCACTTCCCCGGGAGACAGTTGTGATGATTTATCCAAAATCAAACAAGATGTATGAGGCAATAACACTAACATTTGAAGCCAGATACCTTGAAAATTATTCCAGTGCCTGGACCGAGAGAAAGTGGCAAGCTTGTTTTCTGTGAGCTTGTAACCTATAACTATGCTGTAGCAATTGGAAAAAATACTCATTTAATATAAAGCAACAAATTGTGATCACATTTACACTATCTGTACATTTTCAGCAGAGCATTATAGTCCAGCATTATAGTGAGTGTAAAATCATATATCTTCTAATGTCTGGTTTGCAAAAATTGTTAGCTGACCAGGCAAGGAACCTCTGAATGGCTAATGGGAACTTTCTCTTCCCCCTAAATGGGGCAGTTCTCTAATTTGTTTAGCTAAACTACATTAGCCATACTGAAAGTTTTATTATCACAGTCAAAAGCAGGAAGCAGGGAACGGACATGCAGTATTTTTTATATTAAAGCAATTTTGAAAAACAAACTCAGTTTCTTATTGATTAGTTCAGTTGTTAGATAGAGGCTCATTACTTTTAATAATAAGATAATAGTAGCTAGAAATGGAAGAGATCTATTAGATCATTGAGTCCATCCACATTACAAGGGCAGGATATAGTCAGGTATATGTGGATGGATGTATCAAATATTAAATTCATATGACACAGTAAATCCTCCCTTTTCTTCACAGAGTGCTGATGCTAAGAGTTTTGACACTGAGTTGTTTACTCTTAAAAGCAGCTTCTGAGCTACCTTCTGGCCAGCTCTTAGGCAGATGTTTAGTTGGGAGAGAAGGATCCCAGGAGCCCACTAGGAATAAGGGCATGGCTTTGCCTTCTTTTCTCTCTCATAGCCAGCTGTCTGCAGTGTGTTTCAATGTGTGCTCAACACAGGCAAGAGCTGCCTCTACAAATCTGAAGTCCTGCTCCTAAGTTTTGTTTGTTGAGGGATGAACTGGTTGCCTTTGGAGCTTTGCGATAAAGGGCCTTCATTAACACTTCATGTCCAGGTACATCTCCAAACACCTCTAAGCACTGCCTTTTTCTGTCCCTTTTTAAGCTGAATTGCTTTTACAAAGCGTATGGTCCCAGTGAGAAGAGTGATGTGACCAAGAAGTAGTTCATCTTTGCTGTGCAGTGGCAGTGGAGTAATGGAGCGGCATGGGAGACCAATGTGCCAAAGCCAGTGACATGTTAGTTTTTTATGCACAGTACAGCATCTGCCACAGAGACATTCAGAGTCAGGTGAGATGTGCAAGAAAAGCGTGCATACTAGATGAATCATTTTTCCCATCTGCTCAGCACCTGGTTTCAGGTAATTGATCTTAAGCCTCTCCATCTCTCAGCACATAAGTTTTGCAGCAAACAGGCCTATTTGGAATTGCAGACCCCTTCCCCGTGGAGTGAATCCCCTTCCCATAAACTTGAGTTGCATTTTACACTCCATGATATTCACAGAGTATGTATGGTGGTGGTGGTTTGTTGTTGTTGTTTTGTGAACAGTGTACAGAAGGCAGTGAGGGTGGAGGTCTCATTTTACATGTCCATGATTTAGCTTCTGTGAAGTTTCATAGATGAGGAAACTGGAAGGTTTCCCCAGATATATAAAAATACCCACTCTTAAGAAACTGCCTTCAAGGCAGGCAAATTTATTGGGCATGTGGGGTCATATTGATTCATTGGGTTGGTTTTTTTTATTATGATTTTCCTTTTATTCTTTACTCTACAGCTATGGTGATGGAGAATGGGAAGGACTTCAGCTTAAAAGACTACTTCTTTCCCTGTTTTATCTCCAAAAAGTGGAGACTGATGGTGTGAAGCTGTCATAATTGAATGCAGTGTTGAGAAGTGACAGTGGCTAGTTGTTTCAAATATTAGATAAACTCTATAACAAGTCCTGCAGTCCATTGGCACTGTTAATACTTAGGTCTGTAAGTTGTCCTCTTAGCTTCTGTAGGACTCCTCCCATGTGAGGAATTGAGAAGCATTCATTTAGTGAGACTCTTCAAACAGGTGAGGAGGCACATCAAATTAAAACAGGCTGGTCCTGTGCATAAAGATTAATCATGTCACTAAACACCTGAAAGATTTAAGGAGGAAGTCAGTCCTTTTTGATTCTGTCCTCATATTGATTTTGGAGAAATTGCTAAATTTAGAGCAATTAGATACATTGAAAGTAATTAAATGCAAAAGTGCTGCAGCAATTAAAAAGTGAGTCCAAGCTGCATGTAGAATAGTTCAAACATTTTACAGTGTATCTTGATTTCCTTGGAACTGCAAGAGTTTTTCCAGATTGATGCCTTCTGCAATTATGCAGCTCCCATTTGGTTCTTTAAAATTGTTCAAATTCTTCCATAGTCTCCCTCAGCTGCTTCTGAGGCAAAGTGGTGTGGTTTTTTTGTTTGTTTTTTTTTCTTTTTAAAGTAAGTGTGGATGTAATAATTTTAAGACACCGTGCACTGCACGTGCCCAGAAGAACCTCGATCACTTCCAAATTCAAGGACTAATAAAAATTGGAAGCACTCCAGTAATTTTAAATTACTTTGCACATTGAAGAGTGATTTAAAATCATTGAACTGATTCAATTTTTTTTTATATATGCACTTCAATTTGGAAGTGAGTCAGACAGACAGCAGCAAGCTGAAGAGGTTCAGGACATATTGAAATAATTTAAACATTTTTAATTCAAGAAAGAGAGAAAGGAGGAGTAATGAGGTTCCTAATAGGAGCCCAGACAACACTCCCCACTTATTACCACTGCTTGGTTAGGAGTAGGATGATAAAGCAGCGAATGGGTGACCAGCATGGTCAAGAAGTTTTTTTCTAGCATTAGAGTAGTAGTGCATAAAGGGCCATCGAAGCTGGTGAGATCTGGATAAAGCCCTGTGGTTATTCAGAATTTATTACTACTGTTGTTTTCAGGGAAATTTACAAACTGTGGCTTTTGTTTTTCCTCTTGCAGATCTAGCTGGCAAAGAGGACTGAATGGCTTGGGGAAAAATACTTGTGTGCAAACATGTATGCAAATGTATGCAATGTGTAATTTGGCTTCACAACTTTTGCTACCTGAGATTGGTATATATGTATATGCGCAAAGAAAAAAAAAAAGAGCTGGCATATGGAACTGCCTGGCAGAATGTGAATATTACTTCAGCATTCATGCACTTATGCATACAATTAAATAGGAAAAGACTTCCTTTTTTTTTTTTTTTTTGTTCAAGGAAAAAACAAGAGCACCAATCTGAGGTCAATGCTATTGAAGTTTCACAATGGATGTTTTGCAGAAATAACTAAAAAGGGGATTTTTTGCAATCAATAATTTACTTTGTTTCTGCATAACGTATCCACTGAGAATATGTGATATTAGTATCACAGTTGGGTGGTTTTTTTTGAACAGTGGACAAAATTAAACTTTTCTATAGAGGGTACATGTAGAGAGAATGAAAAACAAAGAAAGAAACAATGCCAATCCAAGCCCAAAGACTGGCTTTCTGAAAGGGGCAGTAGTAGTTACTTGACTCTTACTGCAGAAACAGATGTGTTTCCCTAACTCTGCGCTTGCCTGTTTTAGAGGAATCAAAGGAAAGTGTTAAGAGTGAGGTGTTCAAACTCATACCTTTCCTTTGAATGCTAAATCATCCTTTGAATAGGATTTTGGTTCAGGAGTTCTGTTTTAATCCGAACTGACCTTGTCAGCAGCGATGTCTCATACTAGCTATGGTAAAAAATAGAATTGAGCTGATGTGCTCAAAAGTACAATAGCAACAGAAAGATGGGATTTCCTCTTTGCCTTCTATCTCATCTTGCTTTGTACTTTTCTTTGCATCAAGGGAGTATCATTGTGGAACAAGTAGGATCTATTCAGTCTGAATCTCACTTTGACAACGTTAAGCATACCATGTATCATCGTGTTTCCAAAGCTTCTTGTTGTGGCTTATAGTTGGCATAAACCCCTGGTTGGTCTCCACTAGAAAGAAGGCCTCCACACACAGTCCTATAAACTTAGATGAACATAGTGACCATAAAAATTGACTCAGCAATTATTGCGGAGTAATGAGGTAAACATTTCTCTAACCATGTATTTAACTGTGGACAACTGACAGGATATGAAATCTTTAAGCTGTGCTCTAACATGGCCTTAGTGGTAAAATGCCCAACTGCTGAAGGTAAGATTGCTTTCTTCATATATAGTATTCTTCGTTTTGCGTTTTCCATCAAGTATGATATTCTCACCATGGAAATCAGAGGCTCAAGCTCTTGTCTGTATGCTCTTCACATAGTGTCGAAATAATCATCTTTTTACCTCCAGCTACAGAAGGACCTTTCAGGAAGGTACCCAAACATCTAAAGTACCAGTAGTCTCGGGTTTCTGTCTTCCTTTTTTCTTTTCACTTTGGGAACTGAAGTTCACTTTCGTGCTTTTTACTGTCCGCGAAACCTCAACGGTGTCCGTCTGCAGTGCTACTCTGCAGTATCCCGTGATTCCTGAAATTCCCCAGAGTACATGTGACAAACCAGTGTCTAAGACTTCCAGAGGCGGTTTTCATAGGTTGGAGAACTGGCTGTGTATGTCACATTGAGCTCATGTGAGCCTACTGAGGGAGAAATTTCCTCTGTTCAGGCAGTAGTTAGCGCTTATTCTTCTGCTTGGGTCTGGATGAGGGCAGGAAAGCCAATACAGATGGCTGGCACATGAGGATTCAGGATCCCTCCGTAGCATTCAGATGCTCAGAAATGATGAGTAAAATCTGAAGATAAGCATTAGGCAGCCATCAACGGCCTCCTCTTGCCTGAGTTACAGCAACTCTTCTTTTGCAGAATATAGCTTTAGAAGGCCATGCTGCCATTCATCAGTTTCCATTCATCATGTGCAGTTTTTGATTCTGAGTATATCCTCTATAGGGCGATTTTGAGTTTTCATTATCATCTTTTGTTGACCTCACAGGGTTTTTACAGTTGAGTGTTGTTGTTTTTTTGTTGTTGTTGTTTTTTGTTTTTTCGTTTATATCAAATTGGATAACCTCTCAGACACTACCATTATTACTGTAATAGACACTTTAAGCCATTTGAGAATTTTGCAGTCCAACTAAATATGAATGACCCAGTGAGAGGTTTCGAATGCTAAACATTTAGTGAAGGGGAATGCCCTGACCCTCTGTGAATCTCATCTTTGTCCTGTCCTCAGCGAACAGCAGTCAGATATCTGTCTGGTTTAAGAACATTTTTATTTTCACACTTTTCTCAATGACTATTAATGTTTTCACTAAAATAAAGAAACATAAGAAGTACATTACAACTACTATAAATGTGAAAAAGATCCATCTAGTCCCCGAGGGCAGATTTTCAAATGTAGGATTACAAATATCTAGCCCTTAGAGTGGAATTCTCCCACTCAAAGGCAGCATTGTCAACTCACCTTTTAAAACTACTTAGGGTTACTTTTAAGGAAGGTGCTCTGTCTTGCAGAGGCAGCAAAACAATGCAGTAGATGTGGTGGCTATTCATTTTCATTTAGCAGATAAATCAATACTCACATAAAGCCTGAGTAACTTGTTGGCACTAAACTATGCAGCCCCATTTTCGCTGAAATTTGTCAAGATTCAAGCATGTGAGCTTTTTTTTTTTTTTTTTTAAGGAAAGGGTTGCGTGTTTTTTTATGTTGCTTTACATGAAATTGTAATAATAAACAGTAATAATCAAGTTATTAATCCTCTCTATATATTCCAAGCGGAAAAGGTTTTCGCAGCATAAGTAGAGTAAGTAAAAGTCAAAGCAAAAAGCCTCACTAAATCTTTGTGGGGGATCGAGAAAGGGAAGTTTCATACTCTTAGTTTACAGGCGTATGTTATACTGTACACACCGTCTGCAAGCACTTTAGAAAATCCTGGATGCTTAGCATAGTCTTAAATCAGGCATATTGCCAACTGTGGATTAAGTAGAGGATAGCTGGGTCATTTTCCTAGGAGTTCCTTTACAGTTCACCCTCTTTTCTTGGTGTTAATGCTTTTACTGCTGTTGGGTGAAGGGAGGAGAGGCTTGGAATACCCTGCCCCAGGGCCTCCTAAACTGTACATCTGTCATGGATCATGTCATGGAACAGAAATGTTTGTTTTTGCTCCCATTCATTTCAACTGGCAGCCAGTTATTATTAGAATGAAAAATTAAGCTATTATGCAGTAGAAACCTTGCTGGCTCTATCAAATTTATGGAGTTAATACAGCAAAATTATCCTTTATAGTGGGTATAAGCAGCTGTATGTATAATGCAGGCCTCTTCTTGATCAGTCCAAATACAAAATGGCAACCTTGCTTTCATTATTGTTGCTAACACTTGATAACAATGTCACCATATTTCAGAAATTTCAAGGGAGCAGTTACTGAGTTAAGCGTAGGGTAGACGACTTGGTTAAACGTAGAGCTCCATCCTCTCATCTCTAGGAGCTGCAGGCACGGTGAGCTGTTTTCAGACTGTGAGCGCAGAATTTCTCAGGAGTTTCCAAACATTTATTTCCAAGAGCCCTCATCTTTTTGATGGAGAGGATTTATTTTTTCCTGCAGGATAATGAGGCAGTTCACTGCATCTTTTGCTAACAAAAAAGGCAACCAGATTTATTTTTTTTTCCCCTCAATCGTACATACATAGAATCATACATTGACTTGGGTTGGATGAGACCTCAAAGATCATCGTCTAGCTCCAACCCCTTGCCATGGGCAGGGTGGCCAACCACTAGGTCAGACTGCCCAGGAACCCATCAGGTTTGGCCTTGAGCATCTCCAGGGATGGGGCACCCACACCTCTGGGCAGCAGTGCCAGAGTCTCACTGCCCTCCAAGTGAAGAATTTCTTCTTGGCATCTCCCCTCTTTCACTTTAAATCCATTCCCCCTTGTCCTATCAATGTCTACCTGTGTAAAGCTTTGTTAGTGAAACATTAAGTCCTCTTGAGAATCTAAGGTCTGAAATTCTAATGACTCATACACCCTTAGATATGAGGCATGCACTAGGAACAAGATGCCTGGTGAAAATAGGAAGGGATAAACTAAACAGAAGACAAAGACAAATGGATAAACAGAAGACACATCCAAGAGGAAAAGAATTTTAATAGTACTTACGTGTACTTGAAGCTGTATCTCAATACAGGTTGCTGTTAACATTAGTGCTGTGTATGGAAGGCAGTCTGTTGGTCTAAATTCAGCTTTTGGTTTAGCTAAAGAAATTACAAAGTCACTACTGTGTTGAATAGTATTTAACCAGCAGCGTTTATGATGTCAAAAGTTCATCCCAGCTTTCTCCAATCACCTCAAAAAAAACTGGTGAAGTTGTCAGGATGGGGTTAAATGGATGACACAAACTGTTATAGAATGGGGCACGTTTTCCAGTGGTATTGCTTCTTTGTCTTACTGGGACATTTGGGATGGACTTGGGAAGAAAAGAAATGAAGCAAGTTTCTAGCATTTTGTGGTGTGAGTAGACCTGTCCTTGGAACTAAGCAAGTCCTTTTACAAAAGTCGTATCACAGGAAAAGAGAATAAGGGAAGAAGCAGCATTTGAGTGAAAGAAAAGAAAAAATTATTTTCAAAATTAAGAAGCTTTTGGAAAACTTAAAGTGCTCGAAATTCAGAGTCGTTCCTGCTGAAATTATCCTCATGGAGTTTATCAATTTGTGTGTATTGGTATCATAGGAGATCAATTAAGTGCACTCACAATTGCCTTTGAGCTATTCTGAAGGTGGGGAGAACTCATTCTGTAAGTGGTTGAAACAGCACTACAATCATTACCTACAGTTTTTGGCAGATACTGTCGTTTGAGTAGATGGAAGGACAGAAATACTGTTACACTTCCTGATTTCTAATGAATTTTGAAGAAAAAAATGTAATAAAAATAAATTATAAGAAAATAATTAAATACAGTATATAGTTATGAAAAACAGAAATGAAATTTTCTATGCCACAGCTCTTGTCCAGAGCATGTACAATCTGAGTGCTTTCTTAGTGTGTAAAGAAATTGCTGTGAGGGGCTCTTGAGGGAAAAAAAAAACCAAAAAGTTAAAATATAAATACAAATCCTTAACTGTTGTAAGTAAAAGTTGCTTGGAAAAGAAGCCCCAACCTCATAAAAAGTGGAGCTGGCAATCAGAATTCATTAGGAGCCAGGTGTGGCTCGTCTTTTAATGAAACCCACAGCTAGCTCAAGCCTGGAGATGTTAATGGAAGGCAGCTGTGCATTTATGGCACCCACTTCATTGTCCCTTGTTTGACATCTCTCTCTGGCTACCTAGGCCTGAACTCTTCCCCTCTGCTCCTTGGTGTCTCTGTGTTATAGGAAAGGTACCTTGTGCTCTGCTGCCTGTCTGGAAGGCTGATGTCCTTCGTCTTTGGTGTATGGAAGTTTTCTGGGCAAGGCAGGATTGGGTTGCATCCAGTTTGGGACAGCATTATTTGTTTTGTTTGCCACTGGCTTTTTTTCTCTGGTCCTTGGCAGGTACTTCTTTGGGAAGCATAGGAGAAGCTTCCCCTGTTCTTCATGAGCAGCGAGGAGGGAAGCAGCAAACAGTTCCTTACTTTTCTGTTGAAGTTAAGGAGAAAAATATCCAAATCCAGCAGTCTCTTTCAACAGAGATTATTCTCTCTACCAAGTTTACAATTTGAGAGGTCATCACCACATTGTTACCTTTCACTTATATGGGAACATCCATGCGAAAGGAACATGAAGATACTCATTTGGGTTTAAATTAAAAAGACCTTTTGCTCATATTGGGTGCAAGGTAACAAAATTTGGCCCTTAGGAATTTAGGTGCCTACTTCACAGTCAGAGTTGTATGAACAGGCTGAAGTGCAATCTGTACAAGGGTAGTAATGAAGCAAAAGAACTGGTTATGCAAGGAATTCACTTATTGGTGGTGGGCAACAGCTATGTAGAAGGATTTGGTGGTGTTACTGGACACAAAACAGAATATCTTTTTCTCCTTCAAAGACAGTAGGCACATGTTGGAACATTTGCAAGTGCTGACATGAGTTAGTTTCCACTTGTACTCCAATCCTTGTCAGAGGCATAGAGTAACCCTTAAGGAGGTTTCAGATCAATTTGGAGAGTTTTACCTACTAAACTACCAATACCTTTTGCTTCCTAAACGATCTAGGGAGGCAGTAGGGATTTTGTATGCAAATACTGCCATAGGCAGTTCTTGCTGGGATCGCAATTATTAATTTCCTATAACTCAGAATTTGCAAGAAAATTGAAGTATTTTTCACATTTCAATTATTCCTAAGGTCAAAAATTGTTGAAATTCATAGAGCAATGGCAGTCCTGTGAGTTTTGGAAATGCCTAAATCCTGGGGATTGTGGTACTTCTGTCTTAACATTCTTCTGTTCATCTTGAAGGGATATGTTTTCATTTTAGCCTATTAATCTTAGTATGTCTTTTTTTTTTTTTTTTTTTTTTTTGACACAGATCTATTAGGAATGTAGAGACTACAATATAGACTCCAGATGCTAGGTGTTCCTTCATCTTTTTGGTCCACACTTTAATCCATAACAACCAACACATTTATTTTATGAGCCCTCACAATCAAGAGAGTCTTAATATCCTTTCTGGCAGGTTTTCACTCTTTGATTTCAGGTTATGTGGGAGACTGGTTACTTTGAACGTACTTTAGAAAGACTGAAAACTAACTCCTTTACGGTCACTTCTTTGCATCTCTATGGTAAATTCTGCTTTGCTTTTAAAATATGCTCGCAAACACACGCATGGAAGAATACCTGCATTATAAGCTGAATGATAACACATGAGATTGTGTGTTGGAGGTTGACGAGGTTGACTGTTTCACACAGAGTGACCAAGCCTCATTAGAGATGTCCATCATCTGGGCAGCGCCTGCCTCTCCTGGTTTCGTGACAGTCCTGGTACTCAGAGTTGAAATAAAACACATGCTGATCAAACTGATGCGGCGTCCTGCAGCATCGCTTGGTGCTTGCTGTACGTCTGTGCTGCCAAACTGTTCTGTCATTGAGATCTGCTGTTAGGGTGAATGTAACTGTAGGTTTTCTTCTGCTCCTGAGATTTCAGGCTCCCTATTCTTTTTCTTTAGGGATTTATTCTTATTTGTGTATTTGTTGAATCGTGCGCTTGTTTTCACTAGGGTATCTCGACTGATGGCATTAGGTTAGTGCAGGCTTACGTGAGTGCAGCTCTGAGTAGATTTTGCCTCCTGGCAGGTAGAAAACCTTCCTCCCTTCTTCTCATCTCTGAGTCTGTGTGTGCCTTTGTACCTCTTTCAGAAACACAGCTGTTAGAATCTGTAAATCCAACCAGTGAAAACGTGAGCATGCGGGGAAAAGCAAGCATGTTTACCCATCGCTGTGCTAGGCAAACATCTTCATTTCAGTGATTCAGAAAACAAATCAAATGAAGAAAGAAACCCTCTGATGAACTCTTCCCTTGCTTCCCTTCATCCAGCTCGTCTGATGTTGAAGTGAAATACATTTCCACAAGTACAGTCAAGCCATAAATTGAACAATGAATATCTTGTCCAGTAAAGCTCAGATCCCAGCTGGGGTTTTCGGCAACAGCTTGAGCAACATTTCTGAGGGGAAGACCTTTATGAAGGAGATTAAGGAGTGCCCGTATTCAGCAAGCACTGCGCTTTTCCCATAAGATTGGAGGAGTAATGTCTGTGCATGAGATCCTGCCTGCTCTTCCGCACACACAGGGCAGGCAAATTCATGCTACTTAACCTCTCTTGCCCCAGGAGCTTGGGGGCAGGGACCATGGGTTCCCCTCCACCTGCAGGGGTTGGACAGATAAGCAGAAAGAGAGCGGCGCAAGTTTTTGAAGGTGCTTTTGTGCCTTGATCCTTTCTTTGTATCTTTAAAAACGTAGTCCCTTCTGCTGGAAACTACGTGTATAGTTGTCTGCTGCTTGTGTCCCTTGTAAGGATCAATACAAGAGGGACTGGATTTTGTGCAGGATTCTCATCTAGGCTGTAACTTCGTCCTCTTCTGCAGTCTTTAATAGTGTCAAGGTACAAAAGTACCCATGCAGATCTTCTTTTGGAAGCTCCCTCGTCATGATTTGATTTATGCATACAGTAAGGTGAGTCAATTGTGTCTGCTATTCAGTGGCAGTAACATATGAGGCAATTCTGATATGCCACTCAAGCTGCCATTTTACTCATTTTCTTTGTTGTTCGCCCCTCTTTGTTGCTAAATAACTGGCATCTGCATCCGTACTGGTGGTCCTAAGAGGGCCCCAGGAAAAAAAAAGATAATCCTAAATGCTGAACATTGCATACTAAAAAGAGCCCACACGTTGCTGCCCAATATATTTTTTTTTAACTCTGCTTGGATTCTTGCCAGTGACTCAGAAGGAGGCGAGATTTGGGCTGCTGCATTTTCTTTCTCAGTCGAGGGAATGTGTTTGACATTTATTAGGGTTTTTTTGTTGTTGTTATTGTTGAAAATTAGGAAAGGAGGGGCTCACAGTAACAGGTTCAAGGCTAAACTGAAGCTGTGATGGTTGAAACACTTTTTTTTCAGGTAGTTGTCATATTCCCTTTGACAGTTACAAATCCATAACAGCAAGAGTCTTGAACTGTAGCGGATTAAGGGTTGCATTTTATGAGTAGCCACCAATGGCCCAGGAGCTGAGAATGCAATTCCTGCACTGGGGAGGTCCTGAGCTGAGCACCACCTTGTACACTGTAACTCAGCTGATAGATTTGACTTCAGAGCCTCAGGAAGAAGCTCGAGATCCAGATCCGCAGCTCCACTGCAATCTTGACTTTAAAGCAATCTAGAGATAGAAATACTAGTGACGAGAGTTAAATGGCAGAGGCTCTGCATAAGTTTTTCCCCCATGTTAAGAAATCTTGAGATGATTCGTATTAACACTATTGCAAGTTTGGAAGTGGGTAGTGTATAAAATTCTGTGCTCATTGTGCCTTTTTGATTTAGGGGCTGGAAAATAACTAACCCCGGTTTCACTGCAGCCATTGAGATATGCTAGCTAGAAGAGGGGAGGCTTGCACACTTTTCAGCCATATATTCTCTACACAGACATACAGATAATGTCACCCACATCTTGCCCTGGCTTCAGGACCATGAGCTAATTTTATAACAATTGACGGTGACTTAAACTAATGTTGCTAGGGTGCTGTCAGTGATGCTGAATAAATAGGGAAGGACTTGAGGAGAGCAGCAAACAGCAGCTGTGATGACTTTTGTTCTGAAGCTACCTCTGCATGCCAGATTTTACCCTCCAGGCACAGCAGCAGAGCACGACTCCCACCTGTTATCTCTCACCATTGAGGCTTGCTTCTTTCTGTTTAAGTTAGGTTAAATATTTCCCCTTTTCCCAGGATTCAGAGCTCATCAGCCCAGCTGTGGCGCACAGTCTTGAAACACAAAACAGCTGGAGACATAATGTGAACAAAGTTCACCTTTTCTTGTTTACATTTGAAAGCTGCTGCACTGTTTATGGGATGATGCATTTGTTTAAATGAATGTCCAGCTATTATTGATTTTTCCTCTCCTTTTTTTCTTTCTCTTTTTTTTTTTTTCATGGTTATGTCACTAGTGTCATGCAGCCGAGATCTCTCGCTTTAGCACACCTGCACACATATTGACTGCAGAAAGAATTAGGTTGTGCGCTCCCACCAGTTGCTGTGGCAAAACCCAGGCATGGATTTACCAGAGAGACCCCATGGAGTCTGTCTTCCTCCTGCAGGCATGCCTGCAGTTCTACGAGGGAGCATCTACCCGTGGCACAGTGCACCAAGAGATCCCCTTGGGGTGTCCCCTCTTCTTACCCTCATTCTCTCTCTTTTGCCCCATCCCCTGCTCACATCCTTCCGGGATGAAATTCTAGAAGAGGAAACAAGAAGCAAGGACAGTATTGAGAACGTCAGCCTCTATGCATGCGGGAACTGTTAGCTCACAGACTGCAAGGCCTGAAGACACCATTGCTGTCATCTAGTTTGCCCTGCTGCCTATCAGACTTTCAGCCAATAATTTCTTTGATAAGCTCAACAGCCTGCACTGAGTGGAGGTTCCAGTTTTAATTGAGAGTAATTTGTATGTTTGGAGTATTAACAAAAGATCCAAATCATTTCTGTGATCGTTTCATTTATTTTTAATAACGATCATAAAAGGGAGCTGTTTGAACCTTGAGGTATTGTAGGCCCAGTAGAGATGGTGGCATTTAACTTGCATTCTTCTGGGTGAGGTAAAATCCCATCGTGTAGAGTCTATCCTGTATCAGGAGGAGAATAACTCTGCTGGGCAGTTCAGCCTGTGTGAGATGTCCATTTTTCTGCCAAGGTGTGCTGCATTGTCATAATTGGTTCAGCAAGGCACTTGGACATGTGTAGAGATGGGGAAGAGCTCTCCCCACTGCTATTACAGAATAACTTACCTAGAAGGAAAATTTCTTCCCAACTTCTCAGAGAAAAGTTGGCTTGTGCCTTAAAACCTGGAGATTTACGTTCTCTGAAATGTGTGTGGGTTTTTTTAATCCTGTCTAATGTAACTATAGATGGTCTCCATAACCATATAAATCCCCCGTTATTGTTTGATTCCAGCCAAGACCTTGGCCTCAGTGATATCTGGTCGTAATGAGTTCTACTGAGTTACAGTGAAGCTAATTGTATTTGATATGGCTGCAGTACTCGGTGCAGGGAATAAACTCACTAGGCATGGAATTCACCTCCATCCAAAAGACTTAAATAGTGTATTGTGCGGGTCCTCTGAACAAGCCAACATTTATTCTTAGCAAGCTAATTGTATGCATAACCTGTCACCTAGTCTGCTTCCTCCTTTAAGGACGCATCCTGCTCTCCCAAATGGCAAGCTAAGCAAATGAAGGTTGAAAATACTTGTTTAAGATGCAGCCTGAAACTTCTCCAAGTACTGAATTTAATCTGCAGGGAAAACTTTCCTCGAGAAACTTCTCTTAGAAAAGAGCATGTGTGTGTATGTTTGTTTTCATTTTTGCTTTGCCATTTTTGCATGTCACTTCTTGTCTGGGTTCCAGTCTAATTACAAGTGGGAGCTACCATAAACACAATTTTGGGAGATACCACTCCTGGGGAATTTTGTTCCCTCTCTTTTAAAGAATCACCAAGGTTAAAGACTTGTAGCATGACACTAAATCACTCATTCTGGTCTATCTTCAGATCATTAGAAGTTTGTGCTTTCCTAAAGAAAGTCTGATGTTCTTATTTTCCTTAAAGAAACTTCCAGATTTTTGTATGGAAAAATAAACTTCCAGTTTATTTGAGGAGAGAACGAGATCACTTTTATCATCTCTGATCTTTTGCAATCTAGCTAATGAAATTGGTTTTATGTGCCCTGGACTGCCTAGTGTTTCTTCCTGAGGGTCATTTAAATTGAAACCATGCCTGTGTGTCCTTTGTCTTGTGGGATTCGCGTCTTGGAGAATTTCAGGCAATTCTTCAAGGTGATATTTGGACTCTTGATAGTTTTTCTGCTGGCCCAGTAACTGAATACCATGAGACTATTAACTCTGTATGTCGTTCCCGTAGGTAGGTTACTTTTTTTTAAATAGGGCAAGAAACGCCAGTACCACATATTTGAAGCATAACTTCTACATAACTTCCGCATACCTTTTGTTCCTCCTTGTTCCCTTCCTTTAGCTGTGAGAACATCAGATTCCTGTAAACATGACAAATCCAAGTTGCAATGAAGCCTGTAAGAGTCGTTGAAAGGCCATCTTCTCCTCTTAGTTACAGTCATGTAAATCTGGAATAACTCAATTCGTTTAATTTGAATTGCATGAGTTGACATAGGTGTGGCTGACACTGGAAGTTGGCTAGCAGTTCTCAGCACTAGGAAATATTGAGGTCATACTTGCTTCTTGGTCCAAAGACAGCTTTGTCTTAATTCCAGGTGAAGCCACACCGAAAAATGATTCTGATTTTTTTGCACCTGTAATATAGTCATAGTTAGTATGTGGAGTATAAAAATGGCATGATACTTAGAGCAACAACAGCAGGCTTAATCATTATTTCCTAATAATTTATTATTAGGAAAAAAAAAAAAAAAAAAAAACAGATAAAAGAAAATCCCTTTTCCTTTTTGAATAAAAATAATATTGTTAGACATATGAAAATGGACTCCAAAATTTCTATAACAATTACTGCCAATAATTTTCCAAGTCTATTCAACAGTTTTCTAGAATATTTCTGAAGCATTTTCGTATCAGATTTTCCTTCTCACCTTGCCCCTCAATCAACATTGTGAGCTTAAAAATCCCAAATCATCAGCGATCATCAACCATTCTTGCTGCCAGAAGGCAAAAGAAGTGCGCTACGGGCAGGGCAGCGGGGAGACGATGGAGGACAGCAAACTTTGGTGACTTTCCAGTGAGTCTACAGCTGTGAGTGACTGCAGATATACGCACGTTGTTATGCAGTGCTGAAAAGCAGTAGGTAAACACAGCCTAATACTCATTCCAATTTTTTTTGTTTGTTTGTTTAAATATTCCTGTTCTTAAAAGAGGAGAACCCACCGCTTAAAGACAGAATGAGAAGAGTGGGTTGTGTGGCTGGGGCAGCGTTGTTCTCTTTCATTTTTATGAAGGCCGTTTGTGAAATTCTTTCCTGAAATACTTATGAAAAGTACTTTGAATCACTGGATGAGTTTTTCTGAAATGAGGCGAACTGATTGACAAAGTTATTTATTTTAATAGAACAATTTCTGTTCTACTTTGCAAGAGAACTTAGAGCCTCGTCTTTTAAATTTTTTAGGAACATGAATAATCCTGCAAGCATTTACATTTTAACACCTTCTGTTCTGCATTACTACATGCAGCTATTGGTGTATTAATTCCATTGCATCTGTTCTGAAAAGCTTTTGTATGTACTATTCCTCCAACCTTGATGGCTATCGATTAGAGATGTGTGGCCTTATCCCTCTGTCTTTGGATTTTTCAGTTTATTCAAATGCTAATAAATAGCCATTTCTTTATGAAATAAAGCATAAACACAGGCATCTAAAATATTTTGAATTATTTAATAAGCGTACAACTATTTCCTAGAATTAATTTGAGAAGCTGTGCATTCTGAGATATTTTTAGTACTGAGTTTTATTTATTTATTACTGATTCAAGGTAAAATGATGATTTGTGAAGCACTGAGCTGGGCTGAGCATCCTCTTGTTTACTTTCGGAAAATGGAGTGACAAAATAAGGCCGTTTAACCCATTTTCTTATACCAAACGTTTTTCATCATCCTGCAGAACATTTGCAGCATGTCAACATAAACTGAAGTGGATTGGATTGGCACTACCCATGCGAGTAGAGATGCTCCATTCGTAGTATTTCTAACACTGCAACCCTTCATTGCGCTGCCAATGGAATTTTCAGAATGTGCACCACTGACTTACGTCCTTTGCCACTGAAGTTGGTGGAAACTTCAATACTGAAATAGGAGCAGGTTTTTAGCGAGGGAGAACTTCAAAATGGAAAGCTGGAATGGAAAGAATGATGGTGTTGTAGTTTTTTTGTTGTCCTGTTTTTAAAGAGATCATACTGTCTAATGAAATTCAGCAAATATTCTCGTGAAGATGTGCAGTCACACTGTTACATAGCTATTTTGTAACGTTTTAGCCTTTTCTTAGAGCCGGACGCCAAAAATTATATCAAATATAATTCCTTTGCCAACATGGCAAAGTTAATTTAGCCTTCCCTGCTCAGTGGTCTTCACTTAGAGTCATAATATTTCTTCCAAACTCTTTGGATTCAAGGTGCCAGATAGAATCTCTCTGGGAATAAATCAGGATTATGCAGAGACTGTTATTTATGGGGCTCGTTTTCAATGGTGGAGCAGTTAAGTAAGTGTATGTAGGCAGTGCAATGGCAACGGTGAGGAGGAGACCCTCGAGATCACAGGAGACATTTTCCTTTTGTCGCTTCTCAGCCTGGCAGCTGAGGAAGAAATTGTAAGGAAAGCCCTGCTTTGTCTCTGCAACTTCAGGCAGAAGCCGACCCGCTGGAGATGGCAGGCAGGAGAGAATTTAGCTGCTAAAGTCAAAGAAATATTTCCTGATTAGGTGTGAACTGATTTTATTATTTTCCCTAACGGCTTATAAGTTGACCAACTGTAGGTAACTTTTTATGAAGTACCAAAAGGCATTTATCTAGTGCCAGAGCAGCTGCTGACAAATTTCAAGCTTTTATTTCAAAGCACGAAACAGTTAAGTGTTGGGAGAATGTTTTTAAGCATTAGAGAAGCAAAGTAATGTGGTGAGCTGTGCATTTATTTTGAGATGTCTGTAGCTTCATTTCTAAGAGATTTTTTGTCGATGTGATGAGCTGGCCAGATCACGGGGCACCTCCCAGCTTCTACCTCAGGTAAAATATACATAAACGCCGTATCCCCCAAATACGAATTTAAAACAAAATCATGCCAGATGATCTGTATTAGAGCTCTAATAGAACGTATTTTCTGTGCTTCCAGAAACAGCAGGCAGCTAAAATTCTGACTTATGTGTGCAAGTTCTTTCCAAAAGCACCACAGGGGGTCAAACTCATTTCATTTTGGGTAAAGTGTAGAGATAGAGCTCCTCACTAGCAGTCCTGTGCAAAGCCAGCATCCCCAAATATACATTTGGAGGCTTGTGTATTTCTGAAGGACCCCTGCTTTTGAGTCTAACTCCAGATCATAGCAGCACATGAAGAGCAAGATCTGTGGTAGAATTAAGCAGGTTTGCAGGATGTCTCTCTCATAATTTTCAGGCACGACTAGTTAATTTAATTTTGATGCTCCGGGTTTTAGGAGTGCGGATGAAGACATCTTAAAGGAACAGGATTTCAGAAGTTTTCTGTAGTGGCTGCTTAACGGCCTTCTGAGATGTCTTCGAGCTGAACACTGGAAAATCTAGGCCACTAAAATCACTAAGAACATGACTTGCAACAGCTGAGCTCTTCTGACCCGGCTTTTCTTTCTCTCTGAGAACTGATTTGCTCTTAGAGAAATGAAATTTACCTGAAGTTTCAAGTAACGTGTTCTTTTCTTGTTTTTTTTTTTTTTTAAGGTACAAAACCAAAATATGAGTTTAAGGTGTTCTTGCCCAGGGTTTGTGAAGCTGCTGCCACTACTTCTTGCTGAAACGGTCTCTGTTACATGAACTTCAATTTATAAACCAAACACATTCCCGTGATCAATAATCAGGATAATAGAATATTTTCAGGAACACTTAGAAAATGTAACTCAATGTGACATGATTACTCATGCTCACTTAAAAAAAAAAAGTCAATACTAGTTATCCGATTTTCTACAAACAAGAATGGTGAAGAAAGAGAGAAATTGCTTATAAAATTGCTTATAAAACATAGCTACAGCACAGTCTTAATAGCTGTTTGGAAGATACAGACTTAAATATCACACAAATACATCTATCGACTCGATGCACTATCAAAGCTGTGTATCAGGAAACATGCACAATAAATGACACGGCATTTAAGTCTAGAACATGGTGGTGTAATTTGGATATTCTTCTGATAACTGATCATAGCATGATGGATTCATAAGATACGAACTAAAACTACTCCTCCATAGATATGAATCTTGATCATACTAGATAGAAAAAGAGAATGATTATTGAGTTGTGCTGATTCTGCTAAAGTGCTCCAGTTATATATTAAGGCAGTAAAACTCTATATGAAGCATGGGAGGAATGTATTATTAGTTAATTACAACAGCAAGATATGCCATTGAAGGGATTATTACCATATTTTATGATGACCATTTTATCACCTCCTTGTTTATACTTCAATTGGTAATGAACTTTTTTCCTGAACTTTGAAATACCGAATATTTGAGTATTGACTTGTATTTGGTAGGAATTGTTCTTAACGTAGGGAGTAGGAATGTAAATGCAGAGTGATAGAAAACAGAAAGGGGAGAAAAAAAATCCCAGACGTGTTCTGTGATGATATGATGTGTCCGCACATCAGCAGCAGTGTGGTTGGCCAGGTTTCGTTTTGCTGGTGGTGGAGGAGGTATGGAAAGCTATAGCATGGTTTATAGCAGGAGGTGAATCCAGCCCTGACCAATGGGCCCTGTAAAGCTGTGGGATTTCCAGGCCGGCTTTGGCAGCACCTCTTCAAATGCGGATGGCTGAAAGATGATCATCTCTTCTTTTAAGTAGTTGGACAACTGTTTGATTGCTCCTTTCTATAGGAAAATAATCTCTGCATGGATGGCTATAAATGGCATCATTTTTCCTTTGGGTTCCCATTGCTCCCGCTGTATATATTTCACATCTGGACCGTAAGTGAAGCTTGCTCATTCCTCTGAAACATCTGTTATGTCGTGCTTCAGAGAAGGCCTACTTAGCTGCTACTTCTGCTATGTATTGCAGAACGGTATTAGGTCACTGTTTAGCAGCCCTCATTGCAGCTACAATAGCACAAGAAAATAGTTAATACTTCCTGGGGAAGAAAAAAAAAAAAAAAGAAGAAAAAAAAATGTTGCTTTACTTCAACAGTGCAATGCTTCTATTACAAATAAAAAATAAAAATAAAAAATAACAAAGGAAGACAAGTCAATGCAAAAGCATAAAGAACTTCTGCTATGTAAAAATGATGGGATGTCTCTAGTTAGACTGACACTTGTTCTCTTCCATTTAAACTGTCAGCCCAGTTACCATGATTGTGAAGCTGCTAGAAGAAAGTCCTGTGCAGAGACAGAGGGTAATGCAATGGAGTCTTCTAGAAAGATAAGGAAAGAGAAAAGAAGAAGCAAACAGTGATGTCAGATATTCTTGAGGTTCACTTGTGACAATTTTGTTACAGAGTTAGCGTAGTTCTTTCTGCTGTTAGGACCTGGGGAGGGCAGAAAGAGCTGTGTCTCAGTGCCAGGGCTTTGGGTTCGTATTGCCACATTATTCATGACCTTGTGCTCCTTCTTTCTTTCACTCCTCAGCTGGATATTTTGTCAGCTTTGTAGAAGAAATTGAATCAAAGCAGTTACTTCTGACCAGAATGTGGGGATCAGAAGGATGAGTAGAAAGCTTTTATGACTTTTTAGAGGAGAAGAGGCAAATTTCTGCCAGTTTTTGTGGCTCACTTGTGATTTGGGTATTGGGGTGTATGTGTATGTGCACATTGTTTTTTGTTTTGGTGCCATCATCACATCCTGGGCAAAGGATGGAGGTCTTAGATCTCCATCCTCATGTGTACTTGAATGGGTAGTTTTTGGCACCTCTTCGTTTAGCTTTCAGGGCACCTGGACAAGTTCTCATTTATTTTGTTTTTTAATAGCAGACCAAAACTGGAGAATGCAAGGGAGATGCTCACACGATGGAAAACTGACTGCATTTTACAAATACCAAAACTGTGCTATCAGAGCATTAAATATTTATCAGCGAGTGTCTGCCCATTGAGTACTACAGTGTATTTAATTTTTTTTTATTGTTATTGTCTGTCTGGACTTGGACTTATCTTCTTGGCTGAAGATAAAAGTTGATTTGTATCGTAAATGCACGGCATGTGAAGCAGTGCTAAAGTTATTCTTGAGATTCAATTAATGAGGTAAGAAAAGGGCAGAGGGATGGAAGAAAGCTTTGCTAAGCTGCCTCTTACATTTCGTACCACACTGAAAGTGTAGCTTGTGTTGAAGTTGTTTTGTTTTTAAAGGTCTGCTCCATGTTAGCAGCACAAGAAGCAGCTGCCTAAAATAGGAAAATATTCAGAGGATGTTCTGGGCCTGTTTATGGAGAGCACAGCAGTGAGTGTGATTCCCAGGCTGCCGAGGGCAAGGGGAGCGTGGAGCTGGCCCTGATAAAGGGTGGGTGATAACACACTAATGCACTTTTCCTTTCCTGCAAAGTAGAAAGCCTGGGGAGCTGCAGGCTGTTTGCGACACATGGTAATTTGTTGAAAATTACTGTTTGCAAAATAGAGAGGACCCGTCGTGTTGGAAGAACTGACAAGAAAATAAACAGCTATTTTTATTTCCGTTGGTCAAAAAAAAAAAAAAGCAAGCCCACCACTCACGACCTTTGCAACTAGGAGAGATAGATGCAACGTTGGCTATTATTTACCAAATCTAACTTATTTAAATGCGCTGCCTTTGATACTTAATAAATGTTGCAGTGTGGCTTTTCGTGGCTAATAAAACTTGGTTTACATTACACCCCTTGTCTGCTATGATTTGCCTCCTAGGGCTCACTTAGAGTGCATTAAGAAGCTGCACACGAGATCAGGGTGATTTGCTGCAAAACTTAAATAATTCATTTATGCACCAGTGCTCTCAGACAGTGTTTTTACAAATGCTATAATGAGACAAGCTGTGAAATGTTTTACATGGCAGAAATGAGGGCTGCTGCTCAAGTGAAGTCTTTCTGCGTGGATTTTATTCCTCTCAGTCTGCATGAGGACTTCCAAAGCACGCTGTGCTCCTGGTAAGGCACACAGCCCTAACTCAGCAATAACGTCTTCTACTTCCTCATACTTTCACTAGAGGACCTGAAAGGAGCAAGGGATACTTCAGTGCAGAGTGGAAACTACGGTTTGTTATTCATCAGAAAAGGCCCTTTTCTGACTGATTATTTCTTATCCACTCTCTCTCTTCCCTTGCTTTCTGCAGCATACTTGGCGTTTTCTTAATGGGCATGGAAGGAGTTGGAATGATCAGAGATAAAATATACCTGAGCTGAGCTGCACTGTCAGTGTTGTTGACAACTCCCATGATGTTAGCTCTAAATTCTCACCCGCTGGAGTCAATTTCTTTTGTGTAGCTGTGACCTTCAGCACCCCCTCCACAAGCTGTGCTGACACGAGGAAGAGCTTGTAAGTAGGTCCTGCACCTGCAGGCTCAGGAACCAGTTGCCCAGGCATTTAAAATAGCTCTATTATTTATGCTAAATGTGGAATAAATGGTTTTATTCTAGAAATTTGGCAGGAGAACTGCTTGAGGCTGGTGGAGCTGCTGTGACTTTGCCATCATTTTTGTACACGTATTAGGATGTAGCTGTTAACTACGAGATCAGATCTTATTTGTTCTGCAGGAAGAACAAATTACAGGAGAATTAAAACATAAACAAATTAGTCTTAAATTAGTAATTGGGTAAGAGTAATCTGTTTACAGTATGCGTCTGACTTTGCCAGGAAGAATATCCATCCGTTTACATTTCCCATGCACATCTCACCACTGACTTGGATGTAAGATGAAATAGGTCAGAAACACTGGGTATAACTGGAACTGCTGGATGAAGCTGGTTGGAAACTGGAACTCCATAGCTGAGTTTTGCTAGGACCCACTGTTAACATTCCCCTCTCTTTTCTTAGCCATAACTGATCAACATAACGTGAACAATAAAATACTAATTGCAATAATGTACAGCGAGGAGCAGATTTTGAGGGTTTGTCAGGATTAAGACAAAATGCTCCATTTTTCATACATTTTTAAGATGTAAAGAGACATTCTAGCAAAAGATTCTAAAACATTTTCCAATACTTTGTGCGTTATGAAACCTTGGAGCATGAGTGATAACTGTTAGACAGACAGAATGCTGAAGATAAAAAGAGGAAAGAATTTGAAAACAAAGTGGGCTGCTACAAGGTGAAGCCCCTTTGCATTTGCCATTACTTCTTTGAGTATTTTCTTGCCACTTCTCCACCAGTTCTGAATCTGAGGAAATTACCATCTGTGCATAGATATGGAGGAAATGAGCTGAATTTGTAGTGTGTAAACATTTTCAAACGAATATTTGCACAGTACAGTCTCTCAGCAATGCATTATCCTCTTTTACTTGATAATCAACACATATCCCTTATGAGTTGCGTTGAAAGAGGGGAGAATGACTCTCACTAAAGTCTAATTATCCTCTCCTTTCTCCTGGGAAGAGCTCTCTTTAAGCTCCCTTTTGTGAGCTGCTCTGTGTTTCACAGTCATTCCACCTCCTCATCACTCTTTCTCCTTATTTCGCCTCCAAGTGGGCTCTCAGATGTAAGGGCATAGCACGAGCCCAGACAGCTCTGTATGGGGAAGTCGCTTGAATTTCTATCAGGTAGCACTGCCCAGGCCAACCCAAAGCCTAGGAGACATTTAGAGCAATTAACTTTCAGCTGAGGCTTCATGTAGGACACAGGGTTGTGATGATACAGAAATATTTCTTGGCTTAGGACTGGGAGAACGACATATTTCCATTAGCCCCAAGTCCTTTTGACTCAGTTCAGTCTGTAGCAACATGAGTCAGCTGTTTCAGCTAAGCAGTGTTTCTAATTCACCCTTTTTCTAATAGGCACGCACTCATAACGCGAGCTTCCTACACCGATTAATCCGTGTTTCCTCCATATGGCTTGTAGATTCCTATTTTCTTTTAATTCAGTGCAAGCTGCTGAATGGTGAAATGCAGTCAAGATCTCATTCTTGTGAAAAGGAGACCCCAGATGAAGTTGCCAGAAAGTTGTCAGGATTAGCATATCCTGGTTGGTTTGGGAAAGGAATTTTTCAGCCAGTCCCTGTAATTTTAAGGGCTTGAAAGCAGGGAGAGTCCTTCTGGGATCCTGTGCGGGAGGCTCTGTGCTTTCCTGGGTAACTCTCTGAAGGCAGGGTTTGTAGAAGAGAGCTGGAGCAAACCTTGCTGTAGCTGGTTCCCAAGGACAGAGGAACCTGCGAGTATTCAGCTGAGCTACTGTGCCTCAAAGGCAGGGAGAAGGGCTGAGGATGTCAGAAGGGAGGGGAGGAAGCTGCTGTGGACATTGTGTTTGCAATAGCAGAGAGTTTAGTAGGTTTGGGAGTTAATAATTGCTGTTTGCGAAGGGCAGGAATTTACAGTCTGTGCACAGAACAGAATGGCTTGATTTACTTGTTTTAAGGTGCAATTAGGAGTGCTGGAGTGATACCAGCAAAGCTGTGCTGCTGCTCCCACCAGGCTGTCAGGATAACGCTGCAGGCCCGTTCATGTGCAGCCACACGCTTGGGGAGCACACAAACAGGGCTGCTCAGATGCATGGTAAAGCACTGCAACAACATCTGACTTATTTCTCCTCCCTCACCAGCAGCCTTGATTTGAAAAAACAGCAAACTGAAACAGAACAAGCAAACAAACAAAAAAACCCCAACCCAAAACAACAACAGCACATCACAAAGCCACCTTTTCCTTTAATTACCAGTGAAAACCTAATGCTGCCTTTCTTCTCCTTCAAACAGGGAGAATGTTAATTCCCAGAATGCACTTTATACAAATTAATGGCCTTTCCCCCTTCCAAACATAATTCTTTACAGAAGAATCAACTTATCTCCGAGCAAACCAAGGTGAACAAATATATATATTTATATAAAATAATTAAATTGCTTTTTTCTTATTATAAGAGTTTGTTTGGTTTGTTAAGCCAAGCTGGAATATTTATGCCCTTCCTCTTAGGGAAGGTCAGCAGATACATACTCAATTACCTATTTGTGTGCATTAAATCAAATGACTCTATATTCAATATTTTGTTTTTTAATTTTGCCTGAGCAGGAAGCTGGAAATCCAAATTAATGACTCTTCCCCAGTGACATAAATTCTGCGAGGTGTTTGTAGCTCGCTTGCCTTGTTAAAGTGTTCCGACGTGATTGATAACCGTTGTCCTCTCCGACAGCGAAGCTGCACAGCAGTGGCAAGTAGAGCAGCAAGCATGCAGAGAACTTGCACTAGGTTCAAAATCTGAGATGTTTTCATTAATTTTACTTCCAGGTTACAAGGAGTAGTGTTTTTTAAATGTGCTGGTATGCTGGTACCCTTCTTGTCTTCTAACAGCTGCTGTTAGACACGGCAATACACTAAAGTCACTGAAGCCGAGCAAGAGAAAACAAAGCTTGTTTCTGTAGTGTACAGGGGCAGTGAAGTGCCTTTGTCTGAGCAAAGAATTGCTGTGCAGGGACTGTCTTGTGCCAGCCTTACAGTGGTTATACAGCATGGGTAGCGTAACTTCCAAAGGAATCCTACAAAAGGGACCCCCCTGTGGATCATCTACCATATCATCCCTATTGTTTCCCTTTTTTTGTGTGTTTACCTGAGCATTAAGTGGTTGGGTCCTGAACCTGTGCAGCCAGCAGACAGTATTGTGACCATAACAAACATTTCATACTGCTTTGCACAAGCATTTAATTTTGTTATCCTCAAGCAGTGATTGACCCTGTGCAGCAGAAAATGTCTCAAGACAGGACGACTGACTGAGCAGTGTGGGCAAGACAAGGTGTGAACATTCTGGGAAAGGAGATAATTTTTTGCTTGGTTTTAATCCTTACTCTTTTGTCCTTTGTCTGCTGTTGGAATGGAGAATGGATTTGTCTGCTGTGGGCTAACATTTGTCAGGCTTATGGAGTTGCTAGGGGACAGCATGCCAAGCGTTGTTAGGATCTCTCCCGTAGTACCATATTTCTGTCCCTCCAAGATTGGTCAAAATACAAGAGCTTAATCTGAGTTATAGGTATTATCCACAGTACGTCCTGAGGAAGGTATAACTGAAAGTAGAATCATATCTATGTAGCCCTTTTCAAGTGAATAAACATCAGATAAAAATTGCATTGATCTAGCAATCCACATGAAAATTGGAAGAATGATCTAACATATTTGGACCTGAAACAATGAACGTGAAATATTTCAAGAACTGGCTCTTGCCAGAGCTTTGAAATATGAGTCCAGATCGAGGTTAAAATTGACAAATGACCCTTACAAAGGGCTGAAGTAAATGAGTAGTGCCAGTGACCTGTGGATGTTGATGTGTGCAGAATCCCAGCGGAGGCTCTTGTTGTGCAGCATGGACCTCTCTAATCAACGTATCATTACTGCTAGTTTCTATTTTCTCTTTAGGCAGGAGTAAAATGTAAAAGTAAGAGCTGTACACGTTGCTCTTTCCATACTCCTTGTGCTATGAACTGTTTTTTCCCCCATAGGCTATTAGTGTCTTTGAATAAGTACCTAGTTCCTTTCGATAAACACTGTGCATCTGAAGTTAAAGTGGCTACTAGTAACTAAAGTGACAGCTATTCAACCGCCAGCAACAAAAAGGAGCTTGTTAGACCTGAAGATGTCACATCATTTTCATAGCTGCATTTCTGAGCTCTGGGAGACTGGAGCACTGTATCTTCTAGGCAGAAACAGGTAGTCAACTAGGCTGTTTATTCATTGAAGGTCAGGCTTTTGTATTATGAAACTTCTAGCAGATGTGATAAGCAGTAAATTGCAGATCTATCACCTTTTCTCTCTCTCTCTTTTTCTTTTTTTTTTTTTCCTCCTAGTGAGCGTGTGTGTGAAATCAGCAGAATACTGCCTGTGTTTGATTTATGGCCCACTTTTGACCAACTCTTATCAGGTTCCCACAAGCCTTTTCTGATGCAGCTCATGTCTGAACGACAATAGACAACCAGTGCCATTATGCTCCAAAATCCCTCTCTGCATTCTAGACACCTAAGATTACATCTGGGCTATTGATTTATTACTCTCCCCCTTTTTTTTCCCCCACAGGGACCAGTTTGTTCAGCCCGAACAAGATAGACTATTATTAAACTGTGCAAACTACTCCATGTGAACTTGGTAAAGAAATAATCATTTGCAACCACCTTTTTAACCACCCAGGTTCATAAAGAAACGTAGGTGTTGAAATATTAAGACTATTTATATATGGGTCCCACCATTCGTGTTTGTTCAGATTATATATAATTTATATACACGAAATGAGCCCCAACAGGCATTCTGTTGTGTTGGACATTATAGGCGTATTGCCTAAAGCACCGCCAAATTACCACCCAAAGTACAAAACCCAAATTATTACAGATCTACGTTGGAGAAATACCTACTGTAACACCAACTGTATCTGTGGCAGGCAGGTTTTATGACACCTTTTAGAGCCTCAGCAAAATTTATATGTTCTACCAGTAGATTTTTTTCCCCCCTTTTTTGGGGAGGCAGAGGAAGCTATAAATTTTACAGCGCGTAGGATTTTTATATCTCCTAAAAATGTACTGTGCAGGATTCACATTTAATATCCCTCAGCTGTAGTCATCTCCGTGTTTAAGTCTCTAAGTGAAAAGGTACAGACAGAGCTTGTAGTTAAAACGATGACTATTTTTTCTTTCTTCCCCCCTCTCCTTGTCCCCCTGCTTTCCCTCCCACTAGCACATACCTCACCCTTGTGTCTTCTTTTGGTTGAAATAACATTACGAAAGCTGATTCACTGATTCAGGGTTCACGTGTGAGCACCTCTGGCCCGCTTTCAGGAAACTCTGAGCAGCAGGCAGCCCAGCGAGGTCTGCAGGTGTTCTGAGAAAAGCCCAGGGCATAGCAGGGAGCAGGCACCAAAAGAGGGCTTTCAGAGCTGTGTGTCGCCTACCATGTCTGTGGGACAGAATTGTCTGTCTCACCCTCCTATGCCTTATACCCAACCTCAAAGGGTTTATTTTATTCTGCCTGCTGTTCAGTGCGTTGTATTCAGTCGTCTATCAGTGTGTGAGCACTGTTACCACGTGCTCTCTTAAGTTATTTCAGTGATGCGTGTTTTGTGTACAGGCTGTGGTTTAAGGATTTCCTTTTGCTGCTGTTGTTTACTGCTGATAATTTCTTAGGTGTTTTCTTATTCCTTTGAGGATCAAAACTCCCCATCAGCAAAGAACCAGAAAATGCCAACATCAAGTGGGAAAAATTAACTTTTATCATTCGTGATTAGGTGTCGCTTCTCTGTGTCATCATTTCCTCATCTTTATGAGTAAAACAGCCCTCAAAGACGAAACATATTTTCAACTGAGCTTTTAAAATTATTCTGTGGTTCCTTTCTGTGAGCTTCGCTTTCTGTTCTGCCCGCTGGAATCTTGGTCCTGCCAGCTCCATGTCTGTTCTAGCAATGCAACTATGGACCTGCTCAGCAGCATGTGGGAGCTCAGATGTTCACACATATTTGAACTGTTGTAATATTTCTGTTTGAAGAGTGCTTGATGGCAGGATGTCTGAGCAATGCCTACTGCTGAGGTATTTTAGTCAGCAAAGAGCATTTCTCCTGTGAAAACCAGTCCCTCTCAATGAGAATCTAGTTGAGCATCTAAATATTAGGACGTGAAAAGGACTGGTGTTATGTAGAATATGGTTAAGCAAGACTGCTCAGTAGAATTAAATGATTCAGAAATACATAAATCTGAATTTCACATACCCAGTGCTATAGATAACAAAGGGCACTCCAGTATGGTAAGGCTATTGGAGAGTTGCAGTGGTTTCTGGTTAGGGCAAATTGGGAAAGGATGGAGTTGGATGAAATGTCTCTTTTCTCAGAATAGTGCAAGAAGGGATGTGAAGGCAGCACAACTCAAGGAGTGGAGAGTCAAGCAAACTGAAATATGGCAGGCTGAAAAATCCAAAAGGGAACTCTTTTTCCTGTAATGTGCAACTCAGCTGGGAAATTCTATGCTTCTGCTCAGATAAGAACAAATCAAATTTTAGAGAGATAACCAAATTTATAGCTGTCGTCCATGCTACAGCAGGAAGAGCAACTTGAAAGGCCATTAAAAATGCATTGCATCAAACCTTTGGTGGTTGGATATTTGGGGATGAGATGGCCAAGAGGACAGTAACTACAGGTGGCACAGTTGCTTGTACTGTAAAGCCCAGTTCCGGATGCAAGAGACTAGCTTGCATGAATGCTGCCTGCCTTCATCTAGTACTGCAGTTTCCTTGCTGTTATCATTAATCTCCATATTTTATAAATTTTTGGATAACCAATGTGTCGAATGTCCTGTGGAATAGCAGTCCTGATCTCCCCACTACTGTACATAAACTACAGCAATGTAAACTAACTAAGGAATGATTTAAGTCTCAAATAAGCTGACAGCCACTTATAGTCACTTGCTGTTTGGAGTATATCCTTCCAGGTCTTTCCAGCCTGCATTACAATTGTTTAGTTTCCATCTGGGTGTTGCCAGAAAAATCGGTTGTGGAAACCTGCTCTGGGTAAGCCAGATTTAGGGTTTTCTGGCTTCTTGGAGGATGTTTCCTCTGCCATGGAAACTCCTGCTTTCGCTTATTGCAGTTGACTTGAAACTGTGATTTATTTGTCTGCAGGCATTTCCTGGTTTTGCTTGGTTTTGGAGTAGAAGCCTACTTTCTTGTAGTTCTTGCTGTCTTCTACCCTGTAATACTGTCGTTGGCCGGCACAAGCATAGGCTTGCGTAATGCAACTTCAGATAAAGGTCATAAATGGTCTTATTTGGAAATTAATTCAAATTAGAAGGAGAACGAGCCAAATACAAGCATCTACTGGGCATATTAATAATGTCATTTGTTTACAGAGTGCAAGATCACTGCTGGAGGACATCCTGAATCACTGGTTATTGCCCTTAGTGCTTGCCCTTGGGTGTCCCTATTGTGGAGGAAGCAAGTCCAAAGGTCAGAGAGGCTCTACACAACCAGCACTGCCTGCAGACAGCTATTCATCTCCTGAAAATTCAAGCTGATATTTATGAAAGATCATTGCTGGGATTCTGGTGCCTTAAAAATACATGGCATTCACTTCATTCCATGGACTGGTTCCAGTGCAGTCATTGGCAATGGGGCCGGGAGGAGTCAGAGTTGTGGTTCTCCAACACGCACCAGGAAAAAGCAGGCTGCTGGAACGTCAGAGGGTTGTTTCCAGAAGCCTTCGTATTTGTTGTAGTGCCTCTCAAAAAAGCACAAAAAAGGGTGTGAGAAGACACAGGCAAAATATAATCTTTAAGAAACAGTATTTGCTGTGCAGGCCAGCTGGGCTCGCATAGCTCCACACAGAACATGTACTGGGTTTCAGCAGGTAGCAGGTAGCAAAAGAGCAGACAGATTGGGAGCCAGATTGACAGCCTGGCTGAAAAGTAAGCTGATGCCTCTTTCTAACCATTTGCTCAGAAACAAACTAAAAAAAATAATAAAATAATAATAAAAAAAGCACAACACCAAAATCAGATGTTTCTGTCAGAAGCATGAATAGCAAAGAGCATACATCTCTTGACTCTTTCATCCAGCAAGTATCAGCAGCAATTAATTAGCTTGTGAAACACGTTGAATCTATAAAGGGAATTGTAAATCCTCACATTTCTTGACGGTCTAACATTATTTCTGGGCATTTGAGCAGCATGGGTGACGCATGGAAGAAGCTGCCCTTCTAGCAGCAGCAGGTAGACGAAAGGTGTTTTCCCACCAGTTCAGGCACACTTTTGGCTTTAGAGACCACATCTAACTTATTATAGAGGATAAACAGCAGGGGATATTCAAACACTCCACAGAGGTCTCCAGGGTGTAGCTATGGATAGTAGGTAGTATTTATGCTCCATTTTGTATGCTTGTCAACAGCACTTTGTGTCAGACTATTCTTTCTTTCACGCAGGTTGTCCTCAGGAAAGTAATGAAAAGGAGTGAGCATTGTTTCAGCTACCATAAAGTGTTATGTTTTGGTATAAATCATCACTCTGAAGTTCATTAACCTTAACACAGCTCAGCCTTTGTGTCATCGGTTGAGCCACAGCCTTTCAGATGAGTCATTAGCTGTATGCTGAATTTGTGGGGGCAAGCTAATTGTTGCGTACAATGAATGTTATGCCATCTCTCCTTCTACTCTCTGCTGATTGGATTGAAAGTGCCTTTGTTGAACTGAGAATGTGTTATGAGAGAAACAGGGATGTGACATCCTTAAGGAAGGGGAGGACAGACTCCAGAGAAGCCCATTGAGCCGTGTTAGCAAGGATGCCAGCACGAATGGCCTAACAGCCTCGATTCTCTCTGTTCTCCTGTTGGTGTGCAAGTATGAAATTGTCCTGCTATGGCAGAGGAAAACATGTAGCTGAGGAATGTTCCCAAAGCTAGCATACACCCCACCTGATCTGCCTCCTGGACCACACAGATGCACGGGCTGGGGCCTGAAAGCAAGTGCTGGGGAACTTAGAGCAAGTGGGGGAGTCCTCTGCGCTGACAGCAGAGCTCAGCTTCTGTCCACAGCAGTTTCCTTAGCACACAAAATGCTTTGCCAACGTCTCACCCCGCCCAGACCTCACAGCATGGATTGCTTTTAGGGAGGGATGTAAAGCCGGAGAACGGAGCCACTGACCTTGTGGGTTTTTGCAGGGAACTTGTCCGGTGCCTTGAGGGCTGGCATGACACAGAAGGTGCTTATTGGAGGGTTTGACAAATGGGAGTGGAGGCTGGCACTGTGTGTGGAGCTGAGGCAGGGGTCGATGTAGCGTGTATGAGATGAAAGATGAGGACAGGGCTAGGTCAGGAAGAACATTGTATCTTGGGCGGTTGTCTTTTCCACTGTCCGTATTTCACATAATCAGTTATTCTGTCTCCTCCAGCCAATCTAAGGCATTTGTAATTCACGCTTTTAAACATCACTGTCTATTTCTGCTGCTTCATAGATTAAAAAAATACCTGCACATGCCCAGACACAGATATAACATGGAAAAAAAAATCATCTGTATCTTCTGGTCATCATTCTTTTGGCTGCATGAAGCTCACCTCTCAACAGAAATCATCTACCTCCAGCTGATCTTACCTCTCAACCAAGGTCTGGAAATCTGTCATCTCCCGTCATGATCTGTCTTACAAACATCACACACCATGTTAACCTACTGGTTAGAAAGATTTGTTGCAAGTTGCTTCTTTTTTTCTTTTCTTTTTTTTTTAAACCACTTAATACAATGGGGGTGAATTGTCTTATAGGTTAAGGGCACAGGCTGGGTCTTAATTCATCCCAGTAATCTGCCCAGTGTGAGCGCAGGAATCCTGCAGACTGCATGAAAAGTGCTTGAGTCAGACCCTTCTATGTTCAAGACTCAATAAGGGCATGAGCTGATCTAAACACATCTATCTTCTCTGTGCCAGGGGGATAGGGGGAGGAGGAAGAAAATCAATGCTGTCTCTGGCTGAATTTCTAGTTCTGTTTCACAAGGCTGTTATTTGGCTCATCTCCTTACCTCTAGATATTGCAGAATAGCTGCAATCCCTCTGCATCGTAAAGCCTGGATTTTTCTCATAGAAAACAGGCTTGGTCTTTTCCTTTGGTTTCTAATTTGTCGTGTTCTTCACTGTTTCTTACCCTCCCTCACTAGGCTGCCATGAACTGGGCCTCCTGATGCCCAGGTCTGGCTGCTTGATACCTTCCTCTCCAGGGCTCTAAGTGGACAAAGCAGATAAATTGCATTCCAGTGCACAAGACCAGCCATTTTCTTGGACCCAAGGAAAAAAAAAGAAAAAGCACAACAAAACAGACTTTGTTAGTTTGCATGGGGTGTTTCTAAGAAGAAAGGAAGACTACCTGTTAAAAATCACCTTCATTTTCTCGAATGAGAAGTTATTTGTATGTCTGAGTTTTTTAAAGGCTTATTGGCAGAAGTGAAAGAGATGACCCATAGGTTGTTGATCCCCTTAAGGTTCTTGTAGCATATTACAACCTCAATTCTGAAAAATACTTATAGCCTGAAAATTATGTGTGAGCTTAAATATCCATTCTGAATATTTCTTCATGGCATTCCCTCCCTATTTTAAAAAAGTTCTTACTGTCTTCCCTTTGTTTTCTGAAAACTCTTCCTGTTTTCTGCCACAAAACTCTTCCAACATAGCCAATGAAAGTGCTTTTAAATTTATTGTAAGGATGACAATGAATCACCACGTTCAAAGTCTGCAGAGAGCAAACCTACTAGTAAAAGCAGAGTTCTGAAACCCCCAAACAGTTTGGGGGGATTTTTTGGAAACTCTCAGACAAAAACCATGCTCCTCATCTTTGTGCATCATGATCATTTATCTCTTTGACTAATTAATGAATCAGCTGTATTGACGACCTCTTCATTCACTTGCATGTCTTCAGTCCTTGAGTGGGTGAAGGGCCCATGAGGACATCTATGCTATCCTCAGCTACATCACTGGGAACAAGGCTGGGACCATAGTAATGTTTGAAAGGTTTTCTTCTATTTGTAGAACAAATGTTTTCCCACACCTGTAGCACAGTCAAACGATGTGAAGGAAACATTACAATACTCCTGTCTATTTATCTGTGTTTTCATAAGGTCACCCATCACCATTGTGCCTAAGTGACTTTCTTCTTTCTTTTAAGGATCCTGGTCAGGTGTTGAAAATAAGGAAAAGAGAGGAAGAAAACCACAAAGAGGCATACAGAAAGTTTAAAAAAGATAGATAGATATATATATATACAGAGCTGGAGGTGAACCCAAACACTCAGAGGTAATTTGCCTTGAGGAGCAAGAGCCCTTGAGACCTATGTGTGGACTGTGGAAAAAAGAATCTGTGAACAATAGTAAAGGATATGAACGTGCCATCCTCTGACAGGTATGTAAACCTTAAGATTAAAATAACTGCTTCAAAAATCCTTCTGTCAGAGTGAGTTTTCTTTAGCTAGTGTGGGTTTCAGAGGATCTATCACAAAGACGATATATATCAAAAGTGGAGACAGCAAAGGAAAATTCTGTGTGAAATATCTAAACAGGTCTGTTCTTGAAGCATATTCTCTACAGCCTGACAAGATTGTTGTGACATTAGCATGGTGTTATATAAAATCAGGTAATTTTGGATTAGAACTAGTGGATTTTTGAAATATTCCGCTTAAGTTGAATCAGTTGAAAAATTTGGGCACAAAATGTGATGTGTACTTTTGTGTCTTTGAGTATCGATTAATTTTTGTAATTTGAAAATATTTTCACCAGTTCTAGCAATCCCAGATCTCCTTTATTTCACAAAGTAATCGGGAAGAATTCCTTAATGCACTTTCAAGATTTCATCTTAGTATAGTAGCATATTTGCATCCTATCATGCTTTTTTGTTTTGTTTTCTACTTGGCTTATATTTGTGGAAATACCAAGAAGATGGGTGGGGATCACATATCTGTTCTCCTGTCTCTTTGTGGAGGGTTCCTGTGTGCACAATGCTCTGAAAACTATGGAATTAGCTTTGTTCTTTAGTGGCATCTGCCTGCAGTCATGGTACTGCCTATAGGAAAGGGGTTTGGAGGGTGGGGATAGCCAAGGGTCCTCACCTCCATCTATCTCTGTTGTCGGAACCACCTCCCTTAAAGAGATGTCTGTGAATAGTGCTGATAGTAAGGAGCTGTGTATCTTGCTCTGGTTTATTTCCTCAGTTTGATTAAATACAAAAGCCTCTGAATATCAACTGTTTATATGCTAATGAAATCCCTTCAACAAACATGAGCCATTAACCAAACTCCTTGCATACTGTAAAGAAGGAAGCAAATGCCTGACCGTGGATAGCAGGCTTGATGTACATAAAAGGAGTGAAATTATTCAGCATGTGCTCCTTGGTACTTCTTTAAACTGCAGTTTCCTCCTCTCAGAGTTCCTCATTGAGGTTTGCAGATGACCACACGTAATGATGTGGTTTCTTGTCACTAGTAATAGCTTTGTGAGGCAGCAGTATGTGGTGCAAGATCTTATTACTTAGTAAGTGGGATTTTACTGACCTAGTTACCCCAAAAGCTAATTGCTAACTGGTAAATATCGCCACATCTTCCACAATAGAGTAGACTTCAGAGAACTTTTATTCTCTGTCAAGCCCCATTCTGTTCAGGTCTAAAACCTGCTGGAGTTGGTGGCTGGCTTACAACGCAAAGGGGAATGACCTGAAAGGTTGTACTCTCAAAAGCATCTCATGAATTTTGGCGTTTGCTTTGACAAATGCCATGCCCCCACACATGGCCACCAGTTCAACGAGTTGCTTAGATCTATGACCAGTTTAGAAAGATGTGAGTCACTGCACTGACTTCGACATGACTCACATCCTTCACCGGCGCCTGGTGCACTGCTGCTCTCGTTTGGCCCTTTTGCTCCAGCCAGCTGCTGAGAAGGTCTGTCGGCGGTTCCAGGTGTTTATAAAGGCAAATGGGTTATGATGATGGATTTTGTTATGGCTGCCTGCTTGGAAAGTTTGACCCCAAATAACGACCCCAAATATTGGGATCTCTTAGTGCTTTTCTGCTTTGTTATTCCACCAAGAATGTCTTATGTAAAGCCATTAATTCAAAGTGAAGAACCTTTCCAGAAATGCATCACCCACCGCCTGCCCTGATTCTCGTCCCAGACAGGAGCAGTGGGATTATTTCTTTGTTCTAATTGTTATTTCCTTGTTTCACTTTGTACGTACCCCTTCTATGCAATGAACTTCATAACAAATTATGCTACTGGTCTATTAGGCCAGTATTGTCTATTAGACCCTTCATGTGTGACATTGTACCAGAAAATCATAGAAATCAGAGCCAGAAAAGTTCTTCTGCATTAGATCGTTTCATCCATCCCTTTACTGACAGATTTTTCCCTGTACAGTGTATTCTCTAGCACTTTGTCCAATCTAGCTGTAAGTAGATTAAATATGGTACTTTCTCACTGTCCTGTCAGGAGCTGTTGGAGAGGCTCGGAGGTAATTGACACTGGCACCCTTTGAAGGTGCGTTGTGGACCTTACCACACTTGTCATTTGTAGCTAAACACAGTGCATTCCTCCAGCTGTCATGAACACGTAGTAGTGTTATTGTGGGGCTATAATTCTTTCAGACCCAGCGTACAGCCTGTGCTGAACACTTACTGCTAAGATGGAACAAAAGAAATGAAAATGTGGTTTTGGTTTCTTTTTGGCAGACAGTGTACATAGGGTTAATTCTTTTGAGCAGCCCAGGGGTGAAATACTAAGGTGAAGGCCTCTGGAATATTTTGTTGATGAAAACTGGTGGTACTGAGATATGATGTGCTTGTCTTCACATGAAGCCTTTTCCTAGATGAAGAGGTATATTTTATATGGTTCAATTAATAACTACGTTCAAAATACCAACTGTCTTCTTTCATGACATGGGAAGCAGATTCAGGCAAACAGTGAGTGCTTTTGAAGAAGGCTGCTGATGATATATATACTTAAGCAAAGCAGTAATAATGTTCCCAGTTTAGCTTTTTTCTCTCAAAGAACCCACCGAGTGTTTCAGTCAGCCTGTGCTTTTGTACAGCGCAGCTCCTGTGGGGTTCACCCCTGCCTGCTGCTCTGGAACATGGGGAGACCTGGGACAGCCTTGGAGTGAAGTCAGGAGTAAGCTGCTGGGCCCCTTGTATGCACTCAAAGTGGTGAGCTGCTCTATCTCTCCCCACTGCAGTGAAGAGGAAGGCAGGGGTGTTAGCCAGCCTCCTGGTTTCAATGGTTTCTTTCTCCTCTCCTTGTCAACAGAACCCTGACTTCTAATTCTCCCAACCACAGTCTTAAGTACAATTTTGCATTCAGAACCTGTCATGACTCATTTCTGTAGCTCTACAGATTGGGGAATACTGTCTCTCAGCGTATCCTTTTTAGCTGCTCCTTTTACTGAGCTCATACTGATGGTTCTTGACGCAAGGATTATTCATAGCGCTCTCACTGGTTGCCATTACTGCCTCTGAGTTCACAAATCCCAAACTGGGATCACATCGTGTAGCCCAGCATTCCTCGGATGGTTAGCACCACATTAAAATGTCATTTTAAGCAATTAATATTTTATTTATAAATACTTATAAATATTTATTATAAACGAGCCTTTAAACAGCAGCTTATGAGAAAACAATCAATTACATTTGTATTAAAACATGTTCAAATGTTTAATTATAAGAGAGAATATTCAGCTGAACTACAAAAAGAAGTGCATAGCAGTGCCCTGCTGTTGCCCAGATCATGTCAGGCTGCCACATGCAACTGAGAACTTGGATTTAGCTGTGTTCCATGCTAAATCCAAGAAAACAAACTGTGGTGATTTAGGGCCCCGCTAAA